>NC_135636.1:19038750-19349375 GCF_053574225.1 Canis aureus
CAGCCTGAATCTCCAATCCTTTTTCTTAGGGTGATAAGTTTTGTCACTAATATATTGCATTGAACAAAGATTGGAGATATGAGTTGGGGAGGTGAGAGAGGGGATGACTTCTAGGAACCCAGCCATGGAAAGGGACTAGAACTCAGAGGGAAGACATGTTGTCTTTGCACACTGGGATTCCCCTTTGATAATCATGAGACAGATTTGCGTTCTTGCTGAGCTTCTCTCAGGGAAGGGTGATCTCCTAACAGTTATCACTGAATACCTGAGACCTGAAGGAAAACACCGGTATATGGCAATCCTGTGAACCTCAGCCTCTAGATCAGAGCAATCTGTCTTACAACGTACACAATGCTGTTTAGACTCTATGACCACCGGGGGTAGTACATACTAGAAGTCTCTTTCTATGTAGCCTCTTCCCTCAAACGAGGGGCTAGAACTGAGCAAGTGGAAGACAATTATTTTATCTTCAAGCTCCTTGACCAGTGGAAGAATTTTCATTTTGGTTAATATGCATATAACAACATTATTTTGGGGGCTGACGTGAATGATCCGACTCTTTGCAGTCTACTTTAATCTTACCAGTCAGATCTTGAAAGAAATGTACCAACTGGTGCTGAAAAAGGCTTGAGGGTTCAGATTGTCTTTACACTCAGCCACTGACTTCCGTGTCCTTCGTCACTGAGAAAGTAAAGGCAATCAGAAAATGTCTTCAACTTTCTCCACATGTACCCCTTATTAGCATCTATAACAACATGCTCCACTTTTCCTTTTCTTATTGAGGAAATGTTCTTTCTCCTGTCTGAGCTTAAGTACTCAATCTCTGAACAGGGTCAACACATTTTTTAAATAAAGAATCAGATAGTAAATCTTTTAGGCTTTGTGGTCCATATGGTCTACACCACAGCTACTCATCTCTGTCTAGCCAAAAACAGCCATAGACAATATGTGAACAAATGGACATTGCTGTGTTCCAATAAAAGTTTTAGAAGAGGTGGTGGGCCAGAAGTGGCCCCCAGGCTGTAGTTTACTGAGCTCTGCACTAGATCCTACTGCTTCTACTCAAGAATTTGCTCTTACAAGTCTTCTCTCCTACCTTGGCACTTTGTTTTCCCTCTATGGGACCATTCCTATTAGCATACATGTATATTGTTGCTTCTCACACCTTTTTTTTTTTTAATTTTTTTCTTTTTTCAAGATTTTTATTTATTTATCCATGAGAGACACAGAGAGATGCAGAGAGAGAGGCAGAGACACAGGCAGAGGGAGAAGCAGGCTCCATGCAGGGAGCCCGACATGGGATTCAATCCCAGGTCTCCAGGATCACACCCTGGGCTGAAGGCAGCACTAAACCACTGAGCTACATGGGCTGCCCTGCTTCTCGCATCTTAAAAACCATTTCTGGACCTTGCTTCCCATTTCTCTGCTGCCTTTAACATCAAAACTTCTAAGAAGAGCAATCATTTTTGAATTTTTTTTCTCTCTCTTGCCAATATTCCCCATAGCCCATTCCAATAGGCTTTTGACTCCACCATTCCACTGAAGCTACTCTAATAAAAGTCACTAATGATCTCTATGTCATTAAATGCAATGGTTCATTCTTGGTCTTCATCTTGGGCAGCATCGGACCCTATTGTTGGCCACTTTACTCATCTTGAAATATTTTCTTCACCTGGCTTCCAATTACACACACTATCTCATTGCCTCCTCACTGGCCTCCTTTTCTGGTTCTTTCATATCTCAGTCTCTTCATGTTAGAGTACTGATGACTCAGGCCTTGGACATCTTCTCTATCCTCAGTCACTTCCTGGCTGATCTCATCCAGACTCATTAGATAGTATCTATATAATAAATAAATAAATAAATAAATAAATAAATAAATAAATAAATATTATCTATAACCTGATGACTTCTAAATTAATATATTATATTTGGCACCAATTCCAGCCTCATATATCCAACTCAACATATCCACTTGGGCGTCTAATAATGACCTCAATCTGCACATGATAAAAACTGGACTCTTACTATATACCCCCACATGTGCTCTATTTCAGAGAGCTAATGTGAAATCCTCTATTTCTCTGGCACATTAAAGGGATTGCCCCTCCAGGGAGCAGGGAAAGCTGATCCTTAGGGTATAGAGTAGTTGGAAAGTCAAGCTCCTTAACAAAAAATATCACTGTTGTATAATTGCAAGAGATACCATGTTTGTAGTCCAATTACAGAGAGAAAAATTGAAAGTGTTCTCTTCCATCAATCTTTTTTTTTTTCCATCAATCTTTTTTTAAAGAAGTCACTTGTCAAAAAAAAAAAAAAAAAAAAAAAAAAAAAAAAGAAGTCACTTGTCTTAAGGAATAAATAAAAAGTTCAAATTCAAGTGATTTATGTTTATTAAGAAATAAAGCATACAAATCTAGAATAATATATTTGGGTAAGTTCAAGTCGTAGTTCTGACTAATTTTTTAAATTGATCCAAGAGATTTCTCAGAAATCTATGATACTGCTATAATTGAGCAACTTCCTTCAGATTTTTTGCCGTCCCTGCACACCCCATAAAGAAGTAACCCTCTTTTCCCACCCCCATATCCTTTCTTCCTGCTTTACTCTTCCACACAGATCTCCATCTGACCTACAATATGTTTCCTTCATCATTATGATTTATCTGTTTATTTCTCCCAGAACACTGGCTCTCAGCATTCTAGAATGCTGTATCCTTAACACTGGAATTGTGGTTGGCGTAGAGAAGGAAACTGACAACTTTGTGTTGAACGAATGAACAAGCCAGAATTCCTTTGTAAATAATTTCTTCTGGAGACATTCGAGTTTCAAAGCAGCTCAGGTTTCTGTCAAGCGCTCTACATAATGAGACAGGCTGACTCCTTTGGCATTGGCACTACACAAAGCACCATGTACACTGGCCCCAGAGATTAAATAAAAGGTGTGATGTTATGAGACAATACTAACAATTAGAAGGAGGGAAAGTACGTTTTGGGAGTAAAATGGTCTTTGCAAATCTTAACCTGCTGACAGAGCAATTTCAGTGAGGGAAAAAAAAATACCTTACTGGGAAGGCAAAACATATTCCGTATCTTCATTAATTATACCAGGAACATCAATTTGCTGCTGGAAAAATGTCTACAGATACAGTCCTCATGGAGAATATTACAGAACTCAGAAATCAAAATTCCTAAAGAAAACTAATGGGTAGGAGTGTACAGAGAGAAGGAAATTGAATATGTTTTAAACATAACTGCGCAAAGGTTTAATGCAGTATAAGATATGTAGATTGGCTTGTAATATAAAATCTATATTCATTCTTAGTAAAAACCTCCCTAAAACTTACTGTCACTTATTGGATGTTTCTGAGAGTTAATGAATCTCCTGAATTGGTTACTTTTTAAGCTGAATATGGTTGCATTTGGGGAAGATATCTTAAAAATATTTTGTAAATCATTAATATGTATTTACATATATTCATTCATCCATTCAACCATCCAGTCATATACTGAGAAATGAACTATATACAACTCACAGATTACCACTAGTATACCAGAATAAAAACTCTTGCTAGGCAAGTATAATGCTATCACACTGAATGTTTCATAAAACTGAAGTCTATCCAAACATCAAAATAAGTTATACCTCAGAAGCAAATGGGTGACTTGGTTCTTAGAAGGAAAATAGACTAGGTCTGTAACACAGTCTTGGAGAGTAGTTTCCAAAGACTTCAGACTGTGAAAACTGGCTCGCATTTCATTCATTCCTTTATAAGAAATAGAGTTGATGTTATGTAAATGTTGGAAATAAGCCTCTACCATGATCACTAAAGAATTAGAGTTCAGATCATTACTTTTGGTGTAGGTCAGAGAACTGTCAGACCATGGAGGGTTAAAAATTTATAAATCAGGGATCTCTGGGTGGCTCAGCAGTTAAGCATCTGCCTTTGGCCCAGGGCGTGATCCTGGAGTCCCGGGATCAAGTCCCACGTCGGACTCCCTGCATGGAGCCTGCTTCTCCCCCTGCCTGTGTCTCTGCCTCTCTCTCTCTCTGTGTTTCTCATGAATAAATAAATAAAATATTTAAAAAATATTTATAAATCATAATGATAACTGGCTTGACATGACCCCATAGTTATCCTCCACATGAGAAGTTCTATAAGGGCAAAGATATAACATACAAACTTAAAATAATTCTTTGACTCATTTTCTTAACTCTTGAAGGAAAGGTATGAAGGATAAAGATCATCATTAAATCCTATGAACTATAAACATGAACAAAGAAAGCTCTTCTTTCAATATGTTCATTTTAGTACTCTTTTCATGGCAATTGAACTGGTCCAGAGAAAGCATCAAAGTTGAGCCCAGGGTTCCCAGAAATTGATAGCTTCTCATTTGATAGATCTTGCCTGTATTCTAGTTATTTCTGCATGTATCCGAAAGGCCTGCCATATTAGTAAATTAGCAAGTCCTTAATGGAGAGGCCCTGTCTAATTTACCATCCTAGTCTATAACTGAATAGATGTTATTTATTATTATTATTTGAAATTTTTATCTTAAAAGTGTTTAATACCTTCTCATATTCATTAAGCAGCTACCATGTGTATGGTGGTGGGTTAGGTACTGCACACAGTAAAAGAAGTTAAAAATGTGCTAAGGATGTCTGCTCAAGGAGAGGATTGAATGGAGATCAGGTCAGAAGTTTTATGGAATGAGGCTAAGACACAATGTGTGGGGACAAGATGTTTAGGGAACTAAAAATTGGTTTCACTTATATTTTCTCCTGCAAATAAATTATATCAGATGATCAGACTGATTATCATCAGTCTTATTCTTGATGAAAAATCTCCATAATTCTTAGTAGATATCATTATTTGGAGGCATTTGAATTACACTTCTACCTGAGCAGCTGAATTATTTTTAGATGTAATTTTAAGACATGTTAAATATGACAAAAACCCAGTCTTTTGCAGGCATCAGTACAATATAATAAGGATTCAGAATGAGGTGACAAATGTCAGGAGTTTCCATCCACTATACCTTGGCCACTTCTTCTTGGAAAGCCACGAGATTCAAATGGGAGATGTTAACTAAGTCAGGCCCATACACCACCGTTATCATGCGATGCTCCAGGCGTCCGATGTTCCCCACATCCAAAAGTTCACGTAATTTGGGGTCCTAGATAATAAATGTTGAAAAAGTTAGTCTATAACTAGAGATTCCAACATGGTAGCATAGTTTCAAAAGTATTAGATCCAAAATGCCTGCAAAACAAAATTGCTTTTTATTCTTACTAAAAATTAGTATGATTGAAATCCCAAACCCCATCATGGCCCAGACAGGTAGAGTAACCTGATGAAAGGTTGTAGAGAGAGAATTTCTTCTGAGAAATCTCTTACAACTTATGGTCCTCATGGGATTATATAACATGAAATGAGCAATACAGAGAAAGACAAATATTGTATAATATCACTTACATGAAGAATTTTTTTAAAAAGCTGAACTCAGAGAAAAAAAAGTAGAGTGGTTCATTCCAGGGGCAGTGGTGTGGGGAAAATGAGATTTTATTCAAAGAGTACAAACTTCCAGATACAAGATGAATAAATTTTAAGGATTGAATGTATAGCATGGCAATTAATATTATAGTTAATATCGTATTATGTACTAGAAAGATGCTAATAGAGTAGATCTTAAATGTTCTCACCACAAAAAAGAAATGGTAATTATGTGATGTGATGGAGGTGTTGGCTAATGTTGTGGTGGCAATCAGCATTATATTGCAGTATATGCGTGCATCAAATCATCATGTTGTACATTTTATAGTTACACAATGTTATATGGTAACTAACCTCAATAAACTTGGAAAAAAATAAGACTTATGGTCCTCAGTCAACAGCTCTGTCATACATCTTTTAGTAGCATATTTTTATGTGCCATAATTCTCCCTTTATTTCCTCCAATCATCCCACGAATCGCATATTGAAATACAAAATGTCTCCTCAATTCATGACACATTAAGAAGAAGCAGGTGATTCATGTAGAATCAAAACATGGTAATGCTATCTAGGCGTGAGGCGGAAACATGGCTGAGAGTCACAGAGTGCACCTTCTCCAACACTGAGTTCCATTGTAAAGACAGGCTGTTAGACTGGGCAAAATGGCGGCGCCTGCCATGAATATGTTCATTTTAATTCCACTGCCAGAATGTACTGGGATTTGGACATAGAGAACTTCTGCGATCTTTTCAGAGCAAGTTCCATTCTTTGAGATATCATAAGTAAGGATTCCTTGGAGATCTAGTCCTGCTGGGAAATGGAGGTTTCTGAACCTCCCAAATTGAAGTAAGACCTAAAATAGGACTCATTCACCTTGGCTGAATTCCTGTTCCTCTCATTGGAAATGAGAGGTCCATGCAGAAAATTAACATCAAATCAATCACTTAGCAAATCTGCAGCCAGCTTCTGAGCAAGGAATAGATTTGTATTCTTATTTATTTAGCTAAATTCTGTGCCAACAGGGCCTGGTTATTTTGATCTCCTTGCTGAGGTTTATATTCACAAATTCATGTAAGAATTTGCATTCTTACAAAGAAAAAGTGGTTTTTATTTTAATTTTTTTTTTAAATTTATTTATGATAGTCACACAGAGAGAAAGAGAGAGAGGCAGAGACACAGGCAGAGGGAGAAGCAGGCTCCATGCACCGGGAGCCTGATGTGGGATTCGATCCCGGGTCTCCAGGATCACGCCCTGGGCCAAAGGCAGGCGCTAAACCGCTGCACCACCCAGGGATCCCGAAAAAGTGGGTTTTTAACAAAAATGAAGAAAGAAAATAAAACCTTTCCGGCTCAATTATTTGATCTATTGCCATTCATTCTTTCTTAGTTAATAAAACTTTCTCCTCTGTTTGTCTACATAAAGAGGAACATTTTCAGGTAAGTTATGAAGAGAAAAATCCATTTCAGAGGTGTGCCTAATATAACTAAAACCTCAACTCCACTAACAAGTTGGGAACTTATCAAAAACATCAGGCCTCCTAGAAAGATCAAATATTATCACCAGAACATCATTTTGCATGACCTAGAAAAGGAGAGGAATAGAGGAGAAATTTTATTAAGCAAGCAATAGCAAAAAAAAAAAAAGGGGGAAATTTTTAGCATTCTAGCATTAATGAAAGATTAAAGGAAAAGATTCAGGAAGAATGGATTTTTTTTGTGAAGACTAATAAAGAATGATTCTAGCTGTTCTGTGAAATGATTAATTGCATCCTGATTTTTAAACATTTTGATTTACTTATTTTTTAATTCAAGTATAATTAACATACAGTGTTATATTAGTTTCAGGTATAAAATATAATGATGAAACAATTCTGGTCATCTCTTAGGGCTCATCATGATAATTGTTCTTAATCCCCTTCACCTATTTCACACATTCCCCCCACCCACCTTCCTGGCTACCACCAGCTCATTCTTTGTATTTTTGTTTGTCACTTTTTTTGCTTTGTTCGTTTGCATCATAGTTTTTGAACATGTTTGAGGCATGGTTAGAAAAGAAAATGATCAGTACCTTTAATTTTTTTGTATGCATACTTGGAAGAGAAAGGTAATTCTTAGAAACCATCTGAAACTTTAATTATAAATAACAAATTTAAAATCAACAATTACAGAGTCTATCTGCGATATTGTGATTTATAAGAAAAATAGATTTGGTCATTCAGATGACCAAAATACATTTCTTGAATGGATTTTGGTCATTGTCTGAGGTTTCTGGCTCACAGCCTCTAAAACCAGAGCATCTTCTGTTCAGTCCGTATTACTTTACTAATTCTCATGTCATTTATTTATTTATTTATTTTTTAAAAAGATTTTATTTATTTATTCATGAGATACACAGAGAAAGAGAGAGAGAGGCAGAGACACAGGCAGAGGGAGAAGCAGGTTCCACGCAGGGAGCCTGAGGTGGGTCTCGGTCCCGGGTCTCCAGGATCACGCCCTGGGCTGAAGGTGGCGCTAAACTGCTGAGCCAACTGGGCTGCCCTCTCATGTCTTTCAAAAACAGGTTTTCCCACTTATTATATAGTTATTGATTAAAGAGTGCCCCTCTCAGAACTGCATGGACTAGGTGTGGAGGTCAGGGAGGAGCAGGTATCTGAGAAGCCATTCTGTATATAAGTGTCTCTACATCTGAGATGTTGTACAATAAATAATAAAAAAGAGTATTGAGCATGAACTACAGGCACAGTAAGATTTGAGAAATATTCTTTCAATAGAAACCACAATATTTTAAAATTATGTAATTCTGGAAGTAAATAGAGAAATTGTTTGAAGTATGTAATAAACAAGTTCTTTACTAATGTCCTTTTTTGGTGACTGACCATACCAATTTTTAAACTGTATTTTACTATCTTTCCTACCATTAGTCATTTTATTTGTTTTTACAAGTCCTTTTCCTTTATATTTTTATTAACATCAAACTTGGGTTATACTAGTATTCTCCCCCTTAACAAGCGACTTCTCTTTTTACCTATACTCTGAGTTTTCTCATTTTGAACACAATATCCCAAGGTGACATGGTAGCCTCAAACCCGAGTTCATTATTGAGCATATTGACATATGAAGGGTATACTGAAAAAAAATATTTCTCCTTTCAAGTACTGAAAGCTGCCCTCAGTTGTTTCAGCAGAGGAGACCCTCAGAAAATAGGCAAAGGGAGAATTATCTGGGAGGATAAATAGCAAAGGCACCGAAGTGTTTGGAGGTCCTTATAGGTAGAAGGAATTTAATAGAAATACCTTGAAAAAATATTGTTTTTGGGTACATCAGTCTCAAGTCTGGGGATATGAGTGGCTGTATTTCAAAAATGAATAAAATTAAAGTAGTAACAATAACAAAACCGTACACACAATTTGCATGAAAATCACCCTCTCCTAAAAACCTATCCTACTAAGGATTTTATGTCTGAGATTGTCTTTCCTTCTTTTCTTTCTTTCTTTCTTTCTTTCTTTCTTTCTTTCTTTCTTTCTTTCTTCTTTCTTCTTTCTTTTTTCTTTTTCTTTCTTTCTTTCTTTCAAAGGAAGGGGAGAGAGAGAACACATATTCATGAGTGGGGCGGTGAGGGGGGCAGAGGGAGAGAGAATTGCAAGCAGTGCTCAATCTCAGACCCTGGGATCATGACCTGAGCTGAAATCAAGAGTTGGATGCTCAACTGACTGAGCCACCCAGGTGCCCCTGTCTGAGATTTTCTTATTGATTGAATATCCTAACCAGTTTCCAGAGAAGTATTTACCTTCTCAGGTTACTACCAAACTCAAACACATTTCTTGGTCCCTGTGATTGATATATATTCCTTGAGATTTTTATAAAGAAAACAAGCTATCTCTACAATTCTGTAATAATGTTAAATTTATCTGTTGGAGAACACTAAAGAATATAGCTCAGAAAACAGTAAGAGATGAACTCGGAATTTCGTATTTTCACTAAGCTGTCACTCAAGGCCTGCTTTACCCTGAGAATATACTGATATGTCTCTACGGTTAGAATTAGCCAGACAACTAAGAATTTTGGCAGCTACAATTTAACCACACTGTGCAAGAGTTAAGTCCTAGATCACTTCCATTCCCCTAAGGGTTACAAAATGGAGACTGTCTGACTGAATAAGCTCACTTTCTTTCAATCATCAGGATTCATGATCAAATTACTTCATGTCTCTTGCAAAGAAAGTTACTCAAGTTAATAACTCTCATTTCTAGGTAATAGACCAATGAAGAAAGTAAAGACCATTCTATACCTGAGACACATGGCGCCATTACAGCATGTATTACTATAATTGTATCATTTAAAACATTGGAAATTAATGGAAGGGATAAACACAAGCCAAAGGATGATTTTTCAAAGAGCTAAAAGCTTTGTTCCTTAATATGACTTTTAAAGGAAAGCTACTTTATTTGTATATTTGATATCTGCAAGATAAAATACCTTTTAAAGATCTGTACATTTCATTTTTGACACCAGAAAAATTTTGGTACAGAACATATACCCTACTCAGCTCCATGAAATATATGTTTATTGGATTTTAGGCTTATGGAACAATCTGTATATTGGTTAATTTTATTTTCAGCACTTAATGCAATATTTTCAACATGAATTACAGTTGTATGAATGTAACTTTAATCCATCTTTCATATAATGGATCAAGTATATGAAAGTCTTTCCATTAACACACAGTAAAATAGTCAGAAATAAAGTGACAGATTCCTTGTTTATTTAAGTGACTTTTAAAAAGTATGGCCAAACTTAGTAGATACTAAGCTACCATTTCTTTGAAGGCAGAGCAATCTCTTTTTATGCTTTATTCAAATTTTGTTGTGAAAAAAAGATATTAACATAATATAATATAACATAATATCCAGGATGGTTCTCCATCAAAAACTTGAATTTAATATTTGCCTCTCAAAAAAAAAAAAAAAAGATTAACAAATTCCCTTAGAATCAATACTTATCCTCACACTTTTCATTTTAAAGGTTTCTCTTCCCTAGATATTTGCAAATGCCATGTCTGAGAAAATGTTAGTATCCAAAATATGTAAAGAACTTATAAAACGCATCATCTCCCAAATGAATAATCCAATTAAAAATGGACAGAAGGGGGATCCCGGGGTGGCTCAGTGGTTTAGCGCCTGCCTTTGGCCCAGGGCATGGTCCTGGAGTCCCGGGATCGAGTCCCGCGTTGGGCTCCCTGCATGGAGCCTGTTTCTCCCTCTGCCTGTGTCTCTGCCCCCGTCTCTCTCTCTCTCTCTCTATCTGTGTCTATCATTAATAAATAAATAAAATCTTTTAAAAAAATGGACAGAAGACATGAATAGACATTTTTTCAAAGAAGACACACAGCGAGTGGACACATGGAAAGATAATATCACGCATCATCAGGGAAGTGCAAATAGAAACTACAATGAGATTTCACCTTACACCTGTCAGAATGACTAAAATCAACAACATAAGAAACAACTGGTGTTGCAAGGATATGAAGGGAACCAACCTTTTTGCATTGCTGTTGCGAATGCAAACTGGCACAGCCACTCCAGAAAAGAGTATGGAGGTTCCACAAAAGTTAAGAGTAAAACCACCCTTGATCCAGCAATCACACTACTAGGTATTTCTCTGAAGAACAGAAGAATTACTAATTCAAAAGGATACATGCACCCCAAAGTTTATAACAGCATTATTTACAATAGCCAAATAATGGAGACAGCCCAAGTGTCTATCAATTGATGAATGGATAAAGAAGATGTGGTATATATACACAGTGGAATATTACTCAACCGTAAAAAAGAATGAAATCTGAATGGAGCTATAGAATATAATGCTAAGTGAAATAAATCAGTTAGAAAAAGACAAATACCATACGATTTCACTCAAATGGGGGAATTTAAGATACAAAATAAATTATCAAAAGGGGAAAAAAGAGAAAGGCAAACCAAGGAATAGGCTGAACCATAGAGGACAAACTGACAGTTACCAGAGTGAAGATGGGGGAGATGGGTTAAATAGGTGATAGAGATTAAAGACTAAACTTGGCATAATGAGCACTGGGTGTTGCATGAAAGTATCAGATCACTATATTGCATTCCTGAAACTAATATTACACTGTAAGTTAAGTAACTGGAATTTAAATAAAATCTTAAAAAAATAAAATGAAAGTTTCTCTCTCCTTTTAATGAATGTGATGAGGAATGTCATTCTCTTCAGGATGTACCAGTAGCTTAGGCAGCTGACATAGCCAGCAACCCTTTTCAGATAAAACACCATCCACTTGCATGAACCACAATTCTGAAATACAGTGCTGTGAACATTCTCCTATGCAGAGAGGAAGACTTGGAAGATGTGTAGGCGTTTTTTTTTTCTTTTTTTTCCTGTAAGTGAAAGGTGAGGGAGGCTTGGATATTTTTCAGCCATTCCTTTAGATGGAGGGAGCAAGAGGAAAACAAACTGACTATGACAAAGAAAGTGACTATAGGCAAATACTAGAAAGAAAAAAAGAGCAGATAAAGTACTGTTCTTCAGATTTCACAATGGTATTATAACAAGATCATTTATGTTTGTTTGGATAGAGTGGTGATGAATGTATCAAGACAGTCTTCACTCATGGGGAACTGGAGTGTACAAATAAATCTACCAATAGAGAAAAGAAAATATAGTTGGCCTGCCTATGAATCTCCATCCAAAATAAAGTAGTTCAAAGGTGCCAGGCATGAATTGATAGAGCTAAAGTTAATATGCTATTGAAATATAAAATAAAAAAATGTTTAGGGAAAAATGTAAAAACAACCATCCCCCAAAATATTCCCTTTGAATATGAACATATCCACGTGGCTAAGGGTTTGGTTATTCTTGGGAATGGCCACAGAGAAGAGAGAAAATTCAAGGAGAATGTCCAAATAGCATTCTAGTGATTAATTAAAAATTTAACTGATTGATGTTTTTCTCCTCTCCATAAACAAGCTCAGAGCACTGTTTCATATATTTTCAAAAGCTAGAAAGAAAAGAAAGAGAAAGAGGGTGCTGGAGGTGTTCAGATGGCTGACACTCAGAAGTAGCAGAAAAAAGAATTAAAATAAAGTGCCCAGATGCCTGGGAACAAGTGAGTTAGTCCCAGAATGTGAAGATGTTCAAGGGACATTTGCCACAACTGGAAAAATGCTGTACAGACAGTATTTCAAGAAGTTGCATTATCTGAGCTGGATTGCAATGCACCTGCTTAGCTAATAGGATGTTTGTCTTGATGCTCCAGAAGCAGACATGAGTGAACAATCTGGAGGCAAGTAGGTTAATTTGGAGGTGATAACGGGAAGGGTGAAGAGGGAATGAGAAAATGAGATGGGAAGAGAGGAAGCCAATAAACTGTGATAATGAGAGGTTTACCACTTTGAGCAACTGAGGCTCCATCCATTCAGGGCCACTCTAAGAGACTGTGAAGAACACATTTGAGAACGTTCCCCAAGGAGTGTTAGGAAAACTAGAATACTGATCCTTTAAATCCCATCTATCATTGGTGAAGAGTGTCTCCTGGGGTGTTTTCTTGCATCATGGCCAGAAAGCATTATCACACATATATGGGAGCCCTGCAGGTCCTCTCTAGGGGTGGAATATATGTGCCTTGAAAATGTGTGTTACACTGTTGTAGTAGTAACTCTCTGAGAAATGCAACCACCTAAACACCAGCAAAATTCATATGTGCCTGCCACTGCCACTCCAGTGCATAAAGATCTTTGTGCCCCAAGGGGTCATGGTACTTGCAAAGCAGGCTATTGGACATCACCTGTCCCTTCCTGTTTAGCTCCCTCACTAAGATGGTCAAACTCATTTTATTTTTCTCCAACTTTCTGGGAGGGAGTTGGTGCTTCTAGATAAGTCTCAATGTCGTTGTGCCCAAGTTTTGGAAGAATAAAGAGGCTCATTTGGTTTTTTTTTTTGGGGGGGGGTTTAAAGATTTTATTTATTTATTCATGAGAGATACAGAGAGAGGGAGAGAGAGAAGCAGGCTCCACGCAGGGAGCCCAACGCGGGACTCGATCCCAGGTCTCCAGGATCAGGCCCTGGGCTGAAGGTGGTGCTAAACCGCTGAGCCACCTGGGCTGCCCAAGAGGCTCATTTGTTAAAAGAATGCAGATACATTAACCAAGTTCACCCTGGTGTGTGCATCCTTTACAGGTGAGTTTTTTTTTTTTTTTTTCCTCTTTTCCTATTTTGTTGTAATGTCAGCCTCCTTACATGGTACTTGATATATAGTACCCCTTCAATGGCACCAAAAGAGTTTCTGGAACCTCAGAACAGAAGTTAAAATGAAGCATAACCAAAAAAAGGCTCAGTAATTCCTTAATAAAGACAAACACAAACAATGCTCCCTTTGCAGTTTCCGGAAAATCCAAGTGTTCCCTAAGACTTTTGACACTTTGAAGAGGATAGTAGAAATTATATCCTCCCTGTTTGACTTTGAGTTTTGGTTCTGCCAATTAAAAGCAATGCGGTCTGTTGAGATTTCCTTAATCTTTCTATGCCTCAGTTTGTTAATTTGTGGGATGAGGATACTAGTATTGACCTCTTAAAAAGTTTGTTATGGGAATAAATGATTAATTATATTTTAAGTGTTCTGGGTAGCACATAACAAGCTGTGAGTACTTGAAAAATAAATCAGTAGCTTGAAAATGAAAGACAATATGGGGGTATCTGAATAATTTAATGGCATCAGAGTATTTTACTATATATACTTACATATATATTTATTTACTTTATGACTCAACAAGCAAGACATATATTTGTATTTATATTTATACATTTATGGTTCATGTATATTTGGCTGACTATATTCTACTCCTATGCATTTAAATTTTTAAATTTTCTTTAATTTATTCTTCCATGAAAAGCATAATTCAAAAAGAGCTAGAAAACAAGTCATTTCTAGAACTTTTATATTTAACTAGCTTTGAAAATTAGGCAACTTGTTTTTTGCTGTTTCAGATTAGCGTCCACACAATATGGGTGATAGTAATGCCTGCTCATCTTAAAGCATTGATGTGGCGACCCAAATAAAATCTGCAAACAGTAGTGTGCCACCATATATTTTGTGGTGACTAACATGATTAACTTAAGGATGACGTGAAAATTGGCAGTAAAAGATTATTAGCTCTATATCTTTCCCTTGTTAAAATTATAAAGGATTGTATGGATTTAGAGAAGTTTTCCTTTCAGTTCGCTATAAATAATTGAAGGAATTTAAAGTAAATGGATACCTTATAAGTGCCTAAATACAGTTGTGAATATGTTTGTTAAAGTCTCTAAAAATATTTCAAGAAAAAATATTATTTGATTTTCAGATTGATCTCGTTTTATCTACATCTCTTCTCTTTTCCATTACTCTAGATAGATGAGTTAACAATGCACAAAGATCAATAATGTAGTTATTTCTTTAGAAATACAGGAGTATAAAGCTTTTCACAATTCCAAGTCTGGAGGAGGTCTCTTGTCTACTTTATAAGAAATAACTAGTAGCATATAAATAAGCTCTGCCTTAAGTGTGCCTCTTTGTGTGGTTCTCGTTGAAAGTAAGAAAATATCTTCTAAAATTCTTTTTTAAAAAGATTTTATTTATTTATTCATAAGAGACACAGAGAGAGAAGCAGAGACACAGGCAGAGGGAGAAGCAGGCTCCATGCAGGGTGCCTGATGCGGGACCGGATCCCGGGTCTCCAGGATCACGCCCTGGGCTGAAGGCAGCACTAAACCGCTGAGCCACCCAGGCTGCCCATCTTCTAAAATTCCTTACTGGGAATTACTCTCACTCTGTCTTACTCTTCTGAGCCATCTTTTCTCTCCCCTATCAGTTTTCCCTAGGGGACTTTGTAAATCCTTTGAAACCTGGCAAGTCAAATGTTTTTATATCATCCTATAAAGACAACATTTAATGCACAGAGTGTTTTAGCTCGAATTGTAATGTTGCCCAATTTCCTATCAAGAGAACTCAAATCATGCTATTAATAAGGACTAACTCAAATTATTCCACTTCTTGAGTTCTCTAGTTCATTTAAATATTTGCTTTATGTTCAAAACAAACACTGTCTTAGGTACTCGGGAAACAGAGTATACGAAGTGGGTGTAAGAGGATTCATATACTTTCCCCCTTTTTTTTCTTCTTTAGTGATTCCCACTTAATACTTTTCTTGTGAAACACAGTTTAGAAGATATTGGAAGACTGCTTCACAGTTTCACTCCTATCTAAAGATTCCCTAACATTGTTGGGTAATTTTAGCAATTAAGTACAAAAAAACCGGATTGCATTGAACCATGAATAGGTTGCTTCTAATAGTTTGCTGGTACACATTTAAGACTTCCAACAGAAAAAACAAAAACAAAAACCACAAAGAAACAAATAACAAGAACAAAAACTCCCATAGTCCTGAACTGTAGAATTTCCTGATTTTCATAGTGATTAAGCTACATTGATAAATAAAAACAGGTACTACAAAACCCCATGGTGCTTACAATCTGGTGAGGAAACAAAGCATTAGTCAAAGAGTCTGTAAATAAATGTAAGAGGTTTAGTAGGTGAACCTAATATATATAATGGAATAAGTGAGGGCTTCCCTAAAAAAGTATTAGATCAACTGAAATTTGAAAAATGGGAAAGAGTCTTAATCATGTGTAGGAGGTGTAGTAAGAAGCACTTCAGGCAGAGAAATGGCACATGCAAATGATTTGTGGCAGGAGAAAGAGCAGCAAAGTTCCAAGTAAGTAAGAGAGCCTAGGTGAAATGAACCAGAGGGCTATCCCTCTGTAGACAGGGGACCAGACTATACTAGGAATATGTCTCTCCTTGTTAAGGAGTTCTAAACCCTTGAGCAAGAGAGAGGAAGGGTTTAAAGCAGAGGAAAGACAGTATGTGATTTGCTAGAATGTGGAGAAAGATTGCAGGTTGGCACCTGCAGCATTTTAGGAGAGAAGGACTTGTAGCATAGTGGTGCAACTAGACAGAGTTGAAAAGGTAAAAAAATCAGCTTGAAGTGTTGTTGGATTGTGTATCGGGGTTGAAGAAATGCAGGTAGCAGCAATAACTATTAGATTCTGAAAACGGAGGCGATGTGTAGTCAGTAGGCTCAGGGATGCCTGAAAGAGGGACAGGTTTAGGGGGAGTAGATGGAATGATAATGAGTTTGGTTTTTAATCCACTAAATCTGAGGTGCCTTTGAGACTACTCCTACTCCCTGATCATAAATCTGTTCGCAAAGGTCTTATCTACCAGTGAGTGGCTACAGAAAACAAAGACTGATTCCAGTTTTATTCTAGATAGGATGCTAAATACGTCAACATGTCAAGTAGATTTGTTACACTTTCTCCTCTTCCATGGATTTCAGGTCATTGTCCTTTAATCCCTAACATTTTTTTCTTTTATTCCCATGTTAAAGTCATTTTATATTTATCAAAATATAGCCAAAGGAAGCCAAATGAAATATATACATTTAAAGACCAGCTTTTGAAGGGACTTAACGAGAAGTGACACCTTTTGGATAATCTCTACAGGAGACAGATATTAACAAAAAATTCTGTGTATTGTTAAATTCAGTAGTGGAAGGGGGCATTTGAGTTTTAAAGGCACTTTATCAAAAACATTGATTTCTAAGGCTGTTCTCTTGTATGAAAGCAGTTTTGAATAGTAAGTTAGGACAAAAAAACGCATCATCAAATTGTGATCTGCGAGAGGTCTCTACATATAATGAAAAAACTATGAATCACTGCTTTTCTTATGAGCTTAGCTTCCCCAAATCCAAGTGATTTGCAAAATTCTCAAATATTTTAGTAGTATTTTCAGGCCAACATGTAAAACTAAAATCATTTAAGCACACAGAATGGAATAGAATATGCAGCTTTTTAAAGTGATGTTTTGAGGAGTTTTAAAGAATAGGATACAGCACTTATGGCATAATATCAGCTATAAAAGTGACACTGAACCCTTGTACATGTGGTGTTAATTCTTTGACTCTATAAGTAAAGAGAGCAAAGACTTGAAAGAAATACAACTAGCAGTGCTTATTTCTATGTGGTGGAATGATAGGTGATTTTTTTTTCAGATAAAAGAAACTTCTGAATATGAAGGTATTACATACTCATAAAAAGTTCAAGTAATTTAGAGAAGTATAATGAAATGAAATTAACCCCAAATTTCACCTGCCGGAAGCAACTACTAAAAATATGTTGTAGAACATTTTTCCAGACCAACATTGTCTAATGGAACTTTCTATGGTAATTAAACTGTTTAATATGATAGCCATTAGCCACATGTATCTAGTGAATATTTGAAATGTGGCTAGTGCAGTTAAAGAACTGAATTTTTAATCTACTGTAATTTAAATTTAAATAGCTACATGAGGTCAATGGCAAGTTAAGTTCTAAACATTTCTAGTGTTTATTTTTTTTTCATTTCTAGTGTTTAGATAGTGTAGTTCTAAGCATTTCTCTTTACACACGCACACATGGTTTTATATAAATAGGCTCAAATCACATATTTATTTGTTACTTGCACATTTATCAATAGTTTGATGAAGTGTTTATAGACACAGGCATATATTCCTCTTTTAATTGATTCTGCAGTATTCATTGTAGGAATTTATTTAACACATCATTATATAATGTATTTAATATACCTCTCATCATTGCACAGATTTTACTATTCTAAGCAATGCTTCAATGAACATCTCTGTGAATATATTATCATGTACTTTCATGTACTCGACTGATGATCTAATTGGGATAAATTCCCAGGCTTGGAATTGTAGGGCTGAAGGTAACTTGTCTATATTCCCAGTGCTCACTAAAGAGGCGTTACTAATTTACAGCCCCACAAATAGTGTATGAGGTCACAAATATGAGTTATTGACAATTTTTCATCTTTAGCAGATTGTTAAAATAATATTTTATTATTTTTATTGATGTTTTATTTTTTTTTTTTTTCATATGTTCCAATAAAACTTTATTTGTAAATACCAAAGTTTGAATTTTTTTTTTTTTTTTTTTTTTTATTGGTGTTCAATTTACTAACATACAGAATAACACCCAGTGCCCGTCACCCATTCACTCCCACCCCCCGCCCTCCTCCCCTTCCACCACCCCTAGTTCGTTTCCCAGAGTTAGCAGTCTTTACGTTCTGTCTCCCTTTCTGATATTTCCCACACATTTCTTCTCCCTTCCCTTATTTTCCCTTTCACTATTATTTATATTCCCCAAATGAATGAGAACATATAATGTTTGTCCTTCTCCGACTGACTTACTTCACTCAGCATAATACCCTCCAGTTCCATCCACGTTGAAGCAAATGGTGGGTATTTGTCATTTCTAATAGCTGAGTATTATTGATGTTTTAAAAATTAATAGTGGCAGCAAGCATCTCTTCTTGTCTATTGGCATTCACATGTCTTTTATGGTATGAACTATTTGTTCATCCTCCTATTTTATCAGGATATTTCTCTTTCTTATTAATTTATAAAAAGATTTTTTTGTTAACACTTTACCTAGTAAATATATATTTTTAAGATTTTTATTTATTTATTCATGAGAGACAGAGAGAGATAGAGGGACAGAGACATAGGTAGAGGGAGAAGTAGGCTCCATGCAGGATCACAGCCTGAGCCAAAGGCAGATGCTCAACCACTGAGCCACTCAGGTGTCCCCCTAGTAAATATTTTGTAATAATTTCTCCAAATGTATCACTTGCCTTAATGTTTGTCATAATGTATTTTTTCTCTCTGGAAATTTAAAAGTTTTTGATATTCAAACCTATCAATATTTTAGATCATTTTTGTCTGATTTATTGTCATCTATAGAAAGGTCTTCCCTATCTTGACAGTAAAAAATGTATTTACACATATTTTTATTTACAAAGTTTTGATAAGAATATATTTTGTCTTCATCATTTTAGTACTTTGTAACTGGTTATAAAAACTATACACTCTCTTTTTTAAAGAGTTTATTTATTTGAGAGAGAGAGTGAGCACAAGAGAGTGCAAAAGAGAGCATGAGCAGAGGGGAGGAGGAGAAAGAGGGAGAAGCAGGCTCCCCACCAAAGACAAAGCAGAGAGGGGTGCTTTGATGCAGGGGTGGGGTTGAGGATGGGGCTCAACCCCAGGACCCTGGGATCATAACCTGAGCTGAAGGTAGACACTTAACAGACTAAGCTCACCCAGATGCCCCAAGACTATGCACTCCTAATACACTCTGTTGCAATATTGAGATAAATATTAAAAAGTACTTTAAAAAATAACAAGCACGTTTTTTAAAAACGAGAGTGCTAATAGTTTCTTCACAGTCTATAGATGAGGATTTACAACTGCTCGGCATCATGAGAGAATCCTATATTGACTGCAAGTCATATACCAGCACAGAAAGGAGACAGCTACTAGCCTCTGAATTTCCCCTTGTAAGAGTACTAGCCTCTAAAGGGGCCTCTGAATTTCCCCTTGTGAGATTACAATACTCAAAGGTATGCTTAATGGGCACAGCTAATGTCCCTGAAGTGAGTATCCAAATGTACATTGTTGAATTTATTACTCTTAGGAGACCTTGAATTGCTCTGCCATAGCCATATTCTAACACTTGAATAAAAATGTCATAATTAACGGTGGTCGCTGGTGTCACTTTACATAATTGCTGTTTTGGCTATGGGTGTGGCACACACACAGCTCTATAATGTATAGGGAAGTTACAAATCTAGCATAGTATTGGGCAGTACTCAACACTCCTTGAAGAGCCTTTAAACATCTTCTTTTTTCTTTTCTTTATTTTTGAAAAATATTTTATTTATTTATTTGAGAGAGAGAGAACACAAGTAGGGGGAGCAGCAGAGGGAGAGAGATGCAGGCTCCCTGCTGAGTAGAGAACCAGACACTGGGCTTGATCCCAGGACTCTGGGATCAAGACCTGAGCTGGAGGCAGTTGCTTAACCAACTGAGCCACCCAGGCACACCCCCCACACACACACATTTTTTTCTTTTGGAGAAATAAAGAGATGCACATTTAGATATTTAATATATGTAGTAGAGGCAACATTCAATTCCAAGCTCTACTGCTTTATGGTTAAAAAGAAAACAAGAAAAATAGCCTTGTACCCATGCATCTCACAAGTAGATCCATTCCTACTTGACATTTATGTTAAATTGTATCATGTATAGGAGACACACTTAAATGTGATCATCCATTTAGGACCCAAAACTCTTCCTGAAAAGTCATTACAGACAGTAACTTTTTCTAGATTGTCTCAAAAAATGCCCTTCATACAGAAGGGAAGTGTGGTGTTTCATACTTAGGTTGGTAGTTTTGCTTTTGTGTAATCAAGCTCTGCTGGAAAAGAAGCATAAAGTCCCCTAGCACACAGGGGAAGCTATGGGGACCCAAATGAACTGGGACATGTGGCCTAGTCAGTAACTGGGGCTGAAGGGTCTGTGGTAACCTACAGATCTGTGGAGTTTAGTGGGTCCATGATAACCCAATCCACCTAAGGAACACAGGACATACAATGCCTCATGGATGTTTAAACTAGTGGGTAAAGAGGCCTCCTGGTGAAACCTCTGGAATTCCACTAGGTTATGGTAGAGAAGAGGCTGTTAGACAAATAAGATGATGAGGAGATGCAGACATAAATGAGAGCTCTCATTTATTTATGTATGGCTCTTGCTCTACTAGCCCATCCAATGAATGGCACAGATGACATCTTAAGGACTGCCTTCTTCAAAATTGCCTTTTGGATCTTTATATCATAGAGTCCCAGGAAAACTCTGAATGCTTCCTTAAGTGAACTTTAGTACAAGAATTGATTCACCTAGACATAAATGAATATTCTGGGAACCTTATAAATACCATAAAAATACTTCTTTCATTTATATCTATCTTTTTTATTCATTCATCAGTCTGTATGCTTTTATTTCCATTCTCTATGCTAGGGTTATATCTATAAATGAGGTATAATGGTTGCTCTCAAAGTTCTAATGATCTGGTAAAGGAGAAACATACATAGACCATTTGAGTATAATAGGATAAGTGCTTTTGGAGCACTGAAGAAGGCCACCTAATTGTGTTTAAGAAATTAAAAAGGGTGAGCTCTACAGCTGGTTGGTTTCTCAACAGAGGACACTTTGAGATGACCATACCTTTTAAGAATTTGCAGACACAAGAATAGTGGAAAGGAAATGTTCTCAAAATAGCAGTAGGAACACTAAACACTAAGACAGTTGATCAAAGAGCCGTCAAGTATTCCCTGCACACTTAGTCAATACAACTCCATCAACTATATTTGGCCTATAAAATTTCTTCTAGTTCATATCACCAGCCTTCATGCAGAATTTGTTTCTACAATCCCTGGAAATGAAAAACATGTGGATATCATGTTTTCTGGTATTAAGAAACTCATAATTTTTTTACTATGAAAATAAAGTCTTAATCGAGTCTTCTAACATTTTAAGATAGTCAGTGCAGGCTGACAATTAGGTCACTTATTGTGGAAGAACTGACTACAGTGGAAACCTTTCTTGGTGATCTCTTTGTTAAAGATGCTGATGTGTTTTTAATTTTAATCTTATATATTTTTAAATATATGTTTATATATATAGTTTTATATATATATATATAGTTTTAAAACTAATGCTTAACTTTATCAAAGCCAAAGTATTTCCCTGTATTTTATAACTAAATTAAGAAGATAGACCCCAATGGGCCTGTTTTTTTTTTTTTTTTTGCATGTCTTTTCTTAACCTTGAAAACACAAAGGCTTTTATTTTTAAATAGATTTTTACATTCACATAGAGCTTGTCACATACATGTGTATGGGTGCCAACCTCTATCTCACTTCTGCATTTCATTCTTACCCTATATAAACTGAAGTAAACTCAACAAAAGTAAAAATTTAAGTGAAAATTTGCTCAGTAATATGCAACCTTGATTGGTGTTTCTAGAAAGCCTGAAAAAAAATTATGGCACATTTCCTAGATGCTTAATAGCTTGACATTTATTTATTTATATTTCCTTTAAATTGACAAACTTCTTTTTTTTAAAGATTTTATTTATTTATTCATGAGAGAGACACACACACACAGAAAGAGGCAGAGACACAGGCAGAGGGAGAAGCAGGCTCCATGCAGAGAGCCTGATATGGGACTTGATTCCGGGACTCCAGGATCACACCCAGCTGAAGGCAGGCACTAAACTGCTGAGCCACCCAGGGATCCTGACAAACTTCTTAAATTAAAATACACTTGCTTCAAATGAAACTTATTACCATTATCATCATGAAGCTGGACCCAAGTCTCACACTATTAAAAATAATTAAAAATGAATCATAGACCTAAATAGAAGAGCTAAAGTTATAAAAATCTTGAGGAAGAAAAGGTGTAAATCTTCATGACTTTGGGTTAGGCAATGGTTTCTTGGATACCAAGACACATGCAACAAAAGAAAACATTGATAAATCGAATTTCACCAAACTAAAAATTTGGTGCTTTAAAGGACACTATCAAGAAAGTAAAAAGACAACTAACAGAATGAGAAAACATCCGCAAATTCTATATGGTAAGAGACTGATCAGATGCACTGCTGTTGGGAAAGTAAAATGGTACAGCCACTTTGGGAAAGTTTTCAGTTCCTTACATTGTTAAACATGGAGTCATCATATGACTCAGCAGCTCCACTCCTAGTTATATGCCCAAGAGAAATTAAAACATATCCAAACAAAAGCTTTTACGTAGAAGTTCACAGGATGATCATTCAAAACAGCCAAAAAGTAGAAAAAAGCCAAATGTCCACCAACTGGTGAATGTATAAACAAAACGTAGTACAGTAATTCCCCTTATTTGCAGGGGTGTGTTCCAAGACATATGTTCCAAGTGGGCGCCTGAAACCGTGGATAGTACTGAACCTTATATATACTGTGCTTTTTGCTATATGTGCATATCTATGATAAAGTTTAATTTATAAATTAGGCGCAGTAAGAAATTAATAACAATAATAAATAGGATAATTATAACAATATGATGTACAAAAAGCTATATGAATGTGGCTTCTTTCTCTCAAGATATCTTACTTACTCACTTATCTTGTGATGATGTGAGATGATAAAATGCTTACGTGTGAGATAAAGTAAGGTGAATGACACTGGCATTGTGACATAGTGTTAGGCTACTACTGACCTGTCTGTAAATTAGGAGAGTCATCTGCCTCGGGATCTTGGTTAACTGAGGGTAATTGAAACCCCCAGAACTACAGATAAGAGGGGACTAGTGTACATCTCTACAATGGGATACTATAGAGTAATTAAAAGCCATGAAGTAATCTTACATGCTACAGCATGAATGCATTTTGAAAATGTTATAAGTGAAAGAAACCAGTTATTAAATACCATGTATTGCATGATTCCATATACATGAAATGTCTAGAATAGTCAAGTCTGTAGTGACAAAAAGTAGATTAATGGCTACCAGAGTCTGGAAGGAGGTAGGACAAGGAGTGATCATTAATGAGAACAGGATTTCTTTTTAGAATGATGAAAATATTCTAAAATTATATAGTGATGATGGTTGCATAACTCTAAATATACAGAAAGCCACAGAACTGTACACTTTAGAAGGGTTAATTCACTGATGTATGAATACAGATGTTCATCCATCTGTCCCCGAAAGTACTTTTGAACCCTTACCACACTGTGAAAGAAGCTGTTCTATGTCCACAGAAGACATGAGTGAATCATGGGTTTCAGTGTTTTTGGAGAAAACTTCAAAATATTTTTATTCTTGGTTGGTGATTGAGTTTTCCTGGCCTAATGATAGGTAGTGAATTGAAGGGAAAGAAAATGCTTAAAATGGCAGAGGCTCACTGGATAGATGTATTTGAGTCAGCATTTGTAATATGCATGGCTTTTGAAGGACACATTTAGCTTAACATAATAACTTTTAATTTTTAACTCACTTCTTCCAAATGCTGGGGAGCTTCCAAACGTTTAATAGGCTCATTCTTATCCTCTCAGCCACAAATGCAAAGGCTTGAGCCAGCTTCTTTAGAAAATGTACAGTTAGAGTAGACATCCATCTAAAATCAGCTACCTAATGCCCAGTAGCCAATACTGTCTTTGCTCTACTGACCTGCCTGCTGTGCAAATGAGTGAAACCAAGTGGGGGGAAAGGTGGGAGGGCAAGAATACCTTCAAGTCATAAAGTTTGTCTTATTTTGGCAGAGAATAAGAGAAAGGTATATAAATTCCTGTAAGCTCAGAAGTCCCAGAAATGCTGGAGCCAGTTTTTCAAGGTCCACTTAAAAGATTAGAGTAACTATATTTATATGTCTTAAACATTTTAGGCTCTAATAGTACTAAATTACACAGCCCATCTCTGCTGTACAATTTATCAATAGTTGTTACAGTCTTCTGATATGATAAAGTAAAAATTGAATTAAAATCTGTAAATAAAATAAAGGTTTGTTTGGAACCTTAAATAATTACGTTTAATATTTTTATGTTTTTATCCTCATTCATTCATTTATTTACTCAAAAAATATTTGTGTTTCTACACTGTTCATGTCACTATGCCAACTGACTCATATTCGTGTTTTTATAAAATGCTTTTATGAAATGTTTTATGAAAAGCATTAGTGTCCAATGCAAGAAAGCACCCTTTAAATCTAAGTATCATTTCCTCAATAACACAAAGTGTTTCTTATTCAGATAGTTAAGAAATATCACATGGTAATGTAAAACTATCTAATTTAGGTGAGCATGATAAAGTGTTTTCGGAGCTGCAACAAGTTTGCCCTGTGGGCATACCCTTTTCTTTTAAGCCAGAGATGATTATCAGCTCATTTTGAGGTCCATTTACTACCTTGAATAAAGAGAGCAATTTTGTTTATCAACCACACAGTAGAGCCCAAAATCTTTACAAAATCCCAAAGCTCATTCTCAAAGAAATGTTTAATTTGCATGTGATATTAGGTCCTAGACTATGTAACAATGGAAGCTTTTGAGTTAGGCATATGATTTAAGCTTTGCACTCTCTCTGACTAGCTGTTATCTAGGGAAAACACACATACATTAAAGAGAAAAGAGTGCATTACTTTTAATTGTATAGCTTGATATACATATATTCTAATTATTTTTACCTCTAATTTTAACAATTCTCGGTCTTCAATCTCTTAAATCCATGCATGCATTTTTTATTTTAATTTTTTAAAGATTTATTTTATTTATTTGAGAGAGAGAGAGAGAATGTATGTACGCAAGCACAGAGGAGAGGGGCAGAGGGAGTAAGTTAGAAAGAATATCAAGTAGACTCCCCACTGAGCATGGTGCCCAACTCGGGGCTCAAATCCATGACCTATGAGGTCATGATTTAAGCTGAAATCAAAAGATGGAAGCTCAACCAACGGAACCACCCAAATGCCCCTTAAATCCATGCATTTTTAAAATCATCCTGGCTACATTCATTCATCATTCAGTGTATATTTAATGAAGGTAAATATGTGCCAGGCACATGTGAAGAACACATATAATGCTTACATTGTAGACGAGCAATAAACAAATAACTATAATAAACAAAATTTCAGAATGTGATAAGAATATTCATATTTCTTCTTATTTGCTACTAAGAAAACAAAATGGGAGAAGGTGAAATAGTGAATGGATTGGGAAAAGGGACAACTTTAGACAGAGTAGTTAGGGAGGGACCCATATAACAAAAAACAGATAATGGACAGAGGAGTTACAAAAATTTGGAGAAGAATGTTCCAGGCCAAGCTAATGCTCTGACATGGGGATGCATTGACATGTTCAAGGAACATAAAGTTCAGAGAGGCTGGAACACAGCAAGAGAAGGGACAGTGATCTGTGATGAGGTGGGCTTGGGCAAGAAAAAAGCTTCCATTTTCACATAGTCTCCATGGGCTCTTGAGGGATGAAGTTTGGATTTCTATTTGGAACACACAGGAAAGGAGGTAGGGTAGGTAGGGTTTAACTCAGGGAAGGGACATAACTTGATTTATATTTTTGGAAGTTCACTTTGAAGCAGCAAGGCCAATTAGGAAGCTATTTCAAAGTCTGTTTCATGGTGGTTGGACAAATGAAGACTCCATGGAGATGGAAGTGCATGCATTATAGATGTAATTTAGACATGGAGCCAAAAGGCTTTTTCGAGGCATGGGATGTGAGGATAGTCATAGGTGGTGCTGGGAAAAGGAAAGAACTAAGGAAGACTCCCAGCAAATCTTCCAACAGAAAAGATGATATTGCCATTTAATGAGCCATAGATAACTGGGAAAGAG
Source organism: Canis aureus (assembly GCF_053574225.1). NCBI lineage: Eukaryota > Metazoa > Chordata > Mammalia > Carnivora > Canidae > Canis > Canis aureus. The sequence goes on from NC_135636.1 coordinate 19,065,578, forward strand.
GTGAATTTAAAAGCGGGGACCATCATCCCCGGCTCAAACTTGTCAGAACACCTTTCTTTTTTTTTTCTTTTTTTTTTTAATAAATTAATTTTTTATTGGTGTTCAATTTACCAACACACAGAATAACACCCAGTGCTCATCCCGTCAAGTGTCCCCCTCAGTCCCCGTCACCCACTCACCCCCACCCCCCGCCCTCCTCCCCTTCCACCACCCCTAGTTCGTTTCCCAGAGTCAGAACACCTTTCTTCCTGGTTTTTACCTTCAGGTATCTTCTCAGTAATTCATTCTAAAAAAATCTCATTTACCAAAACATCCAAAAGAAGAACTCTTTTTTTTTTTTAAAGGTCAAAAAATCTAGGAAAACTTTAAAATGGTTTTCAAAGTCTTGTTTTCCAATAAAGTTGAGGGCTCATAAAGGTTTGGAAGAAATTTTGTCAATGTATCATGGTAAAGATAAATTTTACACTTAATAAGATAAAAATAAAAAAGCTATAGAACTTTGTGTGTGTGTAAAAATCCCGGGAAAGTTGGCATAATCACAAGCAACATAGATCGTCTCATTATGAATATAAATATAAATATCCTAAAAAGAATACTAATATATTGAGTTGGAGAGGGCAATGCTAATGAAATAGTACAAATCCTACTAGTAGTAGCAGTAATGATTTACTGCTGATCAAGTGTTTATTTTGTTAGACACCTTTCAAATGTTTCCCATATATTAACCAGTTGAGGAATGTATTATATCTTCATTTTTTTCAGAGGAGGAAACTAAGGTACACAAAAATGAGATAACTTGCTCTACTTCACACACCTAGTCTGATAAGCCTTTTTTCCAAGTTGGTGAAAAAAGCATTGTATTGTTCAATAAATGGCGATGAAATAATATTTTAATGATTTGGAGAAATTATTTTAGATATTTTTACCATCTCACAGATCATCATAATCTTCAAATAAAGAGTTAAATGTAAACAACAAAAGCTTTGGGATGAACACACAGGTTTTTGTTTTTTGTTTTTTTAAATACAATATTGGAGTAGAAAGTCAATACCATGAAAGAAAATGTCAAATATAAATAGATCCTTTCCCCACAAAGGACAATAACCAAGACCTTTGTGTTGCACAACTGTAGGGGGCACCCTCAGATCATACTATAAAATACATTCTATCTATAGAATATATTTTCTATAAAATATTCTTTGTTATGAATAACAACTACTTATGAAATATGAATTATATTCATAGTTTTATTATGAATAAAACTACTTATGAAATAAACTATGAACTGATCTTGAGTTTGTGCAATACAACGGTGGTGAAGTTTAATTTTAAAAACCTGGTTTTATGCTTTCTGCTTCTTTTAGAATCTTCATTCTAACAATGGTAGGCAATGAATAATGATTTTCCTTGTTTATTTGTAGTTGAAACTATTGTTTGACACATCAAGAAATTCTAGTGAGAAACTTTCCATACTAGCATTCAAATCGCAGAATTATGGCTATTCTATTTTCCATGTATACTTGGGAAACCTTAGTAATTGTGTAATTAAATGTATCAGATCATCCTGTGTCTAGAAAAAAATTAGGATATACTTAAAATATGAATGATTAGGGGTTGGGGAATTTTTTAATCTATAGGCTTATTGCCTTAGACTGGCCTATCTAAAGCATTTGATTTTCAAAGTGCTGTCATTTACATTATACTTTTAAAAATTCATGGTAAAATTCACATTACATAAAATTAATCGTATTTTAGAGTGAGAAATCCACTGGTATTTAGTATATTCACAATGTTTTACAATCCTTTCTATCCAGTTCCAAAACATTTTGACACCCCAATAAACCCAGTGCCCGTTAAGCCATTGAGGTCATTCACTTTTACCTGTACAACATAAAAGCTCATTAAAATGAAAGGCACTAATTCCAAATGGTGAAATTATTGGCTAATATCAGTTTGAAACAAGTATCTACAAATGTGGTTCTCAAACCTTATGCATCTGAATCGCAGGTAGGGCTTGTTAAGACACACATTGCTGGGCCTCACCTCAGAGGTATTGACCTGATAGTTTGCATTTTCCCCAAGATTCCAGAGAATGCTGATGTTGCTGGTCTAGGGACACTTTGATAACCACTGATCTATGAATTCAGAAACAGCTGAACTGACAAGCATCGAATCTATGTTTAAGACTCCCTTCTCTTTGAGGAGAGGAAAATGGTTCATTAGAAGCCAGCTGGTGATGCTTAAACCTACCAGTAGGGATTATCCAAAAGGTTGTTTGAACTGCATCTCAGAGTCCCACACTTGAGGGAAAATGCAAATGTTAAACCAACTTTGGCTTGGAGCCACTTTGAAAACCTTAAACATTGGGCTTAGCCACAGATTTAGAGGAGATATACAAAAGGAGGGCACTGGATTTCTGAAATGTATTTTTAGTGATAGGTTCCATTCATAGTATGTTTAAGTCAGTGAGCAAGAAAAAAAAAGAAGAGAAAAAAAAGCAAAGCAAAGCATTCTGGAACATTTCATTTCTTTAAGTAACACATGCACTAAGGGAGTTAAACTTGGATAAAAATCAAATTTGTTTTTGCTAGAGTATTTATCCTATTTCCACAGACAACAGGTCTTCCTTCATTTTCTATACTTTCAGAGTCTTGAATATAGGATAGTGCAGATGGCCCTGCTATACAATAAGACTTTAACAGTGAGTTTTACATAGTCAGGGCTTTTTGAAAGCAAGTTGTACTGAGACCCCCGAAAAAAATGCTGGATATTAGATGCCTAACAAAGAGGCTCACACTGCTTTTGAGCCCCAGGTCCCCATCGAGCAAATATTTAGAAAAATTCTATTGCTTGGGAAGAAACAGTGATGAGTTCTCATCTAAAATATCAGCTCTTAACTGTGCTTTTGGCTTCTCTGACTTTCATAAGCCACAGAAATTAAACTCTTTTTTTTTTTTTAAAGAAAGGTCTACATATTTGACACTACTGTAATTAGTCTAACCAGCACACAGGTTTTCTAAATCACAAGAACAATAGATTAAGAAGATAACAATTAAGCATAATTTGAACACTTCTTTGAAAACTCACTCTGCTTGCCCTTTCAGCAATCCGTTAATATTCTTCGGCCTGAATGCATTTGTCTATTAGAATTCTGGAGAATGTGACTGGCTTTCGGCTAGAATCCATAACCTCTGGTTAATTGTCATGTATTACATATTTTGTGGGTAAAATACATTTGGACAGGGGTAGATAAGTCTATTCATGTTAATTTTCCATTGACATTCAATGTTTAATTTTCAGAAGTGATGATATCCCTGGCATTTCGATAAGTCCATTTTAATTAATACCGCTACACCTCTTTAAACATCATCTTGTATTCTATGCACTTGCTTTAAATTAAGGCAATTTAAGATCTGTTAAAAGAGCCCCTCTTCTGGGATTTCTAAGAATCCACCTTGCCTTTGTTTGGTTAAAAAAAAAAAAAAAGAAAAAGAGAACTTGGTGTCAAACACTGTCCTTTATGTAGAACATTCTTATGGATATTGGAAAATTATACCTCACATTTCTTATGATCAGCTTCCAAACTAGTTTTATTAGAGAAATTTAATTGTTATCTGAATTGAGGCTAGGAAAGATAGTGCTCCATGTAAAAATGTATCAAATGACATCAGATGAACATCAGGTCCCCTGAAGCCTGGTACTTGTGCAGTCCTAAGAGATGAAATGGTGCTGGTAGTGGACATAGTAGTGTTGGGAAGAGGGAAGAAAGGTGGGAGAGGTAAATAACTGGGAAGGCAAACAGTTTCTGTGCTAACACAACAAGCCTTTTCTGAAAGCTAGGGGAGATCACACCCAGTAACATTAGGAGGTTTCGATGAATTTATGATTCAAACTTCGCACTTTTGAAATGTCTTAAAGCTTTATGGCAAATGTTAATTCATCCCCTTTACTCAGGTACATAGAAAACTTGCTGGGAGACATTCTAGTTCAGGGATGGATGACCCAGTGAGTCTGGCTTTGCCACATACTGGCCATTGAAATGTGGGCAGTTGTTGGATTTCTCCATTTCCTCATCCATACGAGGGGTCAGAGTGCATTTACTTCAGAGGCTTACTGCTCAGCGCAGTCATTAGTACATATTAGTACAAAGGAGTTGCTTGGTAAATATTAGCTTTTAACACAGCTTTTGAAAAGATGCCCTCAGTGACCTAACTAGACAGATTCATCCAAGCCCTGTAGGCTTTGACCTTGACAACTTCCTGCTTGGCCTGTTTCACCCAGTTGTAGCAAACATCTTCCTAAGTCAGTTCAGAGAAAAATTCTCTGTCATTGATCACCCTCAACATCTGATCAAATTGCTCATCCCCTCCCCTTGCTGTCCCATCACCCTGGCATGCCTTGGGCAAGACTCTTGTCAACTCAGATTAGGCAGCATTCTGCCTACCCCTGATGCTTCCTCCTGTCAATTTTCCATTCATTGGCCTGTTCCTGCTGCTTGGCTGTACGTTCCCTCTTGTCCTTTCTATGTCCACAGTGGATCCTGGTTCTACCCTGAGATCTCCTTTCCCCCATCACAGTAGTTCCTGAATAAAATGCGCTTTTGCCATCTTAAGTTCGTAAGGTTTCCTTCTTTGCTTTTTAAAAATATTGAGGGCAGCAGCGGTTTAAGCGCCTGCCTTTGGCCGAGGGCATGATCCTGGAGACCCGGGATCGAGTTCCTTGTCAGGCTCCCTGCATGGAGCCTGCTTCTCACTCTGCCTGTGTGTGTCTCTGTCTCTCTCTCTCTCCATGTCTATTGTGAATAAATAAACAAAATAAAAAAAATAAAAATATTGAAATTATTACCATTATTATTTTAAAATCCGGTGATAAACAACTTCACATTGTGCATCAAAGGTCTAGGAAGTGAATTAAAATCCAACTCAGTTTTCTCTTGTTTGGTACGTTTAGGTTAGGTTTAGTCTCATCAAAAGTCTTTTTCTCCTTGTTTGTTGGACAGGCTTATTAGTTGCCTTAAAAAAACCTGTGTCTTTAGTTGAACCTAACAGGTCAACATATATTCTTGAATGAAAATTCACAGACACATCTTTAAAAAAAAATACCTAGGTTCTAGACCTAGGTATGAGATATAAAATGTAAGACCCAACTTTAAGATAAGTAGAAAGTTAAGGTAAAAAGTTATTCCTTTAAGAAATGCCTTTTAAGAATCTGATAGAGGGCAGCTCAGCGGTTTAGCACTGCCTTCAGCCCAGGGTGTGGTCCTGGAGACCTGGGATCGAGTTCCATGTCAGGCTCGCTACATGGAATGGAGCCTGCTTTTCCCTCTGCCTGTGTCTCCACCTCTCTGTCTCTCATGAATAAATAAATAAAATATTTTTTTAAAAAAAAGAAGAACCTGATTGGGTGAGGAACTCTGTTTTCTAGGAATGCGCTAGGAATCAGATGTGGCCTTAGTGTCTGATGGATACAAGACACGCTAGGTTAAATGTTTTATTTCTAAAAGAAGTAACATATTTGGTGTTCCAGCTATAAATCCATTTAAAGCACTAGGCACTGATTAATGTTATTGTTTAAAAAGTGCTATTTTTTTGTTTGTTGCCTCAAAGTCATACTAGGGGATTTTTACAAATCAATGTACAAAAGGACACTATCCTGAGTAGACTCAACAGTGTTCTCAGAAAGTTTAACTTAGTCGGCAGGCACCAAGTTGTGACGCAAAGTGTGGTCTGTGGACCAGCAGCATTGGATGGTCTGGCAGCACTGGGATCCAAACAGGGATGCAGAATCTTAGGCCCAGGCCTGACCTACTCAAACAGAATCTGCATTTAAAAAAAGAGACTTTATTTATTTATTTGAGAGAGAGAGAGAAAGAAAGAAAGAAGAAAGAACGAAAGAAAGAAAGAAAGAAAGGAAAGAAAGAAAGAAAGAAAGAAAGAAAGAAAGAAAGAAAGAAAAGAAAGAGAGATAGAGACGGAGAGAGCACATGAGCAGAAGGGAAGGGCAGAGAGAGAAGCAGGCTCCCCGCTGAGTAGGGAGCCAGACACAGGGCTGACCCCAGGACTCTGGGATCCTGACCTGAGCTGAAGGCAAATCCTTAACAACTAAGCCACCCAGGTGCCCTGGCATCTGCATTTTTAACAAGATCTCCAGGTGACTCATATGCTCCTGAATATTTTAGAAGCTCTGACCTAAGGCAATATATTGTAGTATGGTAGAGGATCCTTGGAACACCAGTGACAGACAAAAGTTAAAATTTAGATTCCCGAGTTCCAGTTCAGACTACCTAATTCACATTTCCAGGAAGTAAACAAGTTGCTCAAGAGAGGTTTATTTTCAGTCAAATTTGGAAAACTAAATGAAGGGTATAAGGTAATGTTCTGAAATAATATAGAACTGTGCTTGAACGTAAGGTCTGCCCCCTTGGAGACACTGTCACTTTGGGTAAACCCGTCTTTACTTATAATAATAGAACCTTTCCAAAATGGTTGTCAAGAGGCCATGCAAAGCCCACCAAAATTCCTGGTATATAAAATAACTTGATAAATTTTTGGCTAATATAATCAATTTTGCAAAATTACTAGCACTCTTCGTTATAAAGATATCCCTCTTCCAGAAAAAAAAAATCTCAAGCCAAAAAACAACAATAACCATAAAGTTCCTATTAAACCTACACTAATTTGAAAAATTAATAATCTCAGGTAAGAGCCTTAAAGGCTGGGACACCATGGTGACAAGTGTATAACTGTGCTATTTCTTCCCCTTGTTACTTGCAGGATGAATGCAAGTGTCCTTGAAAATAGGTGAAAAATTAGAAAATAAGAAAACAAAAGACCCAAGATGTCTACAATAAGGAATGGCTCTGCTTTCACATCTGCTTTCTGGTTTTTCCTTAACTCCTTGGAATGCCATAGAGGCCTCTCCTGGATGGGTTGGTATACACTCTTGTTAGAATTTCCCCTTGCTTGGGTCATTATAATATTATTATATAAGAAAGCAAAGAGTGAAATTGCCATGTATCCTCCTAAAAGAGTCCCTAGGCAGGCCACATTAAGAACAGTGCTGTACATGATCTGATAATTGTTTTATTCCTACTAATTAATAATAACCCAAGTCATTTAGTATAAGCCTTGAGAGAATTCTTTATTAGTACTGCTGAAAGCTGAGTGAATCTTTCATCATTCCCCTTCTTGAGTTCTAAGCTGTTTTTATATTTGATAGTTCTGGCATAAGTCCTCCAGAGTAGCAAAGAAAGAAGCTCATTTTTTGTTCTCAAAATTTTGGCACAATTTTACAAATTATATACCACTTTCGGTAGGTAAAAATACTTTCAACTAGTAAAATATATTTTTAGACTTGAAAATTTAATAAAAATATCATCATTACATAACTTATACCAAAAGCTCTACCCTTTTATGTGCTCTTAAACTAAGACCTACCATCTAATGCTGGGGATCTATATCTCAAAGATTTCACAATGTATTTATGTGAGGATTCCAGTTTTTATAGCCCAGACTTTTGAGTTAATTTCACATTTCTGGATTTTAAAATCAAAATTTGTGAGCCCAAACATAAAGGTGTAGAGGGATTGAGAGCAGCACTACTCTTATAGACTATGGCATACATCTGGGAACTTAAATTGTTCCTAACCTAATTTACATCAAATCAAATTTTGCAGAAAATATGCAAAAGATAGCCTTTGGATTTGAAAATTTAATACTCCAAGTTTTTCCTATTTGTGACTGACCACTAAGGTCTATGGCATGTTGGGATTTGTAATTGTGAATATCAGACTTTACAAGGCCATTAAGGGAGTGATATAATTAGCAAGTCTGGCCTAGCCACTGGCCCAGTACCTGCGTTTAAATGCAAACTTGTTTGTCTGTACTCCTTATGGTGTTGACAATAAATCTGCTACCGCCACATAACAACTTCATTTCTTTGTGAAAAATGTGCCTGGAACAAAAGCCAAAGGCTAGATTTGGTGAAGTGATCCAGAGAGATGATTCTTGAGACACACACAGCCTTTGTGATATCAAGGGTATGTTAACCCTGTAGGTCATATTGCCTTCTCAAAAGTCAGGTAATGGAGCCAATATAATAAAACGTCTTTGACCCTGTTAATTGATGTGATTAATCCATGAGTCCCGCTTATTCACTCAGGTCTTCCTGAATGCATTCAGTGAACATTTATTGCATTTGGGGGTAGTGAGCTGGGTACTAGAGTGGACCATAATCCAATGTTGAATAAAACACGATGTCTCTTCCCAAGGATTTTCCACAATCTACTAGGAAAGATAAAATGTAAAAACCACGAAGAGGTATTAACAAACTCAGATTTGTATAGAGAGGAAACAGCTTTATCAGAGAGGAGCTGGAAAGATTACTTAGAGGCAGTATCCACATTTGGATTTAAAGAATGAATGTACTAGGATACTTGGAGCTAGTAAGTAGCAAGGATTGCCTCAAATTTAGGAAACAGTGGAAATAATACCGAGGAAGCACATTAGCATGAGACTCAGGAGAGAAGGACTTAACTTGGTATTCTAGGTTGTGACAACTCAGCTTAGACTTGAAGGAAAAAAGCATCCAGGTCAAGACAGGCAAAAACTTGGCAGTTCGAAAAAAATGGTAATAATATGATGAAAGGCAGAGAGACATGAACCAATGTAATATTGGGAACTAGAAACTGCTCAGTATTAATGGAGTAAAATTTCTGTAGAGCATCATGCCAAGGGCTTGTAGTTCTCCCCAACCCCATCTCATCTTGAACTATTCTGCAAGAGGCTGGTCTAAGGATGAGCCAAACATTTTCTGAGCTATCTGTGAACTGGAGATGTGGTAATGGAACCTCTCCTTGCCATATGACCCAACTCACATGACAGCATGGAGGCACTGGCTCTCAAATATTCACAGCCTCTTACCTCTGGAATATGAGAGATATCTAGATACAAATGTTACCTTTAGGTTGGGAGGTAATTGAAGAAGCTTTCTAGGGTATTAGAAATGCTCTATTTCAGTACCGGTGGTGACTGTGTGTGCATGTGTGTTTGTGTTTGTGTGTGTGTCTATAAATTTATCAAGATGTACACCTAAGATTTGCTCACTGTACTTAATGTAAGTTATACCTTAATAAAAAGTAACATTTAAGAAAAGAGAAATTAAACATGAGGTATTCACAATTTTGGATCTAAATCCCATTGCTGATATAATTTATGCATTCACCACATATTTATAAAATTCCTACTTGGTGTAAGACAACCAGTTACTATTTCTTCACATTTTAGATATCATCAAATGTTTTGCCTTGATTATAACCCTTCATGTATGATCTTTCCTCATTTTATTATTTTTTTTATTTTTTTTTTTTCTTTATTTATGATAGTCACACAGAGAGAGAGAGAGGCAGAGACACAGGCAGAGGGAGAAGCAGGCTCCATGCACCGGGAGCCCGACATGGGATTTGATCCTGGGACTCCAGGATCGCGCCCTGGGCCAAAGGCAGGTGCCAAACCACTGCGCCACCCAGGGATCCCCCTATCTTTCCTCATTTTAAAAGACGGGAAGTAGGGCAGCCTTGGCGGCTCAGTGGTTTAGCGGGGCCTTTAGCCCAGGGTGTGGTCCTGGAGTCCCGGAATCGAGTCCCACGTCGGGCTCCCTGCATGGAGCCTGCTTCTCCCTCTGCCTGTGTCTCTGCCTTTCTCTCTCTTTCTCTCTGCCTCTCATGAATAAATAAATAAATAAAATCTTTAAAAAAAGACGGGAAGTAAAAAAAGTTATTCAAAATTATTGTTATTAATAAATTAATTCCAGAAGTGTTTTTCTGGTAGTCAATTTACAAATGCAGATGGAACTCAATATTGTTTTTTTCTGAGAGAGTGCTTCATTTCATTTCTCTAAGGTTCTTATATTTGTGCCCCGGAAACACTCATTTAAATGCAGGTGTGAGGATGCATAAGCTTTTTAGCAGTGACTCAGAGTGCTGACGGACCCCTTTTTATGATTTTTCCAGACAGAGAGGAATGGTTCAGAATGTTAAGTAGCTACAAATGGTATAATTCAGCCATAAATGGCTGCTCCACATGATTGCCTACTGCCACTAAATTTCTCTACCTTAAATGTCATGCTAATACACTGGAATTTCATTTCTCCTTCTCACCAACTTAGTTAAATAAAGGAATATCCAAAGTTCAAAAAGCAAAATTGAAAACTCCCCTTGAAAGCATTTCGAGGTTACTACTAGATATGCAGAAGGTAACAGGAGAGAACTATATCATGGTATTCCAGCAAGCTCAAGAATCAAAAGGATTCTCTTTGCTCAAAGGAAGTATGAAGATCATAAAGTTTTCTCAATGGTTTGTTCGTTTGTACATGAAATACACTAAAGATCATATGTTCATGCCATGAAAATTCTCCATTGCTGGATCTGTTAGGTCACGTTCCCTAAAAGTAAAGTCTAAGACGGTGATTCTTAAACCAGGGATTGACTTACTGAGAGAGGCTCCTGGGGAAACATATAAGGGAATAAAGGAAGCAAGATAAGGAAGGAGAAGCAGGTGGGAAGGGATGTGGTTTCAGCTGGAGACTAGTCTCAGCATGATCCCAAAGGTAGTTCTGAAGTATGCATGGTGCCGCAGTTTTGCCCCAACCTGAGATAAAACGTATCAAAGGTAACTTAGACTGCACTCTATTATTCAGTCATTGGCTAGAGGCCACCAGTGGATGTAGGATATTACTTCCCAGGCATTTCCAGGCAAGGCAGCTCCTGTCAGCTGAGGACAATTCACAGAAAGGGGTGGCTATGAATTGTTAGCAGCCAACACACACAGCATCTAGAAGATAGATGCACTGCCCTTATAAATAAGAGGATGGGATGGTGCATCAATTACATCTACACTAGACTTTCCCCACAGTATTATATCGGCCAAACTTTTTCAAGTCAGTTCACATTACTGTTGTGTTGGTAAATGTTTTAAAACCACTTTTGGGATTAAGTGTGAGGAACAGGAGCCTTGATTTATAGTATTGCTGGTTTCCACCATGTAAATTCTTCCACCATGGCTAATTTCAATCCATTAGCATGACTCATAGATGTGGAATTAGGAAGAAATGAGCACAATCAGCTCTCGAGAGTTGGTGTGAGTTGGTTTCAGTACAATACTGGCTTACAGCAGTAAGCCACACTTTCTTCCCTACTCTGGTACATCGGGATTCACTATAAACACAACTGAATGGTAGTTAAGATACGAGAAGTTTGGAGAAAAGGAGTCCAGATCTCTCTGGTCCAAATTTCTGAAGTCAGAGGAAAAAACTCAATAGCTATTCTTTGCAGACCTGGAGGGCCAACCATCCTGATTTGCCTGGGAGCTCTCTTGGGTTGAGCACTAAAAGTCCCTCCTACATCCTGGGAAACCCCTCAAATCTTGGATGGGAAAACCTTGATGGTGGGTCATTCTATCAGATCTATAAAGCACTACATTTTAACGTTTTTTCTTCCTGATTGTCCATAGGGATTGCTGCCTGTATCATACATTGTAGAATTAGCTCTGTTCCAATTAAAACTTCATCTCAAAGGCAGTATATTCAAAATTGAATGAATTATTTTTCTTCCCAAACTTATTTCTTAAAATCATTTCCAAACGACTCAAGCAAGATTTGAGTCATCCTAGATATTGAGAAACTCATCTCCCATCTCTACATCCATATCCAAACAGTAACAGACGTACTTCTGCCTATAGCCATTGGCCAGATCTAGTCTCAAGGCTCCAATTCAACTGCAAGGAGAAATGGAAAATATAGGGAAGCATATGGAACATTAAATTAGCAAGATGGTCCCTGCCACATAAATACCTACCATGAATCAGCCCTTTTATGTGTTAGAGTATAGAAACAAAAAAAGACGGATAGCATCCCTATCCTCTAAAAGCTTATGGTCTTCCACAGGAGAGCCCAAATGATCTTTTAAAAATGCAGGTTGTTCATATTATTTCTCTACTTAAAACCTATAAATTGTTCCTTATTATTGGTGGAATAAAACACCAACTCCTTAGTATAACATTTAATATCCTCCTTGATCTTGAAATACTTCCTGCTTCACCTCATCCTTCACCATTTTTTCACAGGTATCCCAGGTTCTGGTCATACAGAAGTGTTTGCACTTCCTTATGACATGTTAATTTCCACCTTTGTGCCTTTGCATACATAGTCGCTCTGCCTGAAATGCTACCTACAGTCAGGTGTCATACTCATGGATGAGGTCCTTCCAGGATCTCTTCTCAGAAGTTGTCCATGACTCAGTTTAAGAGAACTGATTTCTAACTGTATCTTAATCATTTGTTTTTGTATAATTCATGTTCACTGAACTATGAGCCTCTTGAGTGCATAAATGGCACTTGGTTAAAATCCTCCAGCACCCATCATAGTGCCTGGTAGTTAGTAGGTGCCCAATAAATCATTGTTAAAGTGCATTAGGTTGACACTACCTTCTATTTATCTCCAATTGCTTCCCCTAAAGAAATTCAGAGAGCATGGCTACATTTTTCACACACATTTAGAATAGGCACTCAACAGAATGCTAAGATGGTCCTATATTAACGTTGAGCATTGGAAAGAAAATCCTAGAAAGGGGACAGAATAGCAAGAGGTTACTGCTATAAACCTCAGAAATGACTGGAAAATCCTTTAAAAAATACTTTGAGGAAGTTGTGGGCATTGTATTATCAGTAGGGTCAATTTACATGATTTTATGATATAAGGTTCAGACTCCTCAAACTTTCTTTTCTTAGAAGCATGATATATTATTGCCTAAGAAAGCTAATTTTGAAGTAGAGGTTGAATTAATCACATTTTTCTATTTTTTGTATTTCTGACGCTTTGAAATCTGGGGTCTGCTTACGCTGATGGGACTGCTCCTCGCAGGACTAAGAATTCCTAGAATAGCAATTCAAGTTTGTCTGTAAACCAATCCCAAATCCATCCCCTTACTTTTCTAGTAGGCTCTTGGACTCCCTGCCCTAATTACCCAGGGCCAGCCCCTGTACCCCAGAGTCTGCTGAACCAACCAATTCCAAGCCTGCTTACCCTGTTTTGCCCATTCATTCCAGTGGAAACCCAAGAAGGGCTCTTGCCTACATTTTCTCCTCACTTTCTGTTCCTCTTGACTGATCCTGGAGCTTCCTGCTATGGCTCCCTCTGATGTAGTGTGCCCCTCCTTTGGGAACTGTGAGTAGCACACTATCCTTTCAGTGGCAGCTTTCTGATCTGTTGGTCTATATCTTTAATCTATATTTTAAAACGGGGGTGGAATTGCCTTCCATGGGCTAGCTTATAGGACTCATTGAATAGCTTAGAAGGATGGGCATGTAAGGATTCTGGCCCCCCATCAAGAAGATATAAATGCGACACAAGAGGAAGACTGCAAAATGGCTGCCATAATTATTTTCTTTGTAACAATGCCCTTATAAGAACTCTCACCCCACCCTTTCCCATATAGATTTTGGCTTTGGCCAATGGGACAATAATACATGAGATACTAGAGGGTGTTTGAAAAGGTTTTGCCGAAGGGGGCTTACCTCTTTTGCTGCTGGGACTTCTACTACCATGTGGAAAAGCTCAGTCCAGTCTGTTGTAGAATAAAAGTCTTTTTTAAAGAAGGTCTCAGTTATCCTCACTGAGGCCCCAGACATGTAAGTGAAGCTATTTTGAGTTATTAAGCTTCCATTGAGCTACCTCAGACAAGATGTGCCTAGTAAACCCACAGAATAATGAAAAATAATACACATTTATTGTTCTACTTTATTCTCTATTCCATGTAGCTGAGGAGACTGCCTTCTACAGCATTACTAAAACCTGTTGTCAGATTATCAGTTAGAAACATGTTATATAATTCTAGAAAATTCCAGATATAGGCCAGGTGGATTCTTTTATAGTTGCTGAATTTTCTTTTTAATGGGAAAAAATAAAGAGACCATAGTTTGAACTTTCTCAGAATTTTGGAGAAAAAAAATCCATTGTATTTTAAATTTAATTTGATGCCATATCTGTAGAAAAAAAGGCATGGACATATTTGAGGAATTACTATTCATGTCCATATGGTCCTATACTTGTAATTAATAAGCAACAATTACATACTTGAATATTGAAAAATCAAGGTATATTAGTCAAGTGTTGTCATATTAATGCCATGTAACACACAGCCCCAACATATAATGGCTTAAAACAATAGGCAGCTATTTAGCATACACTTTTGTGGGTTGACTGCAGGGTTCTGCTGCTCTTGACTAAACATGCTCATGCATATACAGGTGGATATGCTGATGGCTGAACTAAGATGGCCCTGGTTGGGACAACTCTCAGTTCTGCTTCATTTGTTTCCTTCTCTGGCAGGTAAGCTTGGGTATAAACTTCTTCATGGCAGTGTTGGAGAGCAACTCTAAGAGCAAGCGCGACTGCACAAATGGTTTTCATACATCTGTGAACGTCACATTTGCCAACATCACATTTGCCAGTGTGAGTCACACTGCTGAGCCCAAAGTCAGAGCAGAAAGCAATTATAAAGTTACATGTCCAAGGGCATGGTTCTGGGGCGGCGGGGCAAGGGGCGGCTGATGGCAAAGAACTGGGACTAGTAATGCAATCCATTTTCCAGAAAAGTAAATATCAGCAAGAACACCTAAAGGAAAATAGGTGCTCTGAAAAGAGATTAATATTCTATCATCTGTCATAATGTTTCAGAATACAGATGAACATTTATTAAAAATATTTCTGTCGAACTAATATTTATTCATATCAAGATGTTGTTACTACTCTAAGAAATTTCCTTAGGTCTGTAAATGAATATCCATCTTATTATTGATTTACTCACTTGTTATTACATATGATAGGCTTAAAGAAGCATTTGAGTCATTGCTTCAGGTTATCCTAGAAATTGATAAGAAATAGTGTGACTTATTTCTCAGAAATTCAAGTCATGGTTGATTTCTTTTTGATGACCCTGAGTCATAATGGACCAAGAAGAAAAGAGTGTTTAAAAAATCCAGAGAAATAACTGGAGAACAAGCATGGGCTGCTTCCTTTGTGAATTTAACCTAATTTTTGTACTCTAGAAAGTCCTTTAAACAATATTGGTTGGAACAATCTTTACATAGAACTTTCTATCAGTAATATATTTATTCCTTTTATAAATAATAAGATATCACCATCATAAATTCTAATTATGGCCCTTATAACTAAGCAACACATCCTTTATAATTCAATTTCTTAGGAGAGATAATTTTTTATTTTTAATTTTTATGGCTCAACAGCTTTGTTCCTTTCACTCACTATGATTCAACAGATCAAGAAGTATTCAGATCTGATCATTTACTATCTTCACATACTGAAATATTGTTTTACTCCCCCTGGAGAGAAGACTGCATCACACAGAAGTGGCTATCACATGTCCATCCAAAGGAAGTTGGTTCATTCAACAAAGATATTAATAGCAGATATAATATGTGCCAAGCACTGGGTTGGTGTCCAGAAAACACACACATGTGCACAAAGTTTGCAGTGTCATTGTTCTAACTAAGCCATTAATCAGTGAAGACAAAGAAATGAATTTACCAAAAATAAATTCCAAAGGCAAACAAAGGTTAAGACTATGAGTTAATTGTTAATACGTTTTATAAGAATACATAGATGAAAGAGATCCCTATGGGCTGAAGGCCAGGTTTATTAGTTACTGGGGCAACTTTTTAAGACATGTTCACAAAGGCAGAGGCCCCACAGCCCATGCTGCATAATCCCAGTTATAATGAGAATCTGGTATACATGAAAGCACAAATTGTTTTCATAAGACAATCAAATGCAGTAAACAGTAATGAGTTCCTTGACATTTTAACTTTGAAAATGGGGAGGAAAGCTAAAATTAATTGATAATCTATAAAGAAGCTAAGAGAAGACAATTAGGATGGTTTATTGTTCATGCATTTATATTTAGATTTTTTAATTTCTTTCAAAAATTTTAATGTCAATTTTCACCGATCCATTAAATAGTAAGTCTTCTAAACTAGCAAGGACAACCATATCATGACCTGCCTCTATAGAATTAAGGTCAATTCTGCAGTGTTACTTCTGTACTTCCTACAGTGACCTTTCTCTCTCCCTCTCTAAGATTTTATTTATTTATTTGAGAGAGAGAGGAAGAGAGAGAATACAGAGGGAGAGGGAGAAGTAGACTCCCTGCTGAGCAGAGAGTCAGACATGGGGTTCAGTCTTGGGACTCTGAGGTTGTGATCTGAGCTGAAGGCAGACACTTAATCCACTGAGTCACCCAGGCACTACTATAGTGACTACTCCTCATCTTAAATACATGTCTTATTCAGCATCACACTTAGCTTTTAAATTCTCAGGTAGAAATTTAGATGATATGTAAATTCTTATGTAGCTACTCATTGATGGCTACAACTTAAAAATAAAAAAAAAAAAAAAACAGCAAGAAAACACTGTCCCACATTTAACCTCAGTTCAGGTAGATAAATAAATAAATAAACAAATGCTTCAAAATACTCTTAGGAGAGATGAATAATGAAGCATTTTCTGATTCTTATTACATATTACCCAAATGTTTCTAGAATCAGTTTCCATTATTTAAATATATACATACATACACACAGCCCTACTTATATTAAAAACCGGAAAATAATGCATTAAATTATCGTCTGAAAATATCTAGAAGTATGTTAATGATAAGTGTCATCTCCAAACTTTCTGCTAAAACTGAAAAGGGAAGTTTTTGTTTTGTTTTGTTGTTGTTGTTTTTCTTATTCTTTTTGAAAGAGAAATTTTTGAACTATATTTAGAATTAGAATGTTTGGTCAGAGAGAGTTACTTTATTCTCTTTGGTCTCTTATTTATTGCTTTATACTTTATATTTTGTTCATTCCAGACTGGAGGAATTTCATTAATAACAAAGATGTGCTCTTAGGAATGCCTTTAAGGGCATAGCGCAATCTTTGAACAACTGAGTAGCATTCTTTTATTAAGATATGAAATCAGATTAACTGTTTCAGGGGAGATAGGCCTTTACTGAAAATTAGGCAGAAATGCTCACGAATTATCAGAGATTTTTCAAATATTAATTTGACCAACTATGAAGTATAAGAGTAAAGAAGCAATTATATTTTCTTAGCTTTTAAAAAGGTGTACTGCATTTGAAAATATACAGGCTTATGTGATTTTATCTGGATATTTCTTATTATATAGTCTATTGTATTTATGACTTAATTAATATGTAACAATTTGAAGATGGCGTATCCTCCATGAGACAGAAGCACTTGTTTCTTCTTCAATTGTGTCAATCAGTTTCAAATGGTGACTAATATACATTTCTAAGCTTGTTATTGGTATAAAATAAAGAGATCAAATAAATAGCATAGATCACAATCTCTGGAGGTAAGGTGAATATCAATTCTTATATGACACTGGGCCAAAGGGAAATCAAATCAAGGTGATAAGAGATGCAAATTCCACTTTGAAGTTTAATCCAGCCTGACTGCTTAAACAAGTCAGATCAATGAGAATCTTTCTGTTAGCACTCTTAGGTGAGTTGAAAAACAGCCAGGATTTTCCCCATTTAACAATGAATCAAATCTGTCCAGCAAAAGGATGGTCGTTCAGGTCATGATCCTGGGGTCTTGAGATGGAGTCCTGCATCAGGATCCCTGCAGGGAGCCTGCTTTTCCATCTGCCTATGTCTCTGCCTCTCTCTGTGGGTCTCTCATGAATAAATACTTTTTTTTTTTTTTTTTAAATCTTAGGGAGAAAAACGGAAAAGGAGAATTTATCTCAAGTTGAAGTGCTAGGATATGGACATTGCTTGATCCTGCTCTAGTTCAAAGGAAAAAAGGAATGTTTTGCCCATTTCCCAGGACTCTCTTTTGGCAAATTTATGTCTCAGTCAAAGAAAACATGGGACAGTTACAGGGACTCTATCTATCCACAGATATATTCTGTGGACGTTAGTTACCTTCCGAGGCAAAAGAAAAACTCCTGTTGGGATCCTGGATGTTGTCTAGTATAATATCCTTGTCTGTTTTTGAGTCTTGTTGGGACTAAGTATAAGTTAAGCAGTTTCCATTTTGAAATACTTTGGTTGAATGTCTAAGACAGCTATTTCCTTCCTCTCTGTCAAAATATTTGAACACACACAATTTATTGATGATGTTCCAGACTCATATATAAATACATCAAGATGTCTGATTTCTCTATTGTATCTGTGCATCCTTGAGCAAGTCACTTAAAATATTACTGAGCCTCCATATCCTCATATGTCAATCAAAGGGTTAGACTCAATGGCTCCAAAGTAGTTGTGGGAGGACCCTTGTGGAGTAGTATCAGAAAGCAGTACTGGAGGAAGATTGTTTTAATTACTATTGTGTCTCCCAACCCAAGCCTCTCTTGATGCCCCATTCCTGTCCATACCTTGCCATTTTACTGCATTTGGACTTGACTTCCAACTGCTAGCCTTAGGATATTTTTGGCTGGAGCTTGCTTAGTGCCCAGCAGGCTGAAAGTGCCACCAAAATAATGTTCACTGGAAACAGCCTTCAACCAATGACTAAAAGGGTTGAATAAATACCCTGCTTCCTTGCAGTTCAACTGGAAAAACTCTGTCTCTCAGTTTCCAGTTGGATTGACTCTGTCCACAATGGTAACTGGCTTGATAACACATCTTAGGACCTGTATCTGGCCAACTCAAACTAAGATACTTCCCACCACTAAGTGTTTTGTGATGGAAAGTGATTACGAATCATAAATATTTATTATTTCTATTACTTCTAATGACTTTAAAGTTCTATGATTTTAGGATTTCCTAGTCTTAACCTTAGCATTTCTAAAAAGAGTACTCTCTGGCTCTTTATTCTTTCTCTTTTGCTGTGTAAACTGATTGCTGGAAACTTCTGAGATCTAATCTATATGCTTCAAACATGAATCAGACTTTAAAAACAAAGTCTTAGAGGAAATTCTAAAAAGTTGTACATTTATCTTATTCCTCTTTTGGCCATGAAATGATGTTCATCAACTACAGACTGCAAAATGTAAATGCTCAATTACCCTGAAATCACAGGCTTAAAGATGTATGGAATTCTTGGCTTTTTGCTTTGTTTTCATTTGATCATGGCCTGAAAGCCATAAAGGAAACTATCACCGTAATCACACACTGATACTCCAGAGTCCAGCTCAGAAAGAAACAAGAAACAAAAAATTTAAAAAGCTCTTTGTGTCTTGGGGAGCTTATAGTAAAGCATAATTAGCAGAGATCAAAGTGAAACTCAAAGTGAGACCATTTAGAACATTGATCTTTTGAGAGGTCTGAAGGATCATTTGGCCAGAACCTCATACTTATAAATTAGAATGTCAATAATTGGGAACTCCTTTCTCTCTTGATGGAAGTGTAAATTGGTATAACCACTTTGGAAAACAGATGTATTTATGACCATTCAGGAAGTACTGTTTTAAAATACAAAATATATGTAGAAGCAGTCAAAATGACCAAAAATTTTAAAAGGCATATAAAACTTGCAGTGTATTCATAGAATAGAATAACTAAAGCATAAAAATGAATTGCAGGGATGCCAGGGTGGCTCAGCGGTTGAGCATCTGTCTTCCACCCAGAGCGCAATCCTGGAGTCCCAGGATCGAGTCCCACATTGGGCTCTCTGCATTGAGCCTGCTTCTCCCTCTGCCTGTGTCTCTGCCTCTCTCTCTCTCTCTCTCTCTCTCTCTCTGTGTGTTCTCATGAATAAATAAATAAAATAGGGGATCCCTGGGTGGCTCAGTGGTTTGGCGCCTGCCTTTGGCCCAGGGCCTGGTCCTGGAGTCCCGGGATTGAGTTCCCCGTCGGGCTCCTGGCATGGAGACTGCTTCTCCCTCTGCCTGTGTCTCTGTCTCTCTCTCTCTAGGTCTATCATGAATAAATAAATAAATAAATAAATAAATAAATAAATAAATCAATCAATCTTTAGAAAATAAATAAATAAATAAATAAATAAAATATTTAAAAAATAAAGAAAAATAAAATGAATTGCAACCAGATACATCAATACTACTTCTTTAATACACCATCCTTCTGCAAACACAGCCCCATTTCTCTGTCCCTTTTTCTGGCAAAAGTTCTCAAAAAGCTATCTTCATTGCAATCTCTTTTTTCAAGGTAGGTACATCTTCTCTTGAAGGTTTTTTGTGTTTTTTGGTTGTTGTTGTTTTGTTTTGTCTCCTAAAGTTTTAGTTTAACAATTATCTCCACTACACAAAAGAGATTGCTTCCATCGAGATCACTGATGACCTCCATGGTGCCAAATCCAATGATGACATTTCTGTTCTCATCTTGCTTAGCTGCTCACCAGCTTTTAATATAAGTGATCATGCCCCTCTACTTTAAATATTGTCTTCTGATGGATTTTATCATTCTGAAATTCTTAATCACATTACATTTGAACATGTGTTTTGTAACTGAAGTCCAGTGGGTCAATGAAGAGGGCACATGAACAGAGGAGATGTGTGTAATGTGCATGTTCACTGTTCCTTGTTGCACCAATCACATGTAGCATTTGCAATGCAGACAAGCATCACAAGATGAGTGCTGAGTAAATATGTGTCAACTGAAAGAGTAAATAAATGAATCAGCTAAGTAGTTCAGTTGTGTTTTCTCTGTAGATAGATGTGTATGTATGCATTTATGTATCTGCGCATACATACATGCACATGTACAAACACATATATATTAATATATCATAGTAGATATTGGCATTGCTTCCTCAGCACTCATGCTCCGTCTCCCTCACTGTAGAGCAGCCATGGTTGTAGAGTGGAACTGAACTACCCACAGTTGCTCAGGGGTGCCCAAATTGGCTTAAAGCCAATTTTATCCTCTGGCCATATTTTTTGGGATTTTGTTCAATGTTTGAAGATGAGAAGTCCTTATTTTGACCCTCAGTCTAACCAATACAGCAACTAGTTCTAGTTTCTGCTGATGTCAAAGTGACATCCAAGAGGAAAGCTTGTTTGCATATGAAACAGACATCACAGAAAGCAGAGTGAAGGGAAGGTAACCAACTGATCTTAATGACCTAGCTGAGCTGCTGGACCAAACCTGAAGCCCAGTTGCTAGGTTCCCAGTTATACAAGCAATAACCTTAATGTTAAAGTGAATATGAGCTGGATTTTCTGTTACTAGCAAATAAAATATTGTAATTGACACTGGTACTAAATTCTAATCACTGTTAGCATTTTGGATATATTTTCTTCTATAAATTTTTAATGCTGTTCAAAGATAAGATAGCTGTAATCACACTGCATGTATACTTTTTAACAGATTTTTTTTCTATTTATTGTTACAGGAAAAGCATTTATTTTCCTGAAAATCATGATTTCATCGGTTGTATAAATAGCCACTGATTGCATACACTATAACTTACTTAATGATATCTCTATTTTTTAGATACATTATCACCTACTCATGTTTTGATTAATTTCTTTAATCCTTATTTCTTAGAAACTTAGCTGAAGGTTAAAGTGTATGGAAGTTCCTTTAACTATTGAAAAACATTACCAAATTGCTTATTAAAATGATTTTAATATTTAATATTTTTAGTATCACCTGACTGTATTAGACTTTATCATAATTTTACTTTTTACAAAGATTTGAGAACTAAATATACGAATAATTGGTTTCATGTTATGTCTTAATTTATATTTCTCTGATTACTAGAGGGTTTGGATAATTTCTGATATGCATTTTACAGTTGAAATTTATTCTTTTGGGAAATATTTGTCTCTTTGTAGTTCGGCTTTATATTCAGCTTTTGAGACTCATTGTGGCAGATGTGATCAATGTTCTACCAATAACTTCTGAGTTTTCATCATTCCTATGTACTCAGACCAATGACTTTCACAGCAAACAGCTGAAGTTCTCTGCCTAAGGGCTTTGTTGGTGATGCACACTAGGTCCAAGTATGTGAGGAGGAGTAGGAAGTAGTTGAGTCAAATGTCCTCTCCTCAAAAGAAAATAGGAAGGAAGGAAGGAAGGAAGGAAGGAAGGAAGGAAGGAAGGAAGAAGGAATAAAAGGAGGGAAAGAAAGAAAGGAAGGAAGAAAAAGAAAGAAAATAAAAACAAAGCAGTTCACTTTCCTTTGGAAATAAACAGAAGTACTTTGTACATTGCATATCAACCTTTTAAAATTCTTAAAAGACTTTTGAGAAAAAGGAGCAAAAATAACTAATGATTCGTGATGATTTTTAGACTAAAAGGAGCATTTATTCGTTAAATATGTGGCTTCACGTCTTAGTTTTTTTTCTGTGGGGTACTTCTTAGAGCTTTTGAAAAGTACAAATTTCTTTCTCCCTAGGCTTTAATCATCATGCTTTACGGAAATCTTTTGAAATGAAGGCAGCATATGTTGCAATAACTAGGCCCTTTCATTAAATTTATCCCTTAGGAAAAGCCCACACAGTAACTGATTTTTGACCTCTGTTCAAATAGAACTTTGGCTAGAAAATTCTCAGAGGTAAAATACCAAGAGTAATGGGAACTTTTCGTATTTTAAAGTTTTCCAACAACCACAATATGCTTTATCCAACATATATTTTGTTTGGGCTGTTTGAAGTTCACTTGGAGTTTAGATGGTGTTTTACAGATTGCATGAACAGCCTGTTTCCCAGCATATATGAACTCCTGTTTTAAAGATTGATAATGTAAGAAGAGATTCATCTTTTAAAAGCAAGTTCATTACTGCAACAATATCACAGCTATACATGCATGTTCTTTCCAAACATTGCATTTTAGAACTTCTAACTACTTCAGATTTCCAATTTGGGCATTAAATCTGAAACTCAACTGATGATAAATTCCCTTTAAAGCATAAATTTACTTCAAACCTTTGGTTACTAAATCACAACTTCTAAATAATGTCTTTTTAAAAAAAATTTAAAACTTCAGAACCGCCTAGGTGGCTCAGTCGGTTAAGCATCTGAACACTTGATTTCTGCTCAGATTGTGATTTCAGAGTCCTTGAGTCCCAACTCAAGCTCCATGTTCCACCCAGAGTCTGCTTGTCCCTCTCCCTCTGCCTCTGTTCCTGCCTCCACTTGTATGCACACACACTCTCTCTCTCTCTCTCAAATAAATAAAATATTTTTAAAAATTATTTAACAACTTCAAGTGGGCATTTCAACATTGGTTGCTTTGAAGCAGAGTAGAGGTGTACACCACCTACTAGTAATGATTATTGCTTAACCTATTTTAAGCTAAGTTAAAGTAGCATAAAATGTTTCTGATGTGAAAGGTACAGTTTTATGCATCATAATGTTCACTAAAATATACAGAATTTTGAAAGAAGATTTTGTCATTCCAATTTAATTTTCCATTAAGATCTTGATGTTATTGTAGAATATTCATTTTATGAACATCATGTCCTCAAGAGTCAGGCTGTTTATAAGGGAAAAATAAAGTGGAGATTTGGGTGGCTGGATAATTTAGAGTAAAAACTGTTAATAAAATCAAGACAACGTAGTTGAGAAGGGGTTCATGAAAGAAGGGAGACAGAATTAAATCACTGTAGACCTATATCAGAGTCACCATGGTAGCAATCCTCCTACTTTAACTTTCACTGCAATACCTTTTACAAACTCTAATACTACTAGATATGGCCCATTGTCCCTGCGGCTGAAGGTTGAGAACACAGAGATCAAGAGGCTACCCTTTTTGCATTGTACCTGGCTGAAAATGCTACTCCTTTCCAATGTTTATGAGACCTATTCCCAGGTCTATATCACATAATGACCCAAAATGCCAATAGTATCCTCATTGAGAAAAACTAAATCTGGTCTGATCAAGTTTCTCATCTAACCGGCACAGGGCTTGAAATGCAACTTTTGTGTTTCTTCTTCCCCATATAGCAATTTTAAGTTTGTTTGTTTGTTTGTTTTAAGGTGACTTCATTTTTAATCAGTCCTTAGTTTCTCATTTAACTGGCACAGGGCTAGAATTGCAACTTTTGTGTTTTTTCTTCCCCATATAGCAATTTTAAGTTTGTTTGTTTTTTTAAGGTGTCTTCATTTTTAATCAGTCCTTTGTTGCTTCTCTAGGACTGAAGAAAGATGTGAAGAAAGAGGCAAATAAACAGAATGAGAGGCTTGCAGAAGAGCAAGAAGCACAGGAAGGATGATCACCAATGACTGGGGTGCCCTGTCTCTGCCGCTCAGGGAGCGCTTGGTATACGCAGGGCCCCTGGGTCTATTACTGAGCAAAGAGGCCCGATGCAGACCTGCCCCTGAAGCATCAAGGCAAATCTTCAGCCCACTCTTCTTCCTTTCACAGCCTCGTAGTTGAGAGGCAGGCTCACATTGATTGTGCCTAGCTTGTTGGCAGCCACACAAGTATAGTTGCCGAAGTGCTCCTGTGTCACATTGGTAACAGTGAGAATGGATCTTGTGCTAAAGTTTTGAGTAATAAATCCTTGTTGGCTATTGAAGAGCTTCTTTTCTCCTTTGTATCATTCAAAGGCTGGAGGTGGCACACCTGCACCTTAGCATCTTATCAATCCACTGAGTCCTGGGGCCATGGTGCCAGATTTAAGTTAATTGTCTATTACGTACCAATCTAAGGAATCCCCAAGTACAAATGACACTGGCAAAAGTATATTATCAGTTCCTTATGCTGGTAGGAACACAGAAGAAGTCTTCCACATAGATGCTATATTTCCTGAATGTGTGGTTTTTAAAAATCAGAAGTGATTTGTATTTTCAAGATAGCTTAAGCTAAGTAACTGAAGTCCAGAAAACCTAAAAGTTTCCTCATCACCCTTAAGTACTGTAGACAAATAGTCCTGTATCATAGCCAATTGCACACTAAATTTATGTTACATCAGCAGGAACATTCCAAGAAAATTCAATAATGTCTATTTATTAAATTTAGTACTATAATTACCAACCAAGCAAACAAAGCTAAAATATATTCCATGGAAAATCCAACTGCTTAAAAGGTGTCTAATGGATGTTATGTTTATTTGGTGATATTTTAATAATGTTCATCATCTCATTCATATTCATGTGATTCCTAAGAAATGATGTCTTTCATATTGCCAAGGATAAGTCATGCATCATTTCCCAGCCTGTTTGGGTGCTAGGGTATCTGTTGTCATATTATTGGAAATAATAATAATATAATGTATATAATATAATAATAAAATAATATTTATGTATTGGAAACAAGCAACTTTTTGATGAAGAATGAAATTGGTTCATATGCTGAAAAATCAATATAAGTTAAGATGCTCTATTCATCCATTCACTTGATACATTAAGCAGACATTCTTTATATTTAATTATGTCTCTATCAGTTGATAAGGTACAAACTTCACCTCAAATGAATACAACTCATAAACAGAAAGTCTTATTTATAGGCAGTCAGATACCCTCTGTAAAACTACAAAGAGAGTGGGGAATTAAAACTAATTTTTAAAATGAAAAAGTAATTATTTATTTATTTAAAATACCTACATCATATTTTAATTGTGTAGTTAATATCAAATAAATAATGAAATGAAATCTTTGAACTATTGAATTTTTTTAAGACATAGGATTAACTTTCCTTCTTATGGAACAACTTCAGAATAGGGATTCAGGACTGGTGTGGTGGGTTCAATCACTAGGGACCAAAGCTCCTTATAAGTTTCTGTTCTATCATCCTTAAGCAATGACTTTCAAATGCAAGTTTGCTTCAGTCAAAATGACAGCTGCCACTGAAGGTTCAATCTTCACATCTGCATTATAAACATTAGGAAGGAGAAAGGACAGCAGGATAAAAGGCAAGCCCCAACTGTCTACACCCACTTGAAAAACCTTTAAAGTTTCACCTTCCAACCTTTTCTTACAGCACATTGGTTAGAAATCAGTCACATGGTCAAACCCATGTGACTTTGGGTTTGACTTTTAGCTCATTACATTGCCACCATGAATAAAAATGGGGTATGTTACTGAAGGAAACAGAAGGAAAGGATATTGATTGAGCAAATATACTGTATATCTTCTGATTGCCCATTCAGACCCACTTCCCAGCCTTCCCCATCCTGTTCTGTGCCTTAGTGGACAGACCTCTGTGAAGAGCATCAGCCAGCCTCACCTGGCTTCCTTTTGAGTTTGGACAGTAAGGTACACCAATAGGAGATTGAAAGGTAGGAGATAGGAAATGATGGGGTTTTTATTCCTTTTGCTCTAGCTAAGGCCAGAACCCCTGTGGACGGAATCTAAATTATTTGTGCAAATAAGACTTTTTAACTTGATTTATTTTCCTTAATAGAGCTATACTACTACCACCATACCATTTTAAGAAAATCAACTACTTGCTTGCTAATTCTTAAGTAAACTTTTAAATTTGTTTTATGAATGCAAATTTTATTGACCAATTCACAGAATGACTGTTCCAATTGAGAATTATTTACAAATTGGCAATCTTCCTACTCTGTGACTTAACATAATATGTACACTCCCTTATTGGTTGACTGATTTATTGATTGGCTGTCAGTCTCATAGGTTACTTTGGTTTACACTCTATAAGCTACCAAGAAGATGCATTTTCATGCAAGTGGTAGAAGTGATGCTATTAATGGCCCACAGATTGGTCAGCAATATATATCTCATAAAGATGAGAGACTATTTACTTAAAAATGCTAGCCCCTGACTATGTACTTTTCCTGGTTTAGAATTTATTCTAGTTAGTAAAAATGGTGTATTGACCAAAATGTTACCAAAGGTAGTAATTTGAGATGAGAAATATTCTAGAAATGATTTCATTTCAGGTATTATTGATGTTAATATTACCTCCAAGTGAAACCACATTGCCTAATTGCTTGGAATTTCAGTTGGTTATATTTAAATTGGTGTTATGCTTATTAAAAATGCCACCCATTTTTTTTAAAGCCATTTCCAGGCCACAGAGGAGTCCATGTACTATTTGGCAAAAAGACTGCACACCATTCTGTTAGGCAGGTTGGCCTTCATATAAACATTATTAGCATGTGGCCGGAGCAAACATGATTGCCTTGGCACATTTACTACTTAAACATGCAACAAGACAGAAATATTTTGATGAGCAAGGAACACTTAGCTTGCATTTTGGTTCTTATTGGGACAACTACCTTCCCTTTCCCAAAGTCCCCAGGCACATCCTTGCTTTACCTGGCAACAGGTATAATGCTGTTTCTCGTAAAGCAGCAGCTCACAAATGTGGACACACATTTAAATTGCTGGGCAGCTTTTCAAATTCCCTGTGCCTGGAGGGCATCTCAGACCAAGGACATCAAAATCCTAGAGTAGACTAGAGACTAGAATTTCTAAGGTGCCTCAGATGATTCTAATATGCAGTTAAGGTTGAAGACAACTGCTACAAAGAGATAAGGCTCAAGATGTTTTATAAAACAGGACATATGCAGGGTTATAAACAACAAAATCCAGTAAGGTGCAGGGAATCCCATTACAAGACCTAAGTTCACTTCCTTTTTCACATCAAATCTTATACTCTAGGGTAAGTATATGTTTGCAGTTGGCTTATATTCTTAATTAATTGATCCTTTTGTCAGTATTTGATGTCTTTTTTTTTTTTGTCTCTTACAACATTTTTTGACTTACAGTCAATTTTGTCTGGTATTAGCATAGCCACTCCAGCTATCTTTTTAGAATTTGCATAGAATACCTTTTTTTTTGTTCTTTCACTTTCAACTTATTTGTATCCTTGGATCTAGAATTTGTCTGTTGTAGATAGCATACTGTTGGACCTTTTTTCTTTTTCAAAAAATCCATTCTGTCAGTCTCTACCTTTTAATTGAAGGGTTTAATTCATTTACATTGAAAGTAATTATGGATGAAGAAGGATGAACAAAATATTTTCTATTATCTTCTTTACTCTTTTGTTCCTCAATTCCTCCATTATCTCCTTTTATTCTTAATTGATTTTGAAATGTACACTTTTGATTCCCGTTCTCATTTCTTTTTCTGTATTTTCTTTTTCTTTTTTTGTTATTTTCTTAGTGCTTATCTTGGTGATTGCAGTTAACATTTCAAACTTATAATAATCTGATTTAAATTAATACCAACTTCAATACTATATTAACCCTCTGCTCCTTTACTCCTCCATCCTTCTTCCTTTATATTGCTATTGTCACAGATTGCATGTTTATTCATTACGTGCTTATTAACATATATTTATAATTATTATTTTATACATTTGTCTTTTAAGTCATACAGAAAAAAGAGCTATAAATCAAAATTATAATAAAATGAGTTTTTATATTTACATATGCAGTTACACTTAAAAATGTTCTTCTTAGTTTGTATGGCTTCAAGTTACCATCTAGTATCCTTTCATTTTATCCAGAAGGAGTCCCTTTTTGTAGAGTACATCTACCAGCAATGAATCATATTGAGAATTTGAATTGCTGAATGATACAGTAATTCTATATGTAACTTTTTGAGGAAGTACCGTATTGTTTTCTACAGTGATTGCAATATTTTACTTTCCTACCAGAAATGTGCAAAGGTGTCCATTTCTCCACAGCCCCACTAAAATTTGTCATTTTCCTTTTTTTTTTTTTTTTTTTTGGTAGTCATCCTAATGGGTATGAAGTGGTATCTCACTGTCATTTTGAATTGCATTTCCCTAGTGTTTAGTGATGTTGAGCATCTTTTTATGTGCTTATTGGCCATTTGTATATCTTCTTTTCCTTTGCTCATTTTTCTAAACTATTTTTGAAAGACCGTATTATTTATTATGTGTGGTCTCTGAATCTCCATTCCTTTAGCTTGTGGTTAGCTAGTGATTTGACAGAGATTTTTTTAAATGTCTAGAGAAAAACAAAAACAAAACAGAATAAACAAACAAACAATCTTGGACTTTGTAGATTGACTTTGTGTTGGGGTATTCTTTCAATGCTTAGATAGGCTATTTATAACTCTGTCTTAGTCATTACTTTCTGCTAGTGTGGAGCCTAATGATTTAGCTAAAGGTAAAAGTTGTAGGTCTTCTCAAATTTTTTTCTGGGCTTGTATCCTATCTTGGGCATATGCATGGCTTTTTAGAATCCTTTATATTAGGATTTTCTCTCCCCAGCTTTTCCTCCTAGCTTTAAGCATTTGCCTCTATTGCTTGCCCCAACTGTAATCTTTTGTTCCTGGTGGCAGCAGCTTTTCAGGGTTTCTGAGGGACACCTTCTGCATAGT
The DNA here is from genome assembly GCF_053574225.1 of Canis aureus. Lineage (NCBI taxonomy): Eukaryota > Metazoa > Chordata > Mammalia > Carnivora > Canidae > Canis > Canis aureus. The sequence goes on from NC_135636.1 coordinate 19,094,828, forward strand.
TTCTTTCCTGCTGTGATGGACCTCTGAGTTAGACAAAAGAAAGGCAAGCACCTTCTGCCATTCCTTCTGGGAACCTTGAGACACATCAAAACAGACAAACATAATACCTTGATAACAAGATTGTCTCTGTTCCTTATAGAACCAGATACCCATATTGGGAACATGGGTTGCCATCTTCATTACTGCTGTCATGCTGAGGAAAGTATTTGGCAAGGCTATGTTAAAATGCCACAAAGCTTCTTCATAATGTTTAAGTGACCTTTTTCTCAATGCAGCATTTACTTAGTTGCTTTAAGCCTTTGGCTATATTCCAGGGTTCTGATAAAGTTGATTATGACAGTAGTTTTTCTTCTTTCATTGGTGCTTCTCTGGAGGGATAGAACCCTGGAGCTCCCAAATCTGCTATTTTGCTGACCTTGCCACCAAACCTCACACTTTTAATACTATATCCTTAATGGAATTGAATGGAATTCAAAAGGCAAAGCAGGCAAAGGATTATAATGCCCAGGCAATAGTATGAACTTTGAAGTGAGAGATAGTTAGGAAATAGTCTGGGCACACTTTCCCTCTCCCCCATCCCCATACTTAAATAATAATCCAGAAGCATGAGGAAAACACCAATTCACAGACTAAGATCATCTACCACAACCTGCAATGCTGCACCTCACTCAACAAGGGATCTTGGCTTGAGCTTCTAGAGGCAGCTTTTATGATTTAAGCACCTTTTAAAGCATACATTCTTCCTTCTGGCTGGTTTTAAGCCTTCTCTGGAAAGGTCATATATTTGTATTTTCTATAAATCCCTGGCTTTCTCTCAACTCTTAAGTGTTTCTTCTAAATGTGACAAATAAAAAGTAAGTGGAAACATTTTGTTTTAATGATAAGGCAGGGCCCAATGTGTATGTCAGGGTATAATATGGCAGAGCTCTTATCATAAATGTTACAGAAGCTATTTGGTTGTCAGGGCTTCATCAAAAGCATCAGAAAATTGCTAAAGTTGGAGGGGAATAGACTATAATTTCCATGTCTGCCCCAAATAATCCATCACTGACAACTTAACAATTCTACCAATAAAGATGGAGCCAATTTTCTCTGTTCCATCAAAATAAGCATATTATTTTCCAAAAGAATTTTAAAAATCATTTCTAGACTTAACTAAAATTACATGAAAGAGATAGTGAGTCACAGGAATGATTTTTAAATGAAAAGAAATTTAATAAGTGGCCATGAATGTCTGTTGATATGCTGGGCAGCCCATCTTTGCATGATTAAAGACTTATCTAGTCATAATAAAAACATCTAGGTCAATGTTGAGATTAGAAAATTCTTTCAGAGCTAGTAAATCTGATCACTTGGATGGTCCCTCAGCTTTCATCAACATGACCATGTGCTCATATTCATTTCTTCTTTCCTTTAAGGGCAAGAAATTTAATCAATTTACTTTTCTCAAATTCCTCCAAATTGTACCTATTCATTGATATTTAGCAATAGGACTACAGAAAGGCATGAGGGAATTGTGGTACATTCCACACAGTGAAAATATTTCTAATGTATGAAATGTCCTAGTGCATAGAAAATACTCATCTGGCTATTCTGAAAGGATATGAAATATGTCAGAGAATTTGTTGTCAATGCTGAACGAAAAGATGACCAATATGAGACTCTACCAAAAGAAAAAATGCAATTACTGGAGACTGCCACAAAACTGGTTAATTTTTTTTTCTTTTTAAGGCATGGTACTTGAAAGGGGGAAGTTTAGATTTTGTAGAGAGTTTCCTTAAATGGAACAGTACATGTACCAGTAATTTCACTTAAATTACATCCTGCCATATGCTGAATTTGAATTTAGCTTCCAAGCTAATGTAGGAAAACAACAGATAATATCAATATTGTCAAACAGGAACTCAGAAGCTGGGCAATAGCTTTTTTTAATGTTATAGAGCTTATTGAGGTATAATTTATGTATAGATAATGTAAATCTTTAGCAAACAGATTCATGTAATTTGGCAATTGTATATGATATATCATCACCCAGAACAAGGTATGAAATATTTCATTTCTCCAGAAAGTTCTCATGCTCTTTTTCAATGAATCCCCCTGCATTCCAGAGTTAACCATGCTATTTTGTTTTCTATCACTATAGAGTATGTTGCTTGTCTTCGAGCTTAATATAAAGGAATCATAGAATATATTCTCTTTTGTATCCCTTCAATTCTCTTGAAAAACATGATTTTCAGAATCATCCATTTTGTTGAATATATCAGTAATTCATTCTTATTTATAGCTAAGTAATATTCCATTATATTATATACCAAGATTTTGTTTATTCATTCACCAGTTGATGGACATTTGGGTTGTTGACAGGTTGGAGTTATTATGAATAAAGATAAACAATCGTTCACAGGTCATTATGTGGAAATGTTTTATTTCTTTTGTGTAAATACCTAGGACTGGAATTGCTGGATCAAAGTGTAAGTAGGTATATGTTAAATTTTATTAGAGACTGCCAAAAAGTTTTCCAAAGTAGTATTTTTTTGTATCACCACTGCATAAGAGTTTAGTTACTCTACATTCTTGTTAACACTTGGTCTTGTTAGTTTTTTTAAAAATTTTTATGCATTTATATAGTTTCTCTTTAGTGAGTATATAGTGAGTAGAATAGATTTTGGTGGGTTAATAAAGAATTTTATTAAATCTCTATTTTTTATTCTGAATTTACTTGCCTGAGTTTTGCTTTACTTAACTTTCTGATTTTTAAAACATTATTATACCCTAAATGCTATCAGCAGTTACTGACAACAATGAAATATTTTTTAAAAACTTCACTATGTATGTATATAAATAGCAGAAAGACTACATAGAAGAAAAGTTATATGCGGTTTACATATATAAGAATCTATTTTTTACAAATGAAGAGCCTTCAAAGGCTTAGAAGTTTGTAATCTTAAAACAAGATTTCTGGGTACCAGTTTCTTGCTTTATTTCAATAAATTATTCTACCTTGAACTTGGAGCTGTGTTGACATCACTTACTGATACTTGTTAACTGAAAATTTTGGCATTCCACTAAAATTTAAATAGTGAGAAACTATATCTAAATCCTGCGTTGCAACAGAATAAACCAAAAAGAGCCCTGAAATTGCCTTTTTCACACTTATAAGAGTTCACCTTTTTTTTATTTTTAGTTTTTATTTATTTATTCATGAGAGACACAGAGAGAGAGAGAGAGAGAGAGAGAGAGAGAGGCAAAGACACAGGCAGAGGAAGAGGCAAGCTCCATGCAGAGAGCCTGATGTGGGACTCGATCCCAGGACCCCAGGGTCACGCCTTGGGCCAAAGGCACGGGCCAAACCGCTGAGCCACCCAGGCGTCCCAGAGTTCACCTTTTGAATTTTGTGATTACTGTATCACAAGAAACTATAAAATACATGCAGGTTATAAAATTACCCTGATTCTGATATCTGATTTATCGGTGGGCATTTGCAACAAAACTCAGCTTCTGAAGCTTCAGCTCTGCTCTTTACAATGGAATAATGGATGTAGATCAAACTGTTTTCAGGGATCACCAAATCTATTAAAGGATGCAGCTCAGGAATAGCTGTCATTTGGACACATGTTTCTGCTCAACAACTCAAGTTTATCCTGAATTCTTAATAATTCCCTGAGGTGATTAACACATAATCACCATGAAATCAGTGTGAAAATGCTTTTCCAGTTTTAAAACATACAACTTGGAAGGGGAGCTGGGAGCACAGGACCAGATGTTAAATGTCTGACGCCTGAGGGTGGCAATGTGGATACTAGTTCTGGCATCTGGCTCTGGAATTTAAGCCACCACACGTATCTGGCCAAATTGCAAATGTCCACTATGGAATTGTGTGTGTGTGTTTGTGATCCTTGGTATTGCATTTCTTTCCTCATGAACCTTTTGAATCTTAAAAAAAAAAAAATGCAGGGGCTTCTCGTGGCTCAGTTGGTTAAGCATCTGCCTTAGGATCAGGTCATCATCCTGAGGTCCTGGAATGGAGCACCATGTCGGGCTCCCTGCTTCATTAGGAAACTGCTTCTTCCTATTCCTCTGCCTCTCTCTCTCTCTCTCCTTCTCTCTCTCTCTGCATCTCATGAATAGATAAATAAAATCTTAAAAAATAAAAAATAAAGGCAGAGCCAGGGACATAAGTATAATCTCAAGGAAGTCTGATCCATTGTACTCTGCTCAGCTTTCTATTGTAAGTACAGTGAGGCTACCAGGCAGGAAATGCTCTAGTTATAGGGCCAGCACAAGTTGAAATGCTGACAAATTTCCCAGATCATCAGGTATTGATTGTTTTCTCCATTCTTCATTCTCTTTTCTCTTTCATCTATCCTCCAAAAATCTAGATTGTATTAGTCAGACAACAAGAGCCAAAAGATGTCTATGGAGAGAAATAATAAGGCTGAGTTAGGGGGATATAAGTGCTTTTTGGTGAAATGCAGTCACTAATATTTTATGATATTATACTCAATTCAATTATTCCTGTTAATCAGTGAAAAGGGTCATGGGAACAGAGGAAAATTAGCCTCAGACCTTATTTGATAAAATTTCTTAATGTATCCAACCCACCTCCAACCCATTCTGTGTTCTGCGGTGTCACTTCTGGAATCCATCCTAGATGGATTTGTCTGCTATACTTGTCATTCCTTGTCATAGAATCTATAGAACCTGGATAGATAGAGAGAATGAGCCATCAGCTAGGATTCTCTAACTTCTTAACTGCAGAGAGTTGTTCTTTTAATTCAGTATACACAATGAATTGTAAGGTGTACAAGAAACCAAGGGAAAAACTGAAAAGCAAAGCACTGGGTTAAAGTTTGATTCTAAAAACATATTTAAGGCATTGTGATAGCCCAGAGAATGAAGGGAGCTCTGAGCTAGGTAGGGCTCATTTCAATAATGAAAACCAAACGTTATACAGTCCTTTGGCCATCTGGACTTTCCAATGGGTCTTAAACTGGTCCTGAGCTATTTAATTACCTTAAAAAATGAAAATACTTAAAAGCAAGGACTGCCTTCAAGGCCCTACACAGTATTCTTTGATTCCATTTTATCTGTTTCCAATGTAAGATAATAGTTGCTGACAGAAGGGGTCCATTTTATGTGCTCCAATGGTCTCTTCATTTCCTTTTTAATTTATTTTAGTCTTCAAGAACTATGTCTTCCCTTTCCTCCTGTTTCAGTGAAAATCATTTGATAAGAAATACTGAAATACCTCGTTTTCTTGGAATCTAATATTTTTCCAGTGGTTACTGCTTCTTGATCAACATTCAGAGCTCAGCAGAACACTTCAATTTATTGTATCAGTATTTATTGAGAACTCATCTGTGCCTGGTATTGACTTAGGTGTTAAGCATATTAAGTTAAGCAATACCAGGTATAACCACTGTTCTCATGGAGTTTATAGTCTAGTAGTAAAGACTGTGGACACAAAAAAATTTAAATTTATAAATGGAAATAAGTGTCCTGAAGTACAGAGATTGTCTTGTTGAATATATACATATAAATATAGATAGGTAGATAGAAGACAAAGATGGGTCTTGGAGACAGGTATGTAGGGTGGTTAGCAAGACCCTTCTGAGGAAGTAGCACTTGACTTGAAATACAAAGGTAGAGAAGAACCAAGAGAAGAGATGTGAGAGAAGAAATAGTCTTGATAGAGTGGACCTCTTCCTTCCAGAGAAGAGGAGAATGATAATGAATGATCTGGAGAAATAAGTGGGCCTAGAAAATGCAGTGTGTTCAAAGTCATGATAAGGACTTTGGTCTTGGGGATCCCTGGGTGGCTCAATGGTTTGGTGCCTGCCTTTGGCCCAGGGCGTGATCCTGGAGACCCAGGATTGAGTCCCACGTCGGGCTCCTGGCATGGAGCCTGCTTCTCCCTCTGCCTGTGTCTCTGCCTCTCTCTGTGTATATCATGAATAAATAAATAAAATCTTAAAAAAAAAAGGACTTTGGTCTTAATATTCAGAGCAAGGAAAAATCGAAGGGTTTTAAACCTGTGGCTTACTTGATTTACTAGTTAATTTAAAAATAACACTTTCACTAAAGTGTGCAGAAAATACTGAGAGGAGCACAAGTAAGGGGTTGTGGAGAGTAGTTAGAAGGCTACTGCAAAACATCAAGGCAGACCAACCAATTGAGGGTAGTTATGAAAGTATATCCAAGACATCTAGGATGGATTCCAGAAGTGACACTGCAGAACACAGAATGGGTTGGGGATGGGTTGGAAGAAGAAGAAAGGATAAGGAGATGACTCCTACATTCCCATATTACAAAATTGGATGGATGGATGGATGGATAGAGGTATCACCATTTAAACCAAGGAGGTGATGCTTTTATAGTACATTTGACATGTGTTCCCATGCAGGACTAATTTCTTGAGACTTCATCCTTAGGTTTCATGAGGAATAACTTCGTATAACTTTGTCCCATTCAAATAACAATAACTTTGTCCCATTCAAATCTGTGATGGAATTAGACTCTTTCTTTGATAACATTCTATTCGAAGATCCCATCACTATTTATTAAAAAAAAAAAAAAAAAAAGACCCTGGAGTCAGCCATAGGGGTTCGGTGCACACAAGAGCGAACCATGAGTGGACAGAATGAGCACAAAAAACAAATTGCTTGATGCTTGGTAGCCTGAAGAAACAATGAACTGGCTTTATTATAAGTTTGGGGAAATAAGAAAGTTCTGTGAAATGACAGCCTGCCACTTCCGATTCTTCAGATAAGAATGCATGTGTTTGTTTTTATCACTGGGCCATTTCACCAGTAGCTGTTAATTAATGCCAAACCTTGGTTTCCAACTACAAGTTGCAATTATAAATCTTCAGATACGTATAGCAAAATCTACTATCTGGAAACAGCAGAGCAGGGATAAGGCAAAGCTGTTGCCAGATTATATTCAGAAAAACACAGCTGAATTCAAAAAACTCATTTCTTATGCCATAAAAAACCTCTTATCGGAAAATAGAAATCATTTTTGTCAGGGAGGTTTATGATACTAGTCATTTTCTACAAACACATAACCTGAATAAGTAACAGCCAGAACACAACAATGGTAATGGTGTTTATTATAATATCATCAACCAATAATTTCAGCCACAGATCTCAGATTTGTCAGCCATGCTTTGAATATACTTATTTTTGTAGCAAAGTCTTTTCAGGAGGTGACTGAGTTTTGAGGCACTGGTAACATTGCATTACTTCTCCTCCGGATCGTAAGTGTGTGGTATGAGCTTCCAGAGTGGTATTTTTGGCAATATAAGAAAATTTCTGAATCATGATGTATTCCCGAAACACAGTTTAAGAACTAATTTGCGAACATATCATAAGTTAGCAAAATGTTATTGAAACATTCACTGGAATGATATATTGGTAACCATTAGAAATGATCATTGGACCAGGAGATCACCCCTACTTCTAGACTTTGTAGACATACTGACTAGATTTTGTTCAAACATCTGCAAATGTCATGGAAGGGAAGAAACTCACTTCCTCAATAACTTTAGGTAAAACCACTATATGTGTTCCATGTCCATCAATCTGCTAGATTTTTTGCAATGGTGATATACCAAGAATGTAATATTTAGATTTCTCCTTGAATGATGATTTTGCCACTTAGAGAGGCTAATTTACTTCTTGGGCTTTAATTTCTCTATCTGTAAATCTAGTATGACCTTAATCTTCAAAACCACTTTGAAGATTAAATAGGATAACGTGTAGTGTCTAGAAGGTACTCTATATACTAGCTCTCCCACTAGCACTAACTGCTTATGTCTTAAAAGACAGTCTACTGTCTTTCACCTAATGCAGTCTTGCAAGTTTTTTCATTTTGACTGGAAAACTGAGTCTTCTTTGATACTTCCTTCTTTCTTACCTCCTACATCCAATAGGTTTTAAAGTCCAAACAATTTTTTAATACTGTTACTTCTATTTGGACTTACCTTCCTTCCCTTATACCTGTTACACCCAATCAAATCCTCGTTTTCTCTCTCGATTACATTTGTTTTAGAATCGGCCTCCCTAATATTGGTCTCTCCCAACATGAGTACATACAGCTGCCAGAATTCATTTTCCATTGACATACTTTGAGTCATACCACAGTTCTGCTCCGAAACCTCCAGTGGTTTTCCACTTCTAGCCAAGAAAGACTGGCACATAAAGCCTTCCATGGTCTTGTCCTCACTTCACCTTCTTCAGCCTGATATTCCAAACTAGTGCCCCAAACATTAATTCTCCCCCTGCCAAATTGGCTGTCACATCAGTTCAGAAATGCCGTGTATTTTCCTGGTTCCATGACTTGGCGCAATCTCTTCTTCCACCTGGAATGCCATTCTTGTTCTCAGTGGATTCCCACTCATTCCTTACTGTTCATTTCAAACACCACCTCTCTCATGAAGCTTCCAAGAGACAAGTGTTTATCCCCTTTTTCAACTCTACTGTATTAATTTTTTCTTGTAATGTTTTCCACATATGGTTTTGTATTCAAGTTATTTTTAGACCTATATTATCCATCCTTCTAGATTATCATCTCCCTGACAATGAAAACTGTTTTACTCATCTTTGTATATCTTTGCAAGCCTTCCTTAGTGCCGGATGCTAAGGATGTTACCGGATACATGAATGTGAAAAATCTATATCAAATCTGTTTTGTGACTTTCAATTTTGTTACAAATGCCGTCTCTTTACAGAACATATTTTTGTCTCTCACCACTTTGTCTTATACTGAGAAGCCTCCATGTAAGCTATATTAGAAATACATGTGCTGAACCTCTTTTAGGAATGCATCAGCACATGTAATAAAATTTTGCACGGACATCAGTAAAAGTTGACCATGCCCTGAAATTGTGTCAGTGTCAGTAACACCTGATAACTGGAGTCCTTTCCAGCTTCTGGGTCTCATTGATATGAATGCAATTCAGAGAAGGAAGTTTTAGCGACCACTTAACATTTTTATAGTGCCTTCTAATTTTCAAAGCACTGTCCTAGCTCTTACATTGCCCCTGACCCTTAAATAGCAGAGTGAGGAAAAGTACTCTGATCACTACCTAGAGGAGAAGAAAACTGCCTTCCCCAAAAGTGACTTTCCTAAGGTCACAAAGCTAGGAAGTAACAGAAGTGGAAGCAACAAAAGAATCTTTTAGATGCTAATCAGATGTTCCCTCATTTCAGTACCACTTTGGATTCTCCACTCTTTCTTTTCTCTTTTGCTTATTAAAAAATTTAATACCAGAATAGTTAACATACAGTGTTATATTGATTTTAGAAGTACAATGTAATGATGCAACAATTCTATACATTACTCAGTGTTCATCATGAAAAATGCACTCCTAATCCTCCTTACCTCTTCACCCATTCACCCACCCACCTCTCCTTTGGTAGCCTTCAATTTGTTCTCTAGTTAAGGGTCTGTTTTATGGGTTTGTCTCTTTTTCTTTGTTTCTTAAATTCCACATATGAGTGAAATCATGGTATATTTGTTTTTCTCTGACTTATTTCACTTAGCATTCCACTCTCTAGATCCATCTATGTTGTTGCAAATGACAATATTTCTAATTTTTTATGGCTGGTTAAGATTCTATCTCCAAACTGTTTTCCACAGTAGCTGCAGCAGTTTGCTTTCCCATCAATAGTGCACAAAGGTTTCTTTTTCTCCATATCTTCACCAACATTTGTTATTTCTTAAGCTTTTGGTTTGAGCCATTCTGACAGGTGTGAGGTGATATCTCATTGTAGTTTCGATTTGCATTTCCCTCATGATGAGTGACGCTGAACATCTTTTCTTGTGTCTGTTGGCGATCGGGATGTCTTCTTTGTAGAAATATTTGTTTCATGCCTTCTACCCATTTTTAATTGGATTATTTGGGTTTTTTGAGTTTTAAGTTGTATAAGTTCTTTATGCATTTTGGATACTAACCTTTTATTGGATATGTCATTTGGAAACATCTTCTCCCATTCGGTAGCTTTTCTTTTAGTTTGGTTAATTGTTTTAGATTCTCCACTCTTTTATTTTGCCAACTCCCAAGCTTTTTGAGTTCCTGAAAAATCTTTTGCAGGGTACAATCTTGTACATGGCACACACGTCTCCTTCTCTCCTCTAGTTTGTAGAGAAGTTTAGTTTCAACTATTGCATTTTGTAACAGCTTTTCTCTCACCTGCTTTTTTTCTTTTACATAATTTATGTCCTGTTTTGTGGTGCCTAACATTTTTTTCTTTATAACTTTTGGAGATAATTTGTATATAATAGAATGCACTCATTCTAAGCGTACCATCAGATGGGTTTTGACAAAGAGATACATGGATGTGGTCCCTAGAGTCAAGATATAGAATATTTCAATCACCCTTAAAAGTTCCTTGTGCCTCTTTGTAGCCCATCTCCCATTGCCAGGCCATTACTGATCTCTTCTCTGTTTGCCTAACATGTAGGCTGTGCTACATATAATTTGTATTTAAGTCATTTTATGCCACACCTTTGCTCAGAGTCCTCTCGAGGCTTCCTTGCCCACTCAGAACAAAAGCCCATATCCTTTAACTGGTCCACAGAGCCTTGGGCATTGCTTCAACGTGTCTTCCTTGCCTTATTTCTCGATAGTGTCTCTGAACACTTCCTATGTCCCTTCTTTAAATTATTTTTCCATATGCATAGGAGGCTCCAGAAGATATTTTTTTTTTTATTTATTTATGAGAGTCACAGAGAGAGAGAGAGAAAGAGAGGCAGAGACATAGGCAGAGGGAGAAGCAGGCTCCATGCACCGGGAGCCCGATGTGGGATTCGATCCCGGGTCTCCAGGATCGTGCCCTGGGCCAAAGGCAGGCGCTAAACCGCTGCGCCACCCAGGGATCCCCAGAAGATATTTTAAAAGTATATTCAGTAGGTCTGAGGTGAGCCCTGAAATTCAACATTTCTGTCTGGCTCCTAGACACTGCTGACTAGCAAGGAACTGGGTATTTGTCACCCACATAAGGGTGGTCTGTTTTGGTCTGTTTTGTGTACCAGCAACAGTATTTCCAGTGCCTAGACAGTCGCTGCCACACTGTAGTTGTTCTTTCTCCTTACTCTCAACAATTTCTAGTCAGGGGCTTCCAACATATGATATAAAAATTAGCTGTCTGCTGAGGATTATAAAAATGAAAGAAAGGCCACAGACCACATTCACAGCCACAAGGAATCTTAAGCAAATAGGCCTGATACCCAGTGAGACTTTTTTTTTTTTTTTTTTTTTACCCAGTGAGACTTTTGACAGGTGTGAGCCTTTAACATGGAAAAGGAAGGTGGGAGAAAGTCATATTGCTTAAAATGATCAAAGGTGACTGCCAGTTTCACTAGCCCATTGCCAATCTTCCCACTGATCCCTGCTTTCACATTTTGCTTGTTGGGGTTCAAGATGTTCTGCCAAAGATGAAAGGAGTACCTAAGGCAGAGGTAGACTGTTCCATGGCTGGGTTCATGTCTCTGAAAGGACAGGTCATGGAAGCATAGGAGTCCAGGGACCATTCACATCTGGATCGTTTACCTGGCCATTCAGAGAGGGCATAGCACGGCAGGGAAGAGAAGAAGGGTGTCTGTCTACATGAGTTATGTAAGTGGGCACCTGCATTGACAGAGCATCCTGGGCACAGTGCTCTTGCCTCATACAGAATGGGCTTCCGGTCTATTCACAATTCTACCTCCGGTTGGGAGGAAAATTATTCACAGCTGGGGAACGGAGCTGTGTGTTCTACAGTTAGCTGAAGCCACCTCATTCCTCTTTATCTGATATAAACTGTGCTGCTGTTTCAAAATCTTATGCAAATATAAAAAGGAGGGAAGTTTGAAAGGAAAGTTACATCTCAGAATTTCTCCTGGCTTCTGGGTTTGAGACATTGTCCCAAGAGTGGTGTTAATTATATATTTGATTATTAAACTGTTATGTGAGGCATGGAGCAAGTGATGTATCTTATTTAGCTAATGCTCAAAAAGTGAATATAAATTATTCAAAAGAGAAGCAAATTATGCACCATTCCTGAACTCTCATCAGGCAGTCAATGTGTACCCATTTCCTCATCTTTCTTTCCTTACCTGGGTTTGCCCATCAATCATTCAATCATCAGTCATTTATAGCACTATGGATAAGAGTAGGAGACCCCACTGCCAGATACAGAGCACTTCTGTGTGTCCAGAAGCAGAGTGGACCTTAGTGACACCTTGCCATTGATACCTCCCCTTTGAAATTTATCCTGAAAAAAAAAAAAAAAAAAAGAAATTTACCCTGAAGCTTTTCTCCTACCACGTGACTCCTCTGCTTCATGACCATCTAAGGTTCTCTTCTGCCAGTGGAAGAAAGTCTCTATGTCTTGGAATGGCATTCAGAACCTTCCTTAATGTTTGAAATGGACAGTGGTTTGCTGGCAGTCACCATTCTACTAAATGATGGGGCCCAAATACCAACCAATCAATGGGGTTTTCTCGAAAGGCTTAATTCCTAATTTCTACTCCCATAACTTCTCATACAGTTCATGCTTAATCCAGAAATGCTCACTGCCTAAAATTTAGATCCTCACTACCTAAAACAGAAGAGACAGTAGAGAACAGTTTTGACATCTTTCTCTTCTCAACTTTATTTCTCAACTTTAATGCAAGATCTGTATGCCTTTTCTCTCCATGTGTTTCTGCACGTGACACACATACACTGGGCAGAGCCAGGCCGTTGTAATAACATGCCCCATTGCGTGAGCAGTGGGAGAATTATTAAAAAAATAAATATAGCGAATCAGGGCTTTAAGTCATTGGTCTCGAACAGGCCTAGAAGAAGTATTTTCATGAGTCAAAAACAAGTCCTTGCTTCAATAGATCAATTGTAGGTGTAACAATGCTGCCTTTATTCACTGTCTGTCAACAACATGGGAAAGGTGAGAATAATTCTAATCATTAGTTATATCTGACACAACCTCCATGCTACATTTCATCAATGGGGGTCTATGATGAGGTGTGCTCCAGTGGTTTGGAAACATTTCAAAGGAAAACTAAGATTTGTGGAGTAATTTGAAAGACGAGAGGGAGGGAGTTGTCTGGAGGCTCCAAATGAATTGGAAAAGTTTGTGTGAAAGGACCGTTCAGCCTGACAGGTACAAGGGGCAGGCTTTCTGAGATATAATGTGCTTCTGATTGCTGGCTGACAAGTTATTTTCTTTTCTGTCTTCTGAAATAGGCGAGACTTTTTCCATGTTGTGATTTACAACTGGGTTAGGTTTCATCCACCTGTGGCTACACTGTGGCAAACTGTAGTGTATTATTAGTGAGAGATCATGTTTTGAGAGAGGCTTTACCACGTCAAGAAAGCTAAAGATATGGGAGGTCCCACCCTGCTTTCTAGATGAGATGGTTCTCTTTTTTTATGATTTTATTTATGTATTCGTAAGAGACAGAGGGAGATACACAGGCAGAGGGAGAAGCAGGCTCCATGCAGGGAACCCAATGTGGGACTCTATCCCAGGACTCCAGGATCACGCCCTGGGCCAAAGGCAGGCGCTAAACCGCTGAGCTACCCAGGGATCCCCATATGAGATGGTTCTTGACAAAGCTAGAGAGTATCAAGTAAAAGCTCATTCATCAGGCACCAAAGCTAAATGAGGACTCCTGTATGAATGAATTTTTCAGATAAAAGAAGAAAAAAAAAAAAGCTACGAACCTTGTTTTCTTGAGTAGAATATAAAGAGCATCATTTAACATTTTCTTGACAAATTGATATCCTTATGAGCTTCAATAGCTATGTTGCCCTATATGAAAATATGCGTAATCATTTATTTTGATATCAGCTATTACTTGATGGCTTCTTTCGTCAAGTCACTGGGCTAATAGGGTTGGAGGTTTGGTGGGGCAAGAAGATTGACATAACCTCTAGCCCCATGAGCACTGCTATGATTTGGAAGACCATCTTGTGAAATTCCAGTCTGCTAAGCTCTTTATGTTCTTCTGTTTATTTCCATCAGTGTTTGAGTTTTTAAAATATCTTTCATTTAAATAACAATAAAAGAAAGAAGGACAAACAGAAGAAAGAAAGATGGAAAGGCAGTTAGGAAGAATAGAAGAACAATTGTATCTACTCTGTGCCAAGCATAAACTTAGGTACCAGAGTTATAATAATCTAATGGCACAAAAGACAGGTGAGTTCTTCCCTGTCCTCTAAGGGATAGATCATAACTTATTAATCATCTTTAATTCTATTTTCCTAGTATCAGCATTGCACCTAGAACAGTCAATAGGTGTCAGTTGGGTGGCTGATTTGATGAATGATTTCGGTAAATGAATATGAATGAGTACATTACAGGCTGGGGAAATGTATTACACAAGTTCATTTAAAATGCATCCAAATCAAAGACAAATGGTTTCAAATTCTTTCCGTAAAGAATTTTACTGTAGAGTCTTCACGACTTCAGATCCTAGCTCTCTTACAAATGGCTTTTGCCATATAAGTGAACAAAGATGCTGCTCTTTATTAATCCTAAATGGTATTTCTGCTACAGCCGTGGTAAACTAAAGATGGGAATTAAGAATATGGTGTGAATATATAGTAATATTTTTTAGGGAGAGGTGGTTAAGAAATTAGTTGTAAAAATTAAATGGGGACTGAGAAGTGTAAGATGGTCTTAATTTACTCATTTTTTAGTCACAGAATTGAGGTATTGCATTGTACTTTGATATCAAGAAATAGATTATTTGATATCCTTGACGTAGAATGTCAGATTTAGCATGTGACAGGTCAGAGAAATGTGAGACCAAGTAAAATAATGGCTAGTGTTGGTTAATTTGCAGTAGACTAGCAGCCTCTAATAAGTGGATTGAATCATTCTGTGTTGACATTTGCAATATCTCTGTATTTCATAATATATATGCATATTTTATTTATCTTGACTATTTGCTCATCAGCCACAATTCAGACTGACCTAGTCCAAGAAATATCAATCCTCCAATACAAGAAACAGTCCTAGTCATTTACTCATACATTTAGAAACAGAGTAATAATTTTGTTATACAGCAAAGGGGTACCCTAGTCAGCAATTCTGATTAATTTAATGTAGATTCAGGTATCCTTTATAGTGAATTCTACTAAATCTACTTCTTAGTTGCTCTGCTGAGCACTCTACCATCATGGAAAAGTAGGCTCCTTGAGACATGTTTCTTCATTAGAAAGTAGTTTGCATCTTTTCTTTTTAAGAAGTTTCTAATGCAAACATTAGTTACTGACCATTTAAAAAATACAGAAAATGATATAAGTATTTGAAATTTTCAGCTAGATGTCACAATTGACTGATTTCCATGATAGAAAATTTAGGAGGGTCCTTTTTTAATAGCATTCTAACTGGCAAAATGCTACTTAAGAGTTTTTGCTTTCTATAACTACTGTCAGAAACGTTCATTCCTTATCCAGATGTCTGCATGTCATGGGCATGAATGTGTCTTGATACTGTTTTGGGGGGAATACAATTCAAATCCACACATAATTAATTACTCTGCATTTCCAGGTGAATCTACAAAACCCTTTAGTCAAAATTCTTCATGCTGTCATGTTGCTAAACACTTGGGGAAGAAGGCTAATTATAAATTCATTCCTGTGTAAGACTCTCCCACTTTCCTTTCTAATGGATCCAATAACTTTTAAAGATTTTTTTTTTCAAATGCAATGAAAGTATAACACAGGCGTAAGAACAGAAGCAATATGAAGGGCATGAGTAGAAGGGTAAATTTTGACCAGCTGTGGAAATCATTTTCTAACTAGAAAGGCCTTACTTTGAGAAAGGAAAAATAGGTATTTGCAGGATGCTAAATGATATTTCAGAATGTAGACCATGTAAACTTACTGAGAAATAAGAATGTTGAAGTCTGACATCTGTTGAGGTTATTCTCAATCCTCAGTATTTTTCTTAAGAAATGTCCCTCAACTTAAAGAAAACAAGTTTTGAACTTCATGTACTCCTAGTTCATGGACATATGGATATCGCCATATGGCAGGCATTTTTATCACATCATATTTGTAGGGAAAGTATCTGTTTTTCATTGCTGACCCCTCCCTACCTTATGGTATTTCCAGAAACCAAATGTCTCTTGCTGTGGTAGCTTGTGCTTAAAGATGTCCACCATCAAGTCCCCCCTTGTATGTGCATGACAATCCCCCATGGAGAGAAGCTGTCTCTTCTTCCACCTCCTACCCTCTTCAATCTGGAATGGCTTGTGACTATGTCGAACCATAGAACGGGAACAAGGTGATGTGTTCCCAGTTCCGGATCTAGTTGTTAAGGGGACTGGCACTTTATGCTTCCTGCCTCTGGAGTACTAAATTGCCTTGTAGGGAGGCCACGCTACTCTGCTGTGCAGAGAGACCACAGGCTGGAGCACTAGGACACCAGGAGCCTTCAGATGACTTCAGTCTCAACCTCCATCTTATTGCAGCCATGTGAGAAGTCTTCAATCACCCAGCAAAGCTCAGCCAACCAATTAGGTTGTAAAGTGGTTTGTTAAAATCAAGAGGTGCCTGGAACACATGCCCTCATAGTGAAATAGTTGAACACCACAACAAATGACAGTTGTGAGACCAGGATGACCTACCAAGCCAGAAAAGGCAGCCTAAAAACATCAAGATCCAAACCACAGGAACTATAATGGGGATTAATACAGTGAGTTTTCTCCACATACTTTTCTTCTTGTGTGTCTATAGACTTTCTTTTTCTTACAAATAATTTCTTTCATTATAAACTACTATAATAGCTTTACAAAACATTTGGGAACTAGAGAAGAGAAAAATGTTCCCCCTAACCTCACCATCCTTACATTATTGAAGTTACCTGTTTGGTGATTTCCCATCAGATTTTTTTTTCTTGATCATATGCATGCTGTTTCACTTCACTAAAACTATAACCAAAGACAGACCTGATTTTAGGGTGCCTGAAGCCTACACCTATTAAGGAGGTAAAAAGAAAAATCTTACTTCAAGATAAAACTTAAATAATCTCACTTAATTTTTTTTTTTACAAAAATCTGTAACCATATGAAACATATTTCCACAGCCTCTCTAAGAGACTTTGAGAAGCTTTGTATGTGGGAGGGCCTACAACCTGAGTTTCAATAGCATCATGATAAATTACTATTGGCCATAAGGTGTATATAAATTTGAAAACTTTATTTTCTTTTATTATACCAAAATAATTTTTCATGTTGAAACCTAGAGTTTTTTTTTTGAAACCTAGATTTTTATATATGAGCTTTCGAGATTTCATATTTTTATATTGAATCAGTATACCCTAATTGCCCTAGTATCAGGTTTTTGAACCTTGGCACTACTGACATTTTGTGCTGAGTAATTCTTTATTGTAGGAGACTGTCCTATGGATTACCAAATATCTTCTTGAGAGAGATTGCCCATATAAATCCCCTACTCTGGTTGCTTACATCATTTACTTCTTTATCATTATTAATTGAAAACTATTTTCATAAATATGATTTTATTCAATTCTTAACCTTTTTTTCATCCTTAAGACACTTAGAAATGGAATTACTATGTTAAAGAGAATGGTGTTGACATGGCTTTTGTCGTATACTGCCAAATTTCCTTCCCCTAAAGGCATACAGTTATCTAAAATATAGGGCAACATATCTTACTATAGATGTAGATATATTTATCGTAATTAAATATTATAATGAACAACAAAATCATATTTATTTTTAAAAATCATATATTTAAAGTATATAATATACTTATGATATTATAATGAAATTATTTATTTTGCTAATAAACTGTAATTATTGACTGAGAATCTACTCTCCCATAGAATGGTCAGCAAAGAAATTCTGGATTGACTCTTTTTTTTTTTTTACTTTAAAATTCTAAAAATTATATTTTCATAAAGAATTGTTCTATTCCCACTAACCATGAGAAGGGACTTGAAGATCTTCTGATTCATTGTCTTTCTTCTTCCCTGCCTGGTTTAACAGTTTACTGGGAAAGCCTATATTTGAATTCAGAAAGCTGATTCAACATAATCCACTTGCAGAGATAGAAAAACTGTAGGCTTTCTGCTCTGGTTGTGTTTAGTGATTAGAGAAGACAGATCAGATTTCCCAGCTTGTGTCCTCACCTGTCAGGAAGGCTAATTAACTGCAGCTCTCTTTTCTCCCTGTCATCACTACAAAAGCCCCACTAGCCACCTCCCCAAAGATAAACAAAGATATCAGTTGTTTTGTGTCATGAACAGGATCTAGAAAAACAACTTTTTGTTCTCTCTCTTGCCTGCTGTGAACAGTGTGAACATCCCCTCTCTTTGAGGGAAGGTTCTCCACCCTCTTTCCCAGATGGTTGAAAATACTGCCTTCAATTTTACTTCAGTCCCACAATTTTTAAGGTATAGAACAGATCTCCTTCAGCTGGCAACCCCAACAGGCTTTGCTTTTAAGGAGCCCACAAGTCCCTCCTATGGACTGCCTATAGGACAGTCTATAGGACTGCCTCCTCCAGAGTATGAGGGCCAAAGCTCTAAACCACTAGAAGGGTTGGGTTTGTCCTGGCTGCATAGACAGGTGGCCGAAGAGCTTAAAAAGTCTGTTACATAAGGAATATTCCAGGACAGTTCACATTCACATGTTACATTTCTCAAGGCTATAAAATAGTGCTATTCCTCCTTTCATCAGCCCCTCCTTCCTTCCCTACCCCTTTCCTTCTTTTTTCCCTTCTTCTTCCTTCCTTCCTTCCTTCCCTCCTTGCATCCCTACCTTCCTCTCTCTCCATCTCACTTTTTCTTCTTCCTCTAAAGTATTTTTTCCCAATTTCATGAAAATGGAAGTATAATACAGATTGTCTCTTTTTTAAAGTTTGTTTTTTATTTTTATTTTTAGGAAACTACTCCCAATGTGGGGCTCAAACTTATGACCCTGAGATTGAATCACATGCTCTACCAACTGAGCCAGTCAGGCACTCCAATATGAATTATCTCTTAGTATATTCTCATCCATACTTTCAAATTCTACATATGGCTTTATGGCTTTGCTCTACTTCTGTTTAATGTGAATCTTCAGCATCAGTTAATACCATATTAGCTCCCATAAATGTCCCTGATTAAAAGTTAACTCACGGGATCCCTGGGTAGCTCAGTGGTTTAGTGCCCGCCTTCGGCCCAGGGCATGATTCTGGAGTCCCGGGATCAAGTCCCACATCAGGCTCCCTGCATGTAGCCTGCTTCTCCCTCTGACTGTGTCTCTCTCTCTCTTTCTCTCTCTCTCTGTCTCTCATGAATAAATAAAATCTTAAAAAAAAAAGTTAACACACAGATGAATGTGCTTATGACAGAGAAATGAGAAACAAAGAAAGGAACATAAGAACCTGGGAAATTTGGAGAGGTTGGTGTGAAATGCAGGTGGCATGAGCCACAGGTCCAGAAGGATAACTTCCCCAATAGATGCCTAGCAGCCACTATGTGTACGTACCTGATCTTGCTTATAATGGAAAACATTATGCAGTGCCTGTGTATTTGGTAACTCATAAAATAGTGTTCTTGCTGAAGGATCTGATATTACCAATAGCTCAGAAGAATCCATAGGTTTCCGATATAAATGTTCATTTTGTTTTATTTAAATAAAAATACTCTCAAAATACAGACAATAAATAATTGGTTCATAAAATATTAGATTGACAAATAAGGTTATTTTCTAGACTAAGGTAGGAAACAAAATACTAATGTACCAAAGGAGTTTGTTTACAGGCCTCTCCATATCCCAACTTACTTATTACTTGGACTTTGGGAATTAGGTTAAGCAGAGCTCAGCATATCAGATTTCACCATTAAACTCACTATTATTTTTCCATTGCTATATATATTATTTTCATTTCTATTTTTTTTAAATTTATTTATTCATGATAGTCACACGGAGAGAGAGAGAGAGGCAGAGACACAGGCAGAGGGAGAAGCAGGCTCCATGCACCGGGAGCCTGACGTGGGATTCGATCCCCGGTCTCCAGGATCGCGCCCTGGGCCAAAGGCAGGCGCCAAACCGCTGCGCCACCCAGGGATCCCTTATTTTCATTTCTAGTTTTTAAAAAATAGTCAAGTGAAGTTAAGCTAAAAGTTATGAAACAAAATAACTTATGCTTTTAAAAACGCATGTCCTAAAATTTTGGGTTAGTGGTAACAAATTTCGTTCTTGATATAACATCATTTTCAAGACATAAATTTTAATCTAGAAGAATTTGTAAAATCTTGGTGAACTGGTTTTCCTATCCTCTCTCCCTTCTACCCACAACTTTCTGGGATGGTCAAGATTAAATTTTTGAATACATAAGGAGGGAAAATCTAAAGGTAGCAGTAGCCTTGATGAAATTTTGTAGGTGGTCACTAATTTGTATGAACTCTCCATATCTTGGAGGATAGATTATAAATACAAACAGAATATTGGCTTAAATTACAGGGAATTTGCAGGGAATGTTTCAGGTATGATGACTGTATATATTAACTTTAACATTACATGCCAATTGCAAACATTAGGTCTTGTCATTTTTGTTCAAAAACTAAATTTCTTTAATCTACATGGTTTAGACTAGAGTCAAAACACCATAAAACACACATTAACTATATTCACCCATTTCTTTGAGATATGAGTAAGTACTGCAAGGATAATTTAGTATGATGTTTATTTTCATAATATGATGCATTTCACACAGCAAAGAATTACAGAGTTCTTTGTTACCTAGGTTTAAATAATTGCTAAAAATGTATACTTCTGTCTGTTGAAACTTCATTTTATTCATTCTTTATAAACTCTTTTTTAGGCAAAAAAGACCATGACCTTATCCATTCCTCTGAAGTCTCTACTTCACTTTTTTGACTTGAACTCTTCAGTGTATTGTTACATGAAGGCCCAGTTTATTACAGATTGTTATCTAATCAAAAAGTCCCATCCTGGGGATCCCTGGGTGGCTCAGCGATTTCGCGCCTGCCTTTGGCCCTGGTCGCGATCCTGGAGTCCCGAGATCGATTTCGGGGTCGGGCTGTGTCTCTCTCTCTCTCTCTCTCTCTCTCTCTCTCTCTCTGTGTCTATCATGAATAAAAAATAAATCTTAAAAAAAAGTCCCATCCTTATGTGAATACAGATCAATGGAATAGGACAGAAGTCCACAAGTAAACCAAAATTAATATAATTTTGTATATAATTAAGGTGACAAAACAGTGAGAAAGATGAATTGTTTGATAAAAGTTATTATTATAACTAATATCTGGAAAAAAAGAAGTTAGAGCCCTACCTCATACTTTACATCAAAATGAATCCTGAATAAACTAAATGTTTGAATATAAAAAATAAAGCATTAGTTATATTAATACAAATAGGACTATTATAATTGATGGTTCAAACAGTAAAGACAGTATAATTGAAAAGTACAACCTACAAATTTGATTTAGTGGAGAATATACATTATGTTCAAACATATATGGGTTGTTATAAAACCAGACCATATCTTAGCAATAAAGCTAATGGTATCAAATTTCAAAGTACCAATATCATACTGAACACATTCTCTGATCACAATGCAATTTAATTTAAATAAATAGCAAAAAAATAAAAAAATTTAAAAAAGCAAAAACTTATAAGAAATACCCCATCTTTTCTATAAATATAGAACAACTGATGGTCAATGTGGAAACAATAATGGAAATCAGACTATAAGAAATGAATTATAGTACATACACAATGCATAGAAGTTTGTAAGATGAGATTAAAATAATACTTAAGGGGATCTCTGGGTGGCTCAGTGGTTTAGCGCCTGCCTTCGGCCCAGGGTGTGATCCTGGAATCCCAGGATGGAGTCCCACGTCAGGCTCCTGGCATGGAGCCTGCTTCTCCCTCTACCTGTGTCTCTGCCTCTCTCTCTGTCTCTGTGTCTCTCATGAATAAATAAATAAAATCTTTTAAATAAATAAATAAATAAATAAATAAATAAATAAATAAAATAATACTTAAAAAATTAACTTCTTAAATATTTACATTAGACAATAAGGTTTGAGATTAGGCAGTGCTGCATCTCATTAAGGATTTAAAAAATAAAAAAAAAATAAAAAAAAAAAGATTTAAAAAATATACCTGACTAATCCAAAGTATATAGGGAACATTTTGTGAGTCAATAGGAAAAAAGAAATAATGGGCAGAATAATTGAAGAGATAATTCACCCAAGTGAAACCCTGAAATACTCATGTGAATAGATGATCGATTTTATTAGTATCTAGAACATGCGCATTTTAACCACAGTGAGATATGGATTTCATACTCACTTGATTGAAAAGCTTGACTAGCAAGGTATTAGCAAAGATATGGAACAACAGCAAAACTCTCTCACTCTTAATGGTAAGGAAATTGGGTTACTTATCTGGAAAAAGTTAATAATTACATGGCTGGGCTAAAAATACACAGAGCACAAAATGCAAAAATTCCACTCCTAGTACTCCAAGAGTTATAGGACTTTCGAAAACATGTACATTGGTAGACATTGTTAAGAATATTCATAGCAACACTGTTTGAAATAAGCAAAAAAATGCATCAGCACAAAAATGTCTATCACTAGAATGAATGGATGAACAGTGTGTTCCTACAGATGCCCATCACACAAGTGAAAAATGGAAGAACTACTGTTGTATGCATTATCCTGGATGACCTCAAATTATAATGTTCTGAGGAAGAAACAAATTACAGAAGAATTTATACTGTATGGCTCCATTTACATATGATTTACAAATAATATGCTATTTAGGAATTTATACATAGAGAGAGGTGGTAAGAACATAAAGAAAAAAAGGTATCATAAATAAAAATTCAGTACAGTGCTTACTTCTGTTTGAGATGAGAATAGTGGCAGGAGTGGGTATTTGGAAGGGCTAGTGTCTAGGGTCTTGGTGACATATATTTGTATAAAAATAAGATGAAGAAAATATATTTTAGAATGTAGGGAAGTGGGGCACCTGGGTGGCTCAGTGGCTGAGCATCTGCCTTTAACTCAGGCCATGATCCCGGAGTCCTGAGATCAAGTCCCACATTAGGCTCTCTGCATGGAGCTGCTTCTCCCTCTGCCTATGTCTCTGCCTCTCTCTCTCTCTTTCTGTGTCTCTCATGAACAAATAAATAAAATATTTTTAAAAATAAATAAAATGTATGGAAGTCCAAAATATTATGTTTTGAAGTATATGCAAAATTAAGATTATTGTTTGAGGGGGAAGTAAACAGGCTAAATGCAAGACATAGACAATAGAGGGATTTTCAATATTTATCATTTCACACATTTTCTACAATGAGCCATGATGTAAATATTACTTCTGAGGAAGGGAACAGGATAGCTGGAGAAGGGTGGAAGGGAGACTGGTTTTTATCATTCATCATTTATTACCTTTGAATTTTGTGACTGCAATATAATGTTTATATTAATTATTGATGAAATAAACAAATTAATACTAAAACAATCAACAACAACACAACCACTCTGTTCTCATTCACCAAGACTCTGTCAAGAATGAACCAAATATATATACAATGGAATACTACTCAGTCATCAAAAAAATCTTGCCATTTGCAATGAGTTGGATGGAACTAGAGGATATTATGCTGAACAAAATAAGTCAAGCAGAGAATGATAATTATCATATGATTTCACTCATATGTGGAATTTAAGAAACAAAACAGAGGGGCATAAGGGAAGAAAGGAAAAAATAAAACAAGACAAAATTAGAGAGGGAGACAAACCATAAGAGATTCAATGATAGGATACAAACTGAAGGTCGCTGGAGGGAGGGAGTGGGGGAATAGGGTAAATGGGTGATGGGCATTAAGGAGGGCATGTGATGTAATGAACACTGGGTGTTATATAAGACTGATGAATCACTGACCTCTACCTCTGAAACCAATAATACATTATATGTTAGTTGATTGAATTTAAATAAATTTTTTAAAAGTATGTAAAAAAATAAACTAGTGGTTTTCAAAAAATATATATACTGAACCAAAAACGTCAATGACTAGTCAATGCTTTGGAAATAGCACTTCCTTAAAAGATAAAACTTTCCTTATTTGTAAAAACATATTGCAAGAAGCAAATAAAACCCCTACAAATGTTCCTTGAACATATGTTGGCAGTCGTGGAGGAAAGTACTGCTGTTCCTACCCTCCTGGAGAAGAAGTAGTGAAATACATTTAAAATAATACAGGAGAAAATTAAAAGGATCTTTTACTCATAACTATATGGAACTTAATAATGACCTAAAGAATACAGAGGGGACTTTTGGTGCACATTTTAATGTCTTGGAAAATGAGTAATGGATGCAAAATTAAATGCAATCATGTAATTATTAAAGACTTCCATAAATTTCTTGATATGAACACAATTCAAAATGTATTATCGGGGATCCCTGGGTGGCTCAGCGGTTTAGTGCCTGCCTTTGGCCCAGGGCGCGATCCTGGATTATCAATAGTTCTTGAAATAGAACAGGAACAAACAGGTAAAAAGAAAATTCAGTAAAAGTGAAAACATCAAGTGTTGAGTGTTTGAGATATGATAAACATACATCTGTTACTGAAGGTACTGGAAGTACAAACCACCTGCACGTGAACAGTGAGAAATTATCAGGAGCCTCTCATATAGAACTGTATTTTCAATGTCAAAGCATCATCTCCTTGGCAGCTTGTAGTCAAGCTTTCTCATCTTGTATGGTGTGCTCTTGAAGCATTGTATAGAAAATACCCTTTCAGTTTCTCTGGGAAATACCATAGTGCTTTTAACCTCTTTTTGCTCATTAAGGAGATGGAGAATTGGATGCATATGATCTAATCTTGGCTGTTTGTGTCCTTGGCATGAGACATATATCCTCTCTGGGCCTTAGTGTCATTTTCTATAAATGCTAATGTCCTTTCCAGGCTTGTCATTCTATAATGCCACAGCGAGTGCCAGAGGCTTCCGGGATTCTTGCAGCTTTCTCCACTGACACAATACCTGTCTATACTGATACAAATTGGAGCAGCATTTTTTTTTCAATCTTCTCCTAATGGGATGTTCTCAGCTACAGTGGTTGAACAAATAGGACTTTGCCTTCTTTTACATAAGAAGTACGGAAGTACATGGGTGCTGGCATTGGTTCACCACCTCAACAATTTTAGGTCTGATACCTTTGCAGTTCTACTAGGCAGAACCTCAAGATCATGAGATGGCTGCTGCAGGTCCTGTCAAATAAGACAAGGACTCTCTCCATCACCAGGCTTTCTCATCTTCTTATAGTAGAGGCAACCGCTGTTTTGGTATCTACCACCATAGAGTAATTTTGCCTCTTCGGGAAGCTCATATAAATGGAATCACACAGTACACAATCTTGTGTGTCTGCCATCTTTCATTCAACATATTCTTTTGGCAATTCATTCATGTAGTAACTGCTGAGTAGAAATGCATTATATGAATATACCATTCCTTTATCCATTCTCTTATTGATGTGTATTTGAATTGTTTCCAATTTGAGGCTATTATGAATAAGACTACTATGAACATGAGTCTTTGTGTTGACCCATTTATCTCCATTTGTATTTCATAAAAACCCAGAAGTAAAATTGTTGGATCACAGGGCCAACGTATGTTTAGCTTTATAAAACATTGCCAAGGAGCCCTCTAAAATGGCTATACCACTTTGCATGATTTTAATGACTATGTAATCCTGGAAGTAAGGCATTATTGATTATGTAATTTTTCCCCAAATTATGGGACATTTAATTTATATTATTTTCAATGTTTTTTTAATAGGAAATGTGATAATGAATGCCTTTATGCAAATAAATTTATCTGTTACTGGAGTATTTTTGCTGTTAAAATATTTACTTGAGGTAATAGGGGTAGAGTCACTGAGTCTGGCCATGATTTCTTAATTTCCCAAAGCCTGTAGTAATTTGTATTTCCTCAATAACTTTGAGAAATATTGTTTCTAAGACCCTTCTTTCTTTATTATTGAGTTTTATTTTATTAAGACCTTGAAGGTACAGCTCAATGAATATTTACAAATGTAAAATTCACCAGCTATGGCCTAGATCAAGAAACAGGACATCTTCAGCACCAGAGAAACCCTCGTGCCTCTCCCAGACTATCCCATACTTCATAGAAAGGCCTACTATTCTGACACTGATTCCAGGAACTGACTGTGCCTCTGTTTAAACTTCATATAAATTGAGCCATACAGTTTCTATTTATTTACTCTCATATGCACGATTTGAAAGACAAAATAGTTTTTATTTTGGCTACAATCTTAATTTCTGATATTGATGAGAATGAGCTATAACTTATTTAATAAAAATAATAACACCATTGGTTGAGCTCAAGAAGGCACATCAACTCCTATCTAAGGAATTTACATCCATAATTTCACTTAATCTTTTTAATAAGCCAATAAGAAAGTTAGAATATTCCCACTTTCTGGATAATAAATATGAGGCTAAGAGTTGAAATGAGCTTGCCAAATCTTGTAAGGCTAATATGTGCCTCAGCAAAAATGCATATTCACAGCTCGTGCTTTAAACTATTACTAGAGACCAGTCCTTTAGAATTTGCAAAAGCTCGGTCACCAGATAAAAGATCTAAATAAGCATCAGAGGATTCTTACACTGGCCCTGCTTTTCTTGACTCTTTAACAAAAGCCAAAGGTAAGCTGCTAGAGGTGAAGGATCAAAAGTCCACTTGATAGATGCAATTGCCAGGCATGATTTTCTCAATCACCCATGTTCTTCAGTTATTATAATCTTTACTAGAAAATTGAAATGGTAGGTATATATTAACATTGGAGCCCACATCTGGTCATATTACTGCTGACTGGGTTCACTTTTTCATTAAAATGCAATTATTATCCCCAAGACATTATTATACAAAATTATATAGAAAGTAAGGAACAGAGTAGCTAATGATGGAAAAACAGCATGGATTCACAAAGTATACTCTGAGTAAAGGCGATTCTTACACTAAACATTTTACATATTGAAGGATAATGAGGAAGCTGATTGCTTAGGAAAGGAACAGAGAAAGGTAACTCAAAGCCAAGGCTTATATCTCAAGGCAGCTGGAAGCACCAGGCACCATTTAAACCAGTGATTTTCTAATCCCAACTGGGAAGAAGATATGAATTTGTATAACATATTAGAAATTTCAGATAGGGTTTTGCATTACAGAAACAAGGTCTCAGTAAAAAGAAACAAAGAAGGATATTAAGATACATTTGATAAAAATGCATGCATCCAGGAAACAGGTCATCATCAAAGAAAAGGATGGAACCAGTGCTTAAATGAATAAAGGAACCCAAGTGATGTTTTGTAATTCTTTAAAAACTTTTGGAACATGAAAGAGGTAATATGGTATGTGAATAAATCATAAGTGTACAAGTCAAGGAAGTTTCACAAAGTGAACATATCAGTTAGCGTCTACCCAGATCACAATATAGAACATTTACTGCATTCCAAGAACCATCCATATGCCCCATTCTTGTGATTACCAGCTCCAAAAGTAACCACAATTCTAACTTTTACCTAAAGGATAATCTGTCTTAGGAATGCAAAATTTCAAATAAATATATGATGCTTTAGGAGAAAAATAATGAAAATTGTTATCTAATCCTATTTGCATTTGAGGAGTTGAACAAGCGTCATAAAAATTTAACGAGCTAGAGCTACTGAAAGAAAATTTGACATCTCCCTCCTGCCCCCAAGCAAAAAGAAAATTTCATTTTTCCACATTTGTTATTGATTTTTCTGAATTTCATTTTATTTAATTCAGGTGTTAGTAATGGATAACACAGAGTTGATTTTCTTTGAAGTTCTACTTTATCTATATGACAGCAACACAAATGACTGTTGGTAAGACATGAAAATTAAATTTAGTTTTTCCAGTGTCTGTGTGAAGTGATTTCCCTGAGGTCTGCTTTTCAAGATCTCCTGGTGCCCAAAGGCAGAACACGGTCAGCAGAGATGCAGTGAATGGTGTCCTCTAGGTAGTGTTTTTTAGTGTGAAACTAACCAACCTAATTGCCTCCTGAACGTGGCCTTATCAACATCACAATCAAATTAACTAGAATATTACCATGCAGACAAATATTTATGACATTTCAACCCTTAAAAATAATTGTAAACCTTGAAAACACTTTTGAATACATAATACTAATTATAACTGAAGAGCATGCATTTCTGCTAAGGTTAAGCCTCTTCTGTAATTGGTCTGCAGTTAGCTCCTGTTTTTACTATCTTTGGATGGGCTGAGAGGATATTTTATAATAAATTTATGTTCCTCTCTCCATCCGCCAGTCTTCAATCTGAGGTTGAAAAACTTACCTTTTTCCCCCCCTTTACATAAATGACATTGCCAGCAGCTTTCTTGCAGACACTGGAAGTTTTTGTAAAAGCAACTGAAAGGATGTTGGTTGCTGATCAGGATTTTCTTTTAATCAATTCATGCATTAACTTATTTATTTATTTAGTTTTCTGAAAACAAGTGGTCAAACATTTAACTTCTGCCCACACGTCTCTAAATATTCATTGCGGGCCCCAAAGGTGCCTGTGATGACACTCCAGAAGAGGACACTGCCATGTTCTAGCCTTGGTGGCCACCACCTCCCTCTCCTACATCTATCCCTGTGAGAGAATGATAGAACTATTTCTGGACAGAGTGCAGAGGCATGAATTACTCAGATAGTATTTTTAGATGATTTGTAAACATTGATTAATACATCTTAGAAAGCACTGTTCACTTATACCAAACAACCCAACTCTGGCTGAAGAATAGTGCCCAAGCAAAGTTTTATGATTCCAGCGTTTTGTATCATTTAAGGAGACCCTGCAGGGTGATACTTGGTTTCACTTCTTAATTGCATCTTCTGTTCCATTTAACTTTACCCAACCGGACTTATAAATATTTAATCACATCTTTGCTGTCTGCTTAAAAAGGAAGAAGAAACCCTGGCTGATACTCTTGGCCAAACACGACCTTGAAAAGACAGACACACTTACAATGTTACTTTAATCCTGATTTCTGTTTAAGAAGGGATATGAGTACCACAACTGATTAGCAAAATTGAGTTATTATGAAAGATTGATCTAGGTTTAGGTAGCATGGGGAAATTTTTTTTAAAGAGCAGTCTTCTCCTCTTTCCCAGAAAACCCCAGAGATTAAATTTTCTCATGACTTACCGAATCTGCTGAATTGCCAAAGTCACAGAATTGCATTTAAATATTTGTTTTTCTTTAATATCTTCCCTAATATTACTTTGTAGAATATTACAGTTGTGATGAGAGTATACAACTATAACACCCTGCTTTTTGGATATGGAGGCTTTTAATACTTGCCATTGAAATAATTTTTTTTTGTCTTTTATATTTTTGTTTTTTTTGCTGTTGTTGTCAGTTATATATTTTTCAACCTTACACCAAACACTAAAACATATGTTGGAAGTTTTTCTTTGTATTCTAAAATTAATTAAATAATGGATTATTTAACTATTGTGAAATCTTGAGTACTAACACTGCCCTCCCCACCTTATTCTATTTAATATGTTCTTCACATGCTGGCTTCTGGGCACAAGAAGCCACAAGCATAGTTTTCAGACCTCTCCAAGCAACTTCCTCTGTATCACTGGGTACTCACAGTCTGTAGGTCTTACCACAAACTTTCATAATGCATAAGCATCTCCCTCCCTCTCACTCAACATTGATCTGAGAGCCATCTTGATCTACTAGATACTGAGTAAATTCCACTCATGCATTTTCAGTGGATCTAAAATTGAGGTTAATAATGCAAAGGATGTTCACCGATACCATCACTGTAGTCAAACATTGGCTCTAACTCACACCTTCCTGAGACATTCAATTAAATCCTCATACTACTCTATTTGTTGATGATCAAGTGCTTTACCTTTGGAAGTAAAGGTATACATATGTACGTATGTATATTTAGAGGATTAAGTGAGTTTTATATATATATCACTTAATATATGTGTGAATATATATATATAGGATATATCCTTATTTATATAAATATATATATCCTTTGAAAACCTTCCACTTAAATCTATTATTGCTTAACATTTTTGCTTATTGCTTAACATGGACATGCTCAACATTTTTTAAAAGATTTTATTTATTTATTCATAAGAGACACAGAGAGAGAGGAACAGATATAGGCAGAGGGAGAAGCAGGCTCCCAGCGAGGAGCCTGATATAGGACTCAAGCTGAGGACCCCGGGATCATGACCTGAGCTAAAGGCATACGCTCAATCACTAAGCCACCCAGGTGGCTCCAATTCTTATCTTTTTTCTGAATCCTCACTAAATCACAAGTCTCCTTGGCCCTGTCCATCCTCTTCCTTATCATATGCCAATTGCCTAGTATCTGGCACAGAGCAAGAACTCAGTAACACTACGTAAGGGGCCGTTTGGATAGGTGGATGAATGACCACAAGCAAGGCAACCAAGCCTACCTTCTTTGTGCTAATACTATATGACCCTTTCAAATATGTTGGTTATCAGGATACCACACTGGACCTATTTTCTTCTGGTGGAGGATGGTGAGAATCTACAGTGATCTCTACCTGAACTTTCTATTCCACTTAGGACCATAGCCATACTGTATGACCAACATTCCATTTGATAGCTTGGCTGCACATTTCAGCCAGTTTGACTGCAATGCCAGTCTGACTTAGCCTTGCTTTAACTTGAGACTTCACATTTGAGAAGCAGAGTATCCCCCTATATTCCTTGCCTCAGTAGATTTATCTCAAATAAACATAAGCTTTCATTTCATAGTCTTATCTTAATTATCTCCCTGTGTTTCCAATTATGTACAAGCAAGAATATTTTTGACCTTTTCTATGGTTTAGAACATTTATTTTTATTTTTTTTCCTTTTCATATAGTATGGTTAAGAATTTTTAAACACTTGTTTTTCAATTGCTCATACATAAAATGGCAGTGTGTGCTTTCTGGGCACAGAGATAACTTGTTTCATCATTGCAACATTGTTTTCTTGAATTTGCCTAATCCCAAGAAAAAGACACTGTGGTCTGCTACACACTAACAATGTGTATCCCATAGAGGAGGAAGTACGGAGTGTGGGGTAGTGGAATAATAAGAGACTTTGGATTTTACTGATCCGTGGAGAATGACTCAGTAGATTTGTCTCAGTAGATATTATGTATATATTATGTAGACCATTCTAGAAAAGTGGTATTTGCTTATATCTGTGTTTCAATGATAAAATATTGACTTAGAGGCGAATTTCCAGAACGTGACCATGCTTAAGTACCAGTGTATTTGAACTACTATTCCACTGGATGTATGACATTCTGCATATGACAATTTACTGAAAGATGTATTAACATAGGAAAAAGCATAATGAACCACCAGTACAATGTAGATCTCAATATATGTCTTTTTCTCTTCCTTTCCTTTCATAGGTCTTAAGATGACTCTCCAGAACTTCACCACTTAGATTTGCACCTTACTAATTTGTACACAGGACAAGGAAGATCTGATTGAATTAACAAAGAGTTCTAGCTGATTAATGAAAATTATTGAAAAATGAGTTTTTGAAGTGGCTGATAAAAGGTTAATGAAGCATTGCCTAGAACTGACCCTTAAGGGAACAGCCTTAATAAATGGATAAGAATAATTTATAATTTATAATTAGACTTTTCTTTTTGCACTTGAGAAGTCCTTAAAATGAGCTCATCTGTAAGAAGGTTAAACAGATCTACTCTTGCCTGCAATTGAATTTCTATTTTTAATTTGTTTCAGGATAGTTTTCTTCAGGAGTGTAGAGCTAAACTAACACAGAGTCCCTTCCTGGAGTAACACTTCATTGTGATCAGAAATTTTCAGGTTAAGAACTATTACCTTAATTCTGACAGGGTTTAGACAGATGAAGTTGCATATCCATCCAATGTTTACAGAAGCTCTGTCCTATCTTCAACACTGCAGAAATTATTAAAATGCACAGATTTTGAGTAAAAGAAGCCAGACGCCAAAGACCACACACTGTATAATTCTAATGACATGAAGTTCAAGAACAGACAGAAGTAATTTATGGTCACACAAATTGGATAGTAGTTGCTTTTGGAGGTAGGAAGTTGGTTAGCTGGAATAATGTGAGTTGAAACTTATTGGGGTGGTATTCTATATTTTGATCTAGATAATTTTTGCATGGGTTTGCATATATGTCAGAGTTCTTTGAACTGAACTCTTAATATTTGTGCATTTTACCACAGGTAAATTATATCTTAATAAAGTATTATTAGCAAAAAAAAAGTTCATAGGTTGTTACTTGAATCCTGAATCAAACTGTTGAGAGGAGGTTAACACAGGAAAAATAAAACAAATATGGAAAACTAGAAGAGTAGCTACATAAAAGTGTTATATGCTTATGTGATTTATCCAAGCTCCAGTCTTTGCCCCACCACATAGTATGAACTTTAGACATTGATTATGGTGGGAATTGTGATAACAATCTGCTATCTTTTAAACCAAATATTAACTTTATTTTTTTAAGATTTTATTTTTAAGTAATCTTTCCACCCAATGTGGGTCTCAAACTTGCAACCTCAAAATTAGGAGTCACATGCTTTACTTATTGAGCCAGCTAAGCACCTCTGAATGCTAACTTTAAATTAACCAATGGGATACACTGAAATTCCTGAAATGAGATTCCAAAATAAACTACTTTTCCACTAAGTCTTGGTCTCACTAAAGAACTTGTCCACGGCATTGACTCCCCATGCTAAAAAGCTATGAAGATCCACCAACAGTTCTTCAAGCAAAATGCTAATAACTCCTATGGATACTTGTCTTTTCACTCTGTCACCTAAGTGTGATTTTCAAAGTAGCATTTCTGTGTCTGCCAGGTTTGAGAAAACCCAAATTCCCTGTTGGTGAGATCATGAACTCTAAAGCATTCATGGTCTAAGAAGGAAACCTATATTAAATAGCTGAATCGGGCTGTCTTATGATAGAAAGATATATCAAGTGTTTGTTCTGGCCAAATTATCACATGCTTATTAACATTATGGGAAATATCCAGCAAGAAATGTGAGAGCTAATCATTCTCCAGGATTTAATGAATGGTGTCCAAATAGGGCCTTAAAATTATTGAGCTGAAAGTACAGACATAGAAAATTAATTTTCACATGGGGGTTTGGGGGATAAAAGCAAGACATCACTATAGTAATATTTAGTATATCATTTTAGTGGGTGTTTCTGAGGTTCTAGGGTTCTGTATTTGGCTCCTACTGTGTCTTCTGTCTTTGTCTGCTCTAGTGAAACGAGGCAATTATAAAAAATAGAAACTATGCAAACATTCAGATCCCTAAAAGCAACTCCCTTTCCCAAATGTTTGATTATCATTGAGTGGGAAAGTAGTTGTAAAGGATGAAGAGGACTTTGCCACTATCGATGACATTTTATATTTTACTTTGTGTTGTATTCTGTACCTCCTGCTCCCTCTTTCCCATCCTGATTCATCTAGTTTACTTTTACTCTTTTTTCAGCTCTCAGCATGAGTTCAAGAAGCTTTTCCTTATCTTTCCCCCCTACAGATTTTTCCCTCACCATACTAAATGCACTTACTTCTCTGTTTCTCCTGTGTAGTACACAACACAGTTGTAATATCTCTCTTGTTCTACAAACTATAAGATACAAAAAGATAAGGATTGTGTGCTTTCTTTTCTTTTTTTTTTAAGATTTTATTTATTTATTCATGAGAGAGACAGAGAGAGAGAGAGGCAGAGACACAGGCAGAGGGAGAAGCAGGCTCCATGCAGGGAGTCCGACATGGGACTCGATCCCGGGACTCCAGGATCACACCCTGGGCTGAAGGTGGAGCCAAACCGCTGGGCCACCAGGGCTGCCCAATTGTGTCCTTTCTTTGATCACTTTGCAACCTCAGTTCCATGCCCATTGCCTGGCATATTGT
Organism: Canis aureus; assembly: GCF_053574225.1. NCBI lineage: Eukaryota > Metazoa > Chordata > Mammalia > Carnivora > Canidae > Canis > Canis aureus. The sequence goes on from NC_135636.1 coordinate 19,128,837, forward strand.
AGTAGATACTCAATAAGTAGTTACCAGATGAATAAATGCATGACTAACCAATGAATTAATGAAACCTCCCATCAAAACTGAGAAGGTTCTGAACATAAACTGTGAAAAGAACATTAGTTGCCCTTAGTTAAGAGTGGAGATGCCATCCCAAAATACCCAGTCTTTGCTTGCTGTTTTTCCTCAACTGGGTTTTCTTTCTTCAATCCTATATCCCACCTCCTACCTCTTTGAGAGGGTCTTTTGTGAACTATGAAAAAGTTAATTGTCTGCAAACACAATAGTATTCCTGAAGCTGGGAGAGGGAAAGTGATAATAATCAAATTAACATTTCTGACTTTATTAGGCAGTCTAGGGTAATAATGCTAAGAAACAGCTTCCCAAACCAAGCAACACAATGTAAGTTCACTTCTGAGTTTACAGAACAGTCCAAGTGGATTGAGAAAGAGGTGGTTCTCTTCTCCACACTGCCATTTGAGAACCCAGACTCCTTCCATTTTGGTCCTCTGCTCTTCTAAATGGGCTGGAGCCCACCACTTCCCTGCACATGCTATTGACCACAGAGCTTAGTTATGCGCCCCCCCACCCCAACTACAAGGCAGTTTGAAAATGTAAACTATGGTATGTCCAGGAAGAAGAGGAAAGAATATGAATGTTGCTGGAGCTGCCGGAGCCATTTCAGCAACACAGAGATCACTGGATCCTCTTTGCTCTTTCCCTCCAACCTGAATCAAACTAATACCACCCACAGAAAGGCAAGCTTTTACTGGTTGTCAGGCTCAAGTGGCTTGGACTAATGACTGCTACATCATCAAGTGAGCATTGGTTCCAGTTTCAAACATAGACAATGCCTCTCAGAGCATCTATTGTTTCCTATCTTTATGTGATGGAGTAAATACTGTCTTGTGTCTGTATCTTGACCAGGCTTTAGGCCCACCACCACACAGGCCCCTTCAGGGTCTTGCACCCTAGGTGCAGGGTTATCAGGGATAATGTATCAAACACAAGCAACACCTGAATGGAGTGTGATGTCATCTCTCTATATAGAATGTCCAACTCCTCTAACCTCCTGGTAAGTTTTTCCTCATGTTTCAATATTCAGGTTTAGACCCTCATCTTCTCTTAAGTGGTAAAACTTAATTCCCTAGGAGAAACGGCATACACCTAGTACAGAGCTTCATTTGTCTGTAAACATTGTAAGACTTGTAAAGCCTGGAGCTGGGTTGGATTCTTCTCCCTGGTCATACCAAAAAGCACATGGAAAATATTTGAGGAATTTTTTGTTGTTGTTGAATGAAACCCTTGCCAACCTTGACCATCACTCAACTACTATACCTATCTTGCCTATGACTTTATTCACCAGACTTTTTTAGAATTTAAAACCCTTACTGTGACTAGTAATACACAGAACCAAACAAAAAATACTACATAAGTGGATGTTAGAATCATAATTTTTTCACTTTTTATAAAAGAAGATTCTTGAAGAAACCAAAGCAATACCAATATTTCTAATTTTCCTAATAAAGCTATGGCTATTTGGCATATTATAAAAATAACCAATTTACAGACTTTAGATACTACTTGTACTTACATCTATTAAAAGGGAAACTGGTCCTGGAGATTAGCTTGTTATTCTGAAATAATCACTCATTCCCCTTCACATCTATGGGAGGATGACTCTTCTCTGATCCATTTAAGTTCACTTACTTTGGTTTCATTGTGAGCAAATTGGGTAGACAGTGGGTTCATTGGTCTGACTGGCTATGACCAATATAATCTAGCAGATGTAATGCAGTGGAGACTTGAGATGTGCTTCAATGGCTGAATGTGCTCTACTATGCTTGGGCCACTGGAGGAGAAGAGCATGGGCTCAGATGAGGTACATCAGATAGATATATGTGGAGGACAATGGCCTCACCCAATACACCAGCTGAGCACCTTCTGCTGACTTGACAGGAGTAGTAATAATGGTTTTTGGTTTAAACCACTGGACTCTTGGGTGTTTTGATGCATCAATATTTATTGTGGACATTTCTTATATGAACTTTTCCTTACATTGTACCACTCTCAAAGCCATGCCCAACTAGACTACAGATTATTTCTGATTAAGGCACTAAATACTGAATTGATCCAGCCAGTGCGAAGAGGAGATTGAGAAATAAATTCTAACTAATTAGTTAGTAACGCAAGTCTCTGGACAGACCATGTATCAATTTGAATGACTGTATGGAATACAGGAAACCACATGAAAGCTTTCATTTACTGACACAAATTCACAGAGGCACGTGATAGAAAGAAAGCTGTTGGAGAGGTAAATAATTAGGGTAAAATTTCTATTAATTGTATACAATCTGAGTATATTTAGTTCCATGATTACAAATGTAATTTACAGTAATGGTGTCTACATGCTAACAGTTATTAGTCCAATAAAATCACTGCTCTAATAAAGCAGATGCCATTACTGAAACAGCTCTCTCATTGAAAAGCTACTATTGTAGTCACTTTAAAATGGGAGCATTAAATAAGCAGCACTTGGAAAGCTTGGGGCTTTACCTCCAGGGCTGGGTATATTGAAACTTCTACCATTTTCTATATAGCATTACTTTGAGCCTTGATTAGTGTTTTGCCTTTCATTCTCACCCCCACCCCCATCCTTGATTTTTGCAAGTCAATTAACGTCAGTGAGTCTAAATGTTTTAAAATCTAAGATCTTGTGACTCTAAGTGTGGTCTGCCAACCAGCAGCAGCAGCTCCCCTGAGAATTTGTTACAAATGTCAAATCTCAGGCCCCTACCCAGAACTGCAGAATCAGAATCAGAATCTCATTTTAGCAAGATGCAGAGGTACTTCATATGCACACTGAAATGTGTAGAACACTGTTCTAAAAGATAGTTCCTTCATACGATAAAGAAGATGAATTGTAATCTTACATCCAAGATTCTATGGTAAAAACCTGAAGACATTTCTGTATAACTGAATTAAAGTCCTATTACTCTCAATGCAGCCTATGGACCTGCAGCTTTAGCATCACCTGGGTATTTGTCAGAACGCCAGGAGCTCAGCTCACCCCTCCACTATGTAGAATCTCAATTGTTGCAAGGTCCTCAGGTGATTTGTTTGACTATTATAGTTTGAGAAGCACTGCTCTAAGGCATCTTTTCTAAGGAACTACTTTACATGTAAAGCAAAAGACAATGGTATTAGAATATCCATTCAAACATATTAAATGGGATATATGATGAAGCTAACTAAAATACTGCTTTCACTTTTCGCCAGAATTTTTTTTTTTTTTTTTTTGTTAGAGCAGAAACAACACTATAAAATAAAAGAAAGTGCTTTACTCTATGGAACACAATTTTCCTTGGGTTAGGATTTCTTGCCTTATTATGATAGTCTTCTTAATGATAAAGTTTAAAGTGCTTTTGTTTCTTCCGCTCTGGTAGCTCTTTGCCATTTTCTTTGAAAGTGTTTTTGGCCCTATCCTTATCTAGTAGGTTTTAGGGGATGCTATCTTATTTCAGGCAATATATAATGATAACAGCTGGCAGAAAGGGAATAGAATTTTAACAACACTTTAATGGGTATATAACTCTTTGGGTTTCAGCACCTGTTGTATATATTGTATACATCTTCATTTTGAATTGTCCAATGAATTCCAACACACTGGGTGCATTAAAATGAAGGTAACTATTTACACTGTGAGCAAATGTAATTTGCCTTACTGCAACTTACCACGAAAACTGATCATTCTGTGACCTGGTGTCACCTAATAGATTATCTTTCATTTGGACGTAAGTGAATGAGTATATATTGTACCCTTCATTACTGAGCACTACATATATAGCCAGGGGCTCTAATACTGAGGACATAGTTTAATGAATTTGTTCACAGCTTTACCCCTGTATGACCTTCTCGGAGATTAAAGAGTATGTGCACTATCCCCAAAGGTTTCTTCAGGTTTCTTCTTGTCTTTCCTTTGATTAATATTTCCTTTTCTTATATGTTATATACAGACAATAATATAGTATATTACTCATATAGTATATACTTGTGTCTAGATTTTTATGTTGAAGTCTTTTATTTAAACACTAAAGAAAGACAGAAACCACAAAATAAAAAAAGAAAGAGAGAGTAAAGTTGATATCATGTAAGTTCTTCCAGAGTTTAAAACGCTTGATTAAAAAAATAATTTGGAGTAGTTTTAGTAGGTTTATATTTACAAAGCTGTAATACCCATAGCGAAAAGGGATATTAAACTATTTCATAATACTAAATATATGAAATATATTAAAAAGAACATAAGAATTGTAAAATATAACACCTATGTCTAAGTTTTTATTTTTGATATTGGAATACTGACTTATTTACAGCTTATTTACATTCTTTTCCCATAAATTCTCACACTATCTCAGTGAGTCAGAAATGTACTGAAAATAATGATTGTGCACTTGACTTTATAGATTACTGATTAAAACTTCATCATTGTCTTAATTTCAAAAGATATGATCATTTATCAAATTTAATAACTATCTCAACCCTATGGACTGAAACTTCGGCATACAAAGCTTTTTTACCTGCTGCTATTTAAAATAATGGTTGTCCTATATGAAAGAGTTCAGGTGAGTACACAGTAAAAACCCTCTTCTTCAGAAACAATCCAGTTGATGTTAATTTGCATCTGCAGGACAATAATTACAAAGCAATTCAATTCTTCTGTGAGAACATTAAACTTTTAAATTACATTTTATAAATGATCATTAATATCCTCCCAAACAGAGGCATTTCATGACTATAGAGGATTGGATTTGGCTAGTAGAAAAATTCTAACTGGGCAATAACCTTCCCCCAGTTCTGAAATCATTTGGTTGATAGAATAAACAAGCTCCTCATTATATTTGATACTTGGTTCACACTACAACTATCGGTACAATGATCTTTGGGTCTCATACATAGTAGGCAAAATGGTCATGTTACAATCCTAGAAAATCTTTAGTCTTTTTGTCCCTTGTTATCCACAACATCGACATTAATCGTCCATCAATCAAGATATTATGTAGTCCTCCCCTGTGGGTCAAAAATTATAATCACTGCCAGAAGTGATGGCGAATAAGTGTTCCATAATGTAGTCTCTCTAAAGAAAGCAGAAACATAACTAAGTATACAACAAACAAAGCAGATGGTAATGTTTTTCTGTGCCTACGCTAATCCTAAAATGGCCTAATGGAGCAATATAATTTCAAGCAGTCACTTGTAAAAATGGACTGAAGTCTCCTCAATAGTCTTAATACTACCAAAATAATTTTTTACTGACCTCTCATCTCTGATGGCTTTTCTCATGCCAATGTCCTTACTAGAGGATGGCACTATATCAGCGGTAGGGTTAACTTACTGTTATATTCACTATCTCTTTATTTTCTCTTCTTTGAATTTTATAAACATAAAGAATGATACAGGTTTTTAAAATTTTATTTATTTATCTAGTTTACAAAGAGAGAGAGAGCACGAGAACAAGTGGGGAAGGGAGAGGAAGAAGGAGAGCATCCCAAGAAAACTCTGTGCTTCACTGTGAAGGAGAGGAGGGGCTTGATCTCGGGACCCTGAGAGATCAGGACATAAGTGGAAACCAAGAGTCAGATGTGCAACCTACTGGGTCATCCAGGTGCCCCAAGAAACATATAGTTTTGATGAATAACATTAACTAGCAAACCACAACAAAAACATTAACTAGTATTCTTTTAGAACACAAACAAAATGGTAAACATTGACTAACTTTACTTCCTACCCAATTGATTAGATCTTACTGAGGGATTTTTTTCATTTGAATTTGTGTTTATTTCGAAAGCATCTAGAAAATATAATCTCCCCTGCTTCAGCTAAAAATGATGACTTCATTTCCAAGTTGTCTTACAAGGATTAGTGTTCTTTCATGTGAAATGTGTTTTGGAAGCACTTTGAATGAAGATAGCATTTCTATTGTCTAGCCAGACACAGGCAGAGGACTTGTGCGATTTCTTTATGCAGCAGGACAATGCAAAGACCTAAAATACTATTGGGTATCAGTGAAGTTTTAACATAGAATTGCTACTACTGCAAAAAGGTTAGCCTTAGATAGCTAATGGATTATAGTTAAGGGAAAATATAATTAAAATATGATTCTATAATTAAAATAGGGAATAATGTATACAAGGGTGGGGCAGAGGGAGTTGTCTGCACCAGGTGCAGATAATAAGGGAATATATTATCTGAAGGAATTCCAAATATTATAACTAAAAGTTGATTGTTTTTTATTATCAGCCTTCCCTGGCAATTCTTTTGTTTTGTTTTGTTTTTTAGATTTACTTATTTATTTTTTGAGAAAGAAAGAAAGAGAGAGAAGAGGGGAAGGGCAGAAGGCAAGGGAGAGAGAAAGTCCCAAGCAGGCTAACTTGGGAACCCGAGGCAGGCTCGATCTCATGACCCTGAGATCATGATCTGAGATAAAACCAAGAGTAATTCACTTTATCTGAATGAGCCACCCAGGTACTCCTTCCCTGGCAATTTTTAATAAAGTTGATAATAAAATACTACCACCGCCCTCCTCCAAAAAAGTTTGTTGGTTTTACTTTTAAACAATTGCAAGGGTTACTGTTGAGTTTTTGTTTTACACACACACACACACACACACATCTCAATTGCAGCTTTATCTATAAAATGCATTTATATATAAGTATATATTTCAATTATATGTATATATAATTTATGAATTTATATTATATTTACACATTTGAACATGTATACACTTCCACATATATTTTGTATATATTTAAATTAAATATATATACACAAAATATATATTCTACATATATATGTCTTAAGTGTGCACATTTTTATTATTTATTTTTTAATAACCATTGCATTCTGTGTGGAAGTTCTTTTGGAGAACTCCTATTTATAGTTGACCCTGACACATAGCTGACATATACAGACACAACACCACACATTTCTTTTCAAGACAAGAAGTAAGTAACACTTTGGTTTGAATTCAATCAATTTGGTCAAAGGCCTTGTCTCCGGCCTCTGTGGTATTACATATACTGGAGTTTAAATAGTAGATTGGAAATAAGTAAAGACTGGTAAGGATGAAGAAACAGAACGTGAGTCACCTCAAGTCTGTCATTTGATGTGACCACTTGGTATTTTATCTGTGTTTAAAATTTAAAGCAGTGGTGTGGCACCTGGGTGGCTCAGTGGTTGAGCATCTGCCTTTCGCTCAGGTCATGATTCCAGGGTCATGAAATGGAATCTCACATAAGGCTCTCTGCAGAGAGCTTGCTTTTCCCTCTGCCTATGTCTCTGCCTCTTTATCTAGTGAATAAAAAAAAAAATGAATCTTTAAAAAATAAAATTTAAAGTAGTGAAAGAAAATATGACTTTTGAGTGCTATACATTCATTAAGTCAAATTTTAGTTCATATATGAATGCATTCATTGTATTTCAAGTTGCTAATTGATCTTAAATCCCATATTGTTTTACTTACACACACTCAAAATCACTCTATTATTTGGTAAGATTGTCCCCATAAATCTATGCTGGCCCCAGTGATAGATGGGACTATTTTCTAAATGGGGTTGAAACACAACTATGCAATCATTTGATATGTCTTTAAATTATGTAAAGAGATTTTTTTGTTGTTGTTGCTAATTCAATAATTTTGTAAATTACATCTCTGTTCTGGGATATTTTTAAATTAAATTAACTTAGAAACTTCGAAATTATCTTGGACACTACAGTACACAGCTATCAAAAGATGCCTGGCATTAATCTATAATCCTTTCCTTTTGAAATGAGTTGTTCAGAAAATAATACAGATGCTAGAGTAGCAGCTATAGTGTGGGGGGTGTTAGATGCTGCAAGAGTCTACTTTGAATATGTAGACCTCAAAATTACAAATAAAAATATACTGCAGAATCACGGCTTTAGAAGGAGATACATAAAATTCCAATAACCCATTCCTTTTGTATTATATCTATCAATACATATTATTAAAACATTTATATTCAAGTAGTCCATTTTTAACCATTTTCTAAATGCTTAACTCCTCTACCTAATTGTCTGGTACCAATCTCTATAATCCCTTCTAGATAGGAAACATACAAATACCCCTGTGTCTACCCATGAGGAAGCTCTAGGTTACCACTTACTTGTGGCAAATTTTCTTTGCCTTAGTTCCAAATCTGCTATTTCTCTGATGTCCATTAAGTCTTGCTTTGTGGCTTGAAATCTAAGTTTATGGCGTGATCTCTGTGATTTCCCTTCTACTTTGACTTTGAACTTTGCTACTGCTGATTGTGACACCTGGGAAAAACATACTTCTTAAAATTTTCACTATCCTAAAAGTGTATGAAACTTATTAATTATTCTGATCTTTGGCAACTATTACTTCTCAGTTACCTAACCTCCGATTTACTGGAATCAACAGTTTTACCTAGTGTGACAAATGTTACCCTAACGACTTGCTTTTGAAACCATGACACTTGTGAGACTGAAACATTTTTGAATAGGAATTTGGTTTCATTATATTAATAGATTTCAGTAATAATTATATTAAAGCTATTTTTAAGATAAAATCCTAAAAATAGTATCCTATTAAAAATTTAAACTCTGAGACAAATGACAAACTGGACAACAGATGTCACCTGAGTTTATATCAGATAAAATAGAGTAAAGGGGCACTCTTTTCACAATTTTTCTGGGCTTAGAAAGTATTTTTAGATTAGTTGTGGTTGGTTAGATGACCTAATCATTTGAACTTTGTCTTCTTTGGCAATCCACCCTATAAATAACCACCCAACACCTGGAAATTCATTTACAATGGGCTGAGTGAAGTTTTAAACACATCTACAATTTTAGCTTCATTAAAGCTCTGATTTTTCGTTATGTGCTTTGGATTATTAAAATCTAAAATTTTCAAGTTCATTATTCATTTTTTGCTAGATGTTTGGCATGTTAAAAGATGGAGTTTGCATATTCACTATAGAAAACACCATCAAAAAAACTGATAAAGATACTTTCACATGGAAAAAGAATGAGTTGCCTATAAAATCTAGTATCGGGTGCCTGGGTGTCTCAGTTAATTAAGCATCTGCCTTCAGCTCAGGTCATGATCCTAAGGTCCTGGGAAGGAGCCCACATCGTGCTCCCTGTCAGTGAGGAATCTGCTTCTACTTCTGCCCCTCCTCCTGCTCATGCGTGCTCTCTCTCTCTCTTTCTCTCTCAAAAATAAATAAATAAATAAAATCTTTAAAAATCCCTAGTATCTCAAAGACAGTATTGGAGGTATATATAAACAGATTTATCATTAGATAAGGAAGTTCAGATGAGTTAGGTTCAAATCCATAGAGATAAAAATGCTAAGTAAGAATTATTGGCCAGATGCTAATAAACAAATGATTTTTAAAAATCAAGCTTTTTTTTTTTAAAGGCAAATGATTGTGTCTAAAATTCTTGTAAACTACAGAAGCCAACAAAAGCCAGATAGGCTGTGCTAGCTGGAGTGTTATGTTAAACCAACTTATGAATGACCAGCACCTGAGTTAAGAAAGGAAGCCAGAGAAATCATAGAAATGCACAGACCTAGGATAGTGATTTCCATCCCACACTGGAGTTAAAACTTAACCCAAAAAAGCAAGTGAAGTTCTCCTGCTATGCCAAGTTCCTTTAAGAAAAATGGAAAGCAGTGCTTTCCCAGTTGTCCATTTTGAGAAATTCCTCCAATAATGATAGCAAGTAATTTGCATGTAATCTAACCCGACTTTAATTAAATTGGTACCCCATTCACTTTCTTAAAGGCCAACTTGTTTCTCCAAACAGATGTGACATAATTACCAGCTCCAAAGGATGGCTTCTCTATGGAGCCAACTGTATTTTTCCTTCTCTCCTTTTAGATGCTAAAATTTCCAGTGGTCTCTTGGAGAAAAGTTAATCTCATTGAACATTGGACAATTTCAGAAAATTGTCTCCATCACATCTAGCAAAACAAGATATAGTTTATGGAACATTTCACTTAATATCACAGTAATGAGACCTCTGTCACACAAATATTTTAAGGGCTTTTATATTTATACTTTAGAAGATCATCAAACAGCTGAGTAGGCTGCATTTCTCTTTCTTTCTGCCCTTTTCCTCCCATAAGTGGAGAAGGAAATAAACGTTTGATTGCTTCTTTATTCACCAACTGCATTAACTCAAAATGTCTCTGATGGGGTAACTCAAACCAATATTCATTCCCTACATCCCAGTCTGTGTTTCCCTATTAGTCACAGTGGGTTGAGCTGGAGTTGGCTGCTGAATCTCAAGAGTGCTCTCTGCTTGATCAGAAAGGAGCCAACAAATTGAGGAAATGGCAATAGCCCTGGTAGAAACATTGCTGGAAGCACAGTGTAAAAAAGAACTACCATTGGTCCTTCTTGATAAAGGCTTGTTGTTTCTTTGTCACAGTAGAACATTCCCATGTATACTTTATTAAGACAAAAGCTACAAAAGAACAGAACTGCGCACTTCTCAATGCCACATTGGCAATATTAGACAGTTCACTGGTACCCTCCTTTCAATATTTCCTAGGAACTAAATCTTTCAGAGGGCACACAGGTGTTTTATTTTGTTTTTCTGGTGACTTATGAGTTAAATTATGTTTTTCAAGGGAGGTTAGAGGAAAACATATGAGAAATAGGAGAAGAAGGAAACAAGAAAAGAGGAAGAGGAGAAAGTTGTGGTGCAGGTGAGTTATATGGAATTCGTGTGTAACCCAAAAACGTCTTGTGGCCAGATTACAACTGAATCAAAATTTTAAGAGTCTTCTTGATTTATTCTCCTCAGAAAACACTTATCAGTGCTATCTGTGATGATTTTTGAGGTTTCTGGATAAATGGGGGGCATTGCCTGTCTCTGTCTACTTTGAAATTAGATGTGGCCATGTGGTGATTTTTTTTTTTTTTTTGACCAAGGGGATGTCACCTGAAGTAGCTTGTGTCACTTCTCAGTGGACATTTTAAAAGCCAATACAATAATTTGTCACAGGCCCTTTCCTTCTGCCACAGCAAAGGGCAATGCAACAAATAGTGGCTGCCCCATCACATGGACCTCAGAGTGAAGGTGATATGGGGCACAGTCCCTGCCCATCTACAATGGAACTCACTGCAATGGAGCTGGACAGAGAGATCACACTTTTTTCCATTAAGTTCTGCTCTCAATACCTGATAAAAAATAGGACTTTCAAGAGAAACCTTTATGTCATTTGACTCTTCTCCCTATTCCTGCTCCAATCATAGATGTCAGAAACATCAATACTGAGCAATGTGGGAAAAATATTAAGACAAGGGGGAAATAGTAACAGAGCCAGTGACATTCTTTTCTCCCCTGCAAGCCCATGAGTTAAGTACCTTACAAATTAGTTGAGTGAATGAAACTTTTACATTTGATTCTCCTAGACTTTTAAATTGTATATGAAATGTTCATTTAGGTTATTTAATATTTATTTACTTATTTATTTTTAAATATTTTATTTATTTATTCATGAGAGATACAGAGAGAGAGGCAGAGACATAGGCAGAGGGAGAAGCAGGCTCCTTGCAGGGACCCCGATGTGGGACTCGATCCCAGAATGCTGGGATCATGACCTGAGCCAAAGGCAGACACTCAAACACTGAACCACCCAGGTGCCCCAAGTTACTTAATATTAGATGAGAAATATATTCCAAAAATTTAAAAGTAAAAACAAAATATACGGTAAAAAGTCTTTCTCCAGCCCCTGACTCTATTAACCAAGCCCTAATCTCTGATTCCTGAGCAGTTTTTTTTTATTATGCCCATTCATGCTTCCAGAGATTTTTAGATGAATGTACAAGAAATACAAATATAACTTTTATTTTATTTCATTTTATTTTATTTAAGATTTTATTTATTTATTCATGAGAGACACACAGAAAGAGAGGCAGAGACATAAGCAGAGGGAGAAGCAGGCTCCATGCAGGAAGCCTGATGTGGGACTCAATCTCGGGACTCCGGAATCATGCCCTGAGCCAAAGGCAGATGCTCAACCGCTGAGTCACCCAGGCATCCCCATAACTTTTATTTTAATAGTAGCTACTATATACACTGTCATGCTTTTAAGAATTTTTTAAAGGAGACTATATTATAAATATTTAATAATCTAAATCATTGCAATTTATCAGGGAAAGGGGAAAATTAATCAGTAGAATCTGACTATAAGTTTGTGAGATAAGAAATAAAGTAACTTTCTTTTCTCTCCATAACATACATTAAATTGTTCATGTGACTGTATAAGGTTCAATAGGAAAGAAAGGAGAAGGAATGAAAGCTTATACTTTTTGAAGATTTATTCCGTGAAGTGCAGTTTATGTACATTCATGTAGCAGACAAGAGGCTGTCTGCCCACTCTTCAGGTAAGAGAGATGTAAAAGCAGTTGGAGGGAAGAGACAATGTCAAGGTGGCAATAATGTGGAATCGTGTGTAGGAGGAGCACAGGAAGCACCTTGCCAGGAATCGCAGGGAAAGGAAAGTTCATGTGCAGGGTCTCTAAGAAATAGAAGAATTAACTAATCCAAGCAGCCACCAGCCATAGTTAGAGACCTGGTGTCATTCTAATGAGTTTGGACACATTTTATCGTTAGAGGCTTGTTGAAAGAAATGCTTGATCAGATTGATGATTATAAAGATTACTTCTTAGTACTCTACTATTTCTGGTGGTCTCTGAGGTCCACTATCCAAGTGCCTTCCCCTTTATAGATTATTTGGATCTTCATATTAACCTCTTGGGGGGGGGGGTGTCCCAATCTGTCATTGTCCAGATAGTGGTCAACTCAGGAGCCAAGATGTCACAGCACCTAGCTGGTCAGTGGAAGGATAACATATACCCCTTTCTCTCTACCACTGCCTAGGATTGTGGAAAAGAGGTCACTAGCTAGAATACAGTAGAAGAAGAGATTAAATGGCCCCAGGCTTATAGATTTTCTACGACTCAGGGGAAAGGAGACGGGAAAACATGAGGCACAGGAATAGACTGAAATTATACTGATGTTGCAAATCTGCTCTCTCTAGGAATTATCAGCAAAATGCTAAATATATTATCTGGGGTTGGAGTTTTTTTATAGCTATTCTACCTGAAAATTTTCTAAGAACTCTGCAAAGATGCATGCAGAACAAAATATTTCCTGCCAGGGTTACAGAGTAGCACTTGAAAAATTACTTGGAACCAACAATGGACTTACTATTTACCAATCAGCAAACCCTGGGAAATTTCCTTATCTGTGAGAATGCAGTTGTTCAAAGAATGACCAGAACTTGAAAATGTTCAAGGGATAAATGCACTTAGGTATGAAAAAAAACTGTATTTAATTAAATGCAAATCCATGTGCCAGAAAATAAATAAGCATTTTATTTCCTCCAAACAAGAACATATGTATATTAATATCCATGCAAATAATACAATAAAAGATTTTAAACTGTAAACATGTCCATCTGGCTTGTCAAGTGAAAGATGTTAGAAAATTAATATACAGAAAAGTGTATGGCTATTAATACCACCTTTATCATTGACTGTGACAGGGCTGGCAAGCATAAGAAAAGATTTAAATGTCAGAATAGTTCATGTCACGTATTTTTCCTTTCTGAAATACTTTAAGAGTATGCATTTTTAATAGTTATATATTTTTAGACCTTACCTGTGAAGCACTTTAAATTTTAAAGTTTATATAATAACATTTTTATGCAGTAGTCACTATATACCTTTAAAAATGGAAAATAACTTCAGTTATAAAGATCCATGAATACATTTAATAAATGAAGCAAAGCCATTAACTATAAATTGTATTTTTTAGCTGTTGATTACTTGTTTTTTATTTAATTTTTAAAAACATTTTACTTATCCATTTGAGAGAGAGAGTGTGAGAGAGAGGGAGCAAAAGCAGAGGGAAGGGCAGAGGGAGAAGGAAAAGCAGGCTCCCTGCTTAGAAGGGATCCCAAAGCAGGGCTCAATCCCAGGACCCTGGAATCATGACCTGAGCTGAAGGCAGACGCTTAACTGATTGAGCCACCCAGGTGCCCCTGATTACTTGTTTTTTTTTAGAATTGCATTCCTCCTACCTGGGACACGTGGGTGGCTCAGCTCAGTGGTTGAGCATCTGCCTTTGGCATAGGGCATGATCCTGGAGTCCTGGGATCGAGTCCCACATGGGGCTCCCTGCCTAAAGCCTGCTTCTCCCTCTGCCTGTGTCTCTGTATCTCTCTCTCTGTCTCTCATGAATAAATAAATAAAATCTTTTAAAAAAAGAAGAAGTGGCTCAGTCAGTTAAGCACTGGACTCCTGATTTCAGCTCAGGTCATGATCTCAGGGTTGTGAGACTGAACCCCAGATGGACCCCTGGTAAGCCTCAACTTGGGCTCCGCATTGGGCTCCAAGCTGGGTGTGAAGCCTGCATAAGATTCTCTCTCTCTCTCTCCCTCTATCCCTCCCTCTCCCTGCTCCCCCAAAAGGTCCAAAATATATATACATAGATTTTTTTCCCCCAAAACGGTGGTATATGACATATAGTGCTGCACTTCTTAATATCTTTTTTAAAAAAGACTATTTGTAAATGCCCATTAAGACCTTAAAACTGCATTCTGCAAAGCAGAAGCCACTCTCAAAGTTTCCTCCTCCATAAATCCAGGAAAGCAATAGCTTCCAGGACTGTAGAATGTCTACAGCAGCCTGGGAGTTGAAAGCTCTCTCCTGCTGTGATCACTCACTTCCTGGTTGGAATGGCTGTGACCTTGATTCAGTAACCTTAGAACTGCCTTGGCCTAGTGCTCTATCTAGTTTTAGACATCACTGAATTCATCTCCTAACTAAGACTCCCACTCCAAGAGCCCCTCATTTATTTATAAGACCCTTTCCAATTTGAAAATTCTTTGATTCTGTGACCCTCATATGAATCTATCCTTTAAGAAAACTTTTAGGGTTAATTCAACTCCACAGGAGAGTTATGCAGCAGGCCAGAATCACAGCATGAGGATGTTTCCTACTTTCTGTTGTATGGAATTTATCACAGATGGTTCTTTTCCTTCATCCAACCTGAAAATCTAGTAGGCTCAGGGTTGCTGTACAGGAGCTTAGGTGGACTGTGCAGCCAAGTGCCAAAGGCTTCTCTCTAGGGGAGCCAACAGGAGATGAGGTGGGGTTCAGCATACCTTCAGCTGAAGACACACTGGAGGTGATCTGCTTCCAGGCCACTGCTTCCAATGCAGAGGGCACTTCTGTGTCTTAGCATCTCCAACCAGCACACACTCAGTGCCCACCATGCAGTGGGCATTGTGCTGGGCACCTGAGGAATGCTGGTATGCAAGGTGCTGTCCAACAGAGTCTCTCACAGTCTGGTCTGACCATGGAGGAGGGATTTACACAGTTCAGAAGTGGAGAAGTGAATTTGAAGTTTGAAATTGTACCAGGTGATCTGGATTTGGCAGAAATTGCTCTTTGTTGTTAAAAAGGCATTCTCTGTCCCAGACCATGAACAGAACACAACCTGTGTCTGGTTGGTCCACACTACCACACTGGGTTTCTCATGTGCAGGGGGCAGTTTGAGGAGAAGGGAGGGTGACTGGGAATCAGTCTCAGGTGTACTAGAGGGAGTGTCGGGATGTGAACTGTCAAGATTTCTCAGAAATCCTAAAACGAAAACAAGCATTGTGGATGAGGGGCCAGGTCCTGCACTTAAGGCAAGAAACAGAGGGAACCCTTCTTTCAGGCTATATGAGGAAACAGTGGTGCATTTTATGCCTATTTAACAGAGCCAATGCAAATAGGAACACAAATTTGAATAGGAAGACCAATGACCAAAATTTTGGGAATGCTTTTGATGCTGCAGGTACTGCTGTGAACTCTTTCAGGCATGATCTCATTTAAACCTACTAGCAAGTTAGGAAAGGCTTTATGAATTTCATGTTACCGAGGAGAAAACTAAGTCTACTGTTAGTTAAGGTTAAATCACTTGCCCAAAACTGTAAACTGTGACTCCAGGACTTGGATTCAGACTGATGACATCTGAGCATGAGCTCATAATCACTAATAAAGGATGTATAATAAAGATGAGGAACAAAGATTTGGTAAAAGTTTACTTTTCTAAGCTGCCGAAAAAGCAATCCCTGTAGAGTGTGAATTATTCGTGCACACAGTGACCTCTCAGGTATGACTTCTGTGATTCTTCTCATTCTGTGATTCCAACCATCATTGTCTATACCACAGTGGATCTTGCTAGGCTCTAGATTATAGCAATGTTGTTAGCATTTGAGGCACACAACTGGATTCTCATGTGTCTTAAATATCTTTACAACTCTAGATGTTAGAATAGTTTATAGAACCCACCAAAAAAAATGTTCTGTTGGCTATAAAATATTTAAATTCCCAAGAGAACAATTTATATGATAAGAAAGAAAATTTAAAGGCATATAAAATGTTCTATGTACTTCCTTAGACTCTGCTCTTTTCTCTAGCTTCTTTATACCTCATGGACTTATTTTATAGAAGTTTCCAATCAAAACAACCTTTTCCTAAATTAATAAACTGCTAAAAAAAATCACTAGAATATTGGATCCAGCTCAATTGTGTCATGCAATCTTTTCTGAATTCTTTAGTAAATTTCTTACATTATGATATTCATTAAAATTTTTATTAGCAGGTTGTTTATAAAAAGTAGAAAGACTGAATTGTCCACCTAATATCTTAGAGACTAAAAACAAGTTCAAGGGAGCAGGAGCATTACCTGTCTCATTTACAATGGGTCCCTAGCACCTAGAACAGTGCCTAGTAGATACAAGCATTAAATATATATTTGTTGAATGGTTTAATGAAAGATATCACTAAAGAAGAAAACTTTGTGAGTTACATAGAAATCTCCACAAATATTTACTTTTATGTGTGTTTCTATTTTTATTCAGAACACAGCAAATTAACATACATATTCCCTTATTACAAATGTAGGAGAGTTAATTACATATTGGAATACAATAGATTTTAAAGGGGAGATAGAAGCACACACACCAATAATATAAGAGCATTTGAATAATAATCAAAATACTCTACATTTTGTGAACCAAAGTATGGAAATCTGTTTCTCTGCTATATGACCTCTACCTTCTCTTCAATGAACATGTGACACAAATTACTTGGCATTGATTCTGTATATATTCCTGGCACCCTAATAACAAAACAAAACAAAACAAATTGCATGCGTGTTCAACTTCCTCTAATGCAACTCCTGCTCAGTATTTTGCCTTCATATTGTGTTAGAGTTCAACAGGCCAGGTAGATAGATGAGAAGGCATCTTTCCATGACTAGTGCAAAAGAAGGAAGCAGGAGAATATCATGAAAAAAGCAGTGCTTGGGCAGCCCGGGTGGCTCAGCCGTTTAGGGCCGCCTTCGGTCCAGGGCGTGATCCCGGAGATCCGGGATCGAGTCCCACACACGTCGGGCTCCCTGCATGTAGCCTGCTTCTCTTTCTGCCTGTGTCTCTGCCTCTCTCTCTGTCTCTATGAATGAATAAATAAAATCTTAAAAAAAAAAAAAGACTACACTAAATGTCACTTAAAAAAAATAAAAAAGCAGTGCTTGTATTTTTCTCAGAATTGTTACTATTTTCTTTTTTGCCCTTTCCTAAAATATCCCATATGTTCCTGAGCTATTGTAGTTCTTTCTCATTAGAGAAGTCCTAGTAAAATACTTAGTTCTGAATGAAAATCACAAACAGGTTCAAAATTAAATGAACATACATCTTGGCATAAAAGTAGATTCCAAAAAGCTCTCTAATATCATCCTATTAGCAATATGAATTTTATTTTTCTTAAGAGTTTTCAACCCTTGTGACAAATGATAACAAAGATTTATGGGTAATCTGGTCAACTTTTATATGGTATGCACTTGGAAGATTGAAACAAAGGCCAGGGTGTTTGTTTTCCAATGACCCCTGCTGCATTTGGGACCCCTGTCACCACCACCTGTGAAAAATCTGGGTTAACAGAATATGAGAGTAAGGAAAGCAGACACAAGCCATCTAAATTGAGGACACCCTTGACCAACCTCCAACATGTGAGAGCTGGCAGCCCTCCAATAAGTTGGTCCAACTGAGAGCTGCTTGGCATGACCTAGATCAGCAGAACCACACAGCTGAGCCTAACCCAAATCACAACCAGCTAAAACATGAGCCTATAAAAAGGGTTGTCTTAGGCCACTAAATTTTGGGATAATTTCTGTTGCAGCAAAAGCTAAGTGACTGCCAATAAGTTAGTCACTAGTACAGTATCATATGTCCTTTATAATGCATCACACATAGTAACTGTCTTCTTTATTGGATATAATCTCTACGAGGGAAGGGATCTTTAACAACCTTATTTTAGTATGTATCCTCAGCTCTTACCATTTGCTCAATAAGTATTTGTGGAGTGAACAAGTGAATCTATTTCACAGAATTATTTTGAAGGTTAACAAAATAGTCTATAAAGTGGATGTTTTGATTCTTTGCATTTAAATTTATTATACGAATAGATTTTTGTTGTTGTTGGCTATATGATCTTCCTACAAGATAAACAGTGACCAAGAAATAAAAAGCTATGCAGAAAGTCATCCTATAGAAAGACAAATGCAGATCATGAGTACTTGTGAAGAATATTATGCACTGAGACAAGCAAATGATTGCAGTGATTAGAAAGAAAAACTCCCTAATAAATAAGGCTAAAATTCTGTAGTTAATGAGCTTCTTGGGTACTTATTCTTTATTAACTGACTTTAAAATTTCCTAAGAAGTTCAGATATTTTCCATAATTTATTTATTCAAAACACAGACTGTACCTTTACTAAGAAAAATATATTGTTAGTCTTACCTTTTTTTGATCATCCACACAAGTAATCATTGTAATTACCAATAAGTTAGAATAATGCTTGAATTTACATAAAGTCATCTAACACTATAATCAAACAGCTACAACTGATCCATTTTATGGTCCAATGCATGGCTAAATCTTTTATAATTAATTGGCTTGTAACTACTGTGAGCAGCCTTCAAAAACTTAAAAAAATATCGTCTTGTTTTTCAGAAAATGCCAAGGATAAGATGGGTAATTTGGATAGTAATTTTCTCCTCAAAATATATTTAATAATTGTTGGCAGAATTGTATTCAAAATATTATCTTCTGAATTACTTTCCAAAATTACTCTTAGACAGACGGTATTTACCTAAATTCTCATATATTATTTTAAAGTTCAGTAACAAATATCAGATGGGGATTTCAAATATTCAACAATGCATTTAGTGAATTAATAAAATTTAAACATTTTGCTGTTAATATATAGGTAGTTATACATCAAATAAGTTGCAGATTTGCTGATAACTTCCAAATATCAATGTTTATTCTACCTAAAATGCATCTGCCTAAATAAAAATTTTATAGATTTTTCCTTCATCTCCAAACAATTAAACTGCCTGGTATATCTAATGTATAAATATTTATCAGATAACTCAAATATATATATTATATATGACATTCACTGAAATCATAGTAGTTTTTCAAAAGTTTACGTGAAGTAGGCTTTTAATACCTTCAAGTAGTTCAAACTTTGTACACAGACACCCTATGTAAGATAGCTTTTGTTTATGAAAGTCTTTTATTTCTTTGACTCAGTTCTTCCACCTATAAAATGAGAGTATCATCTTTTCCTTCAGTACTAGCTTTATTATAAAAAAATGAGCATGAAGTCTAATTTTTAAAGTATCAATAGGCATATAAAGGTTTGGTACTAGATATACCACTGAACAAAAAACTACGTTTGGTGGAATAAGGCCAACTTGATTCATGCATTGACTTAGGGTCCATCTACACAGCCTTTTCTGACCAATTGCCAAGTCACATTAATGGTAAATAGCATTTAATAATGCTTTTAGCTAATCCCATTCCAAAAAGAATCCTGAGAAGAAAATCTACCTCTGTAAGTGGCTTTAAAGTATAGTCTGTTTACCTGTCCCCTAGCATTTCCTTATATGTCCACAAGAAAGAGAGAACTAAGAAAATCACTAGTTATTAATCAATGCAAAGATGGGATGCATAGGAATTATTCCATATTTTTGGAGAATAATTCACTGTAAATGTTATAAATCTGGGACATACCTTTACCACAATGCAAAATATAAGCTTCTCACTCATTCATGCATATTGGACATTTATTATATGCCAGGACTCTCACTAGGTATTGAAGATAAAGCAGCAAAACAAACAAACAAACAAACAAACAATATTCATCTTTTGTTATAGCTTACCTCCTTCAGGAGACAGACAGATAACAAGGAATAAAACCTAATAACTATAGATGATAATATACTACATGGGAAGTATTCTAAAAAAGCAAAGCAGTTCAATAACATGATTGGTAAGAAAAAGCAAGTAAGATCAAATCAAAGAGAGCCAGATTTAAATTTTATGGATATCAATCCTGCTTCATATACCAACCAAGCTATGAGTACAGGGTCTGAAAGCCAAAAAGTTGAGGTCTATATTTCACCCCATTATATACAGGCTTTGTGATCCTGGCTTAATAATCTCTATAAGACTTTACTTCATTAAGTATTAGACAGATATAATGATACCACTTATTTCATAAGATTGCAATGAAATTAAATGAATTTATGTAAATGAAGGGCTTACAATAGCATGTAGCCATGGTAAGTGCTCAATAAATGTTGATACTATCTATCAGCTCATTGTTTGTAGTGTTATTTTTCTCCTCTTTCTCGTGGATTCATGTCCCTTCTTCTCTGTAAGATTTAAAAAATAATAATTTTGAACTAAATCTCAGAATAATAGGGAAAAAATCTCAGAGCAAAACAATAAAAAGAGGAAAACAAAGAGAACATTTATTAAATATTATGATACTAGGCATATTGCCTAGGCATTTTCACATATTGTGGCTCAATCTTTATTATAAAAGCTCTGTGAAACAGATAAGTATCATTTACAGATCGGGATATTGAAGTTTCAAAGTTACGTTGCCACCCAAGGTCCAAAAGAATCCAATGATAAAACTAGTCTGTAAATCAAAAGTAGTGGGAAAGGAAGGAAGGAGGGAGGAGTATGACAATTTTGTTGGAGAGAAAAGAATTCTAGAACTTTTTGAGCAATAAGGAAAGAAGTAGAAATTTACACAGAAAGCTGACAAGGAAAGCATTTTGACACATTTAAAGAGCACCCAGAATTACAGACTGAGAGAAGCCTATTTTCTCTCCTTTTTTAGATCCTAAAGTACTTCATTCAATCTGGCAGCTGGCTTTCTGACTAAAGATCAAGCTAGCTTCAGAAGTGAAAGAAAATGTTCAAGTATTTAAAATACATTATTAATTTTAAAATATTGTGATGGATCATAGCGTTCTCCCCACTACAACAATACACCACCTATCTTGTCTAGAATACATTCTTATGTAATTTGAGTTAAATTCCTGGTAATTTTTGTCTTAGAATTCCTTAAACACATGATAATTCAACCTAAAATACCTCTGAACATCTACAGAAAAATTTGAGAAGCAGAAATGTAAACTTTTAAAAAGCAGAAGGAAAACAATATTCTCAAATGTTTTCTCATAATCTTCCACTTTATCAAATGCTCAAGATATTATTTATTAATTCCTTTTCAGAATTTTCTAGGATGTGAATGCAGACTTCTATGTCAAGGGAAGGACTATCTGAGGTTCATCTCTGTATCATGCTAAAGCATGCAGCACTCTGAAAACTTTATGAGAAATAAAGCATCATAATCTTCCTATTTGCTAGGTTTTAAAAATTATACAAAAATTTAACAACTTTTCCAGACACCCAAAGCAAGCCAGAACCTTTTATGTACACTAAATAGTATTATTACCTTGTCATAAAATCAATCCATTACTTAAAATCCAGTGATGTATAATCACAGTCTTAGAATAATGAAAATTGAACTCATTCTACAACCTAGATTAAGAAAATTTAACCAAAAAACAAACAAACAAACAAACAAAAAAGAAAATTTAACCAACAAGATATTTACTTTGGTTCTAAATTCAGAAGCTGTTTCTGAAATAAAGTTTTTTTAAGAGTCAGTATTCATTTTCTACCACTCTCTCATCCAAATGATAGAACAAAGAATGGTGCTTTTGATGACTAGAAACTGAGAAATCAATGGAAGACGGATGATACAAGACTGATCAAAACAGAAAATCAGAATGTATGAATAGAATTTTACAAAAGCCGAGAGCTGCCCAGGAGTATTGAAACCTCAAAGGTATCAGGTATCAGATGCAGAAGGCCATCATTGGGAGGTACTCCCATCAAACTCATTTCAGTGACTACCTCCTGGAGGAGAAAGAGATTGGAGATAGAGAAGGTGTAATCAGGGGAGTTTTATTTTCTCTGATTTGTTTGACTTCTTCACAATAAGAATGCTATATCCATACGATCATATAATTGAAAAATTTCAAGAAATAAAAAACAAAAAATGAACATATATAAAATACCTTTGTACTTGAGGCATGAAAACAAACTTCTAAATTCAAGATTAATCATTACCTGAGAAATCTACCTCTGGGAATATTTGTGTTTAGGTTTAATCCTATTATATATTCCAAAGCAGACATTCTTAGTTCCTGACTTCATTGTCCACATTGCCATTTGTACACAGAGGAAATGCATCATTTTCCCCCGTTTTATCACACTGAAACTATAAACCAATACATTCTTCCCCAACATAGATACAGGAAGAAATCTGACTCAACAAAAACATACATTTCCTACTTATATTATTTAGCATTCTGCAATGTTATTCTTTAAAAGCAAGAAAATACAATTATGCCACACATTTACATAAAACTTTCTTTGATGTGAACTTACAAAAGACTCATCTGAACGGTTTATCAACATCACCACAATTCCATTTGGAAGATGCAGTTAACCATTCAAGCTACATGAAAGGGAATGATTCACATGCACAAATAAGTTCTTTATGCATCAGAGGGGCCAGGAGCATAAATAATGGAACATTATGTAAGTGAATAGGAAGTGGACAACAGGTTTTTTTTAGGCGGGGTGTTTGTTTTTTAACAAACAAAGGGGCTGGTTGGAAAAAAAAAAACATGTTTGGCAAAGTAATATTCATTAAAAATGAGCAGGCTTGCTAAGTAAATGATGTAGCTAAAATATATAGTACAGTTTGCAGACAACTTCTTAGCCTACCACACCTTTAACCAAGAATATGTACTCATTTCTAGATCAAATTAGTTCTTTCTGCTTCTGGTCATAAAGAAGTAATGGGGATCAGAATTACCCTCCTATCTGAAACAACAACCACCAAAATACATGCAACAATCATTTGCAAGACATAGTGAACTATGGATGATGGAAGCAAAGGAGATGTATAATCCAAATCCAGCCATAGCCAGTTTTATTGAGCTTTGCTTTGTTACCCTTTACAGATACTGCACTGTTGTTTGTTTTTCTGTTTGTTTTGTTTTACAGATTAAAGGTTCCTGGCAACCCACTGTTAAGCAAGTCAACCGGCACTATTTTTCCAACATCATTTGCTCACTTTGTGTCTCCGAGTCACACTTTGGTAATTCTTGCAATATTTCAAACTTTGTCATTTTTATTACATTTGTTATAATGATCAGTGATTAATGAGTAGGACTCAGATGAAGGTTAGGTCTTTTCAACAATAAAGTATTTTTTAAATTAAAGCATGCACATTTTTTTTTAGACCTAATGCAATTGCACACTTGATGGACTACTTATATGTATAAACATATGCTATATTAACTGCAAAACCAAACAACTCCTTTTGACTTGCTTTACTGCAATATTGACCTTATCATGGTGGTCTGGACCCCCACCTGCAGTATCTCTGAGGTATGCCATGATGCAGGAAAAAGGAATTCCAGAGATTTTCTGAGTTGAAGAAATGGAACTGAGAATCTAGGCAGACTAACACAGGAGTACTGGAGACAAGAGAGTTGCAGAAAGGAAGAACTTTGGAGATCTGCACAGAGCACCTTCTGAGTATTCACCTGAGTCAGACTATGCATGTAAGGAATCTACCCAAGGCTGAGGAAAGAACAGCTCATGAGGATTAAAGATAACTATGACCAACACTCACACAAGGCTGGAATAGTATTTATTCCAACTTAGCCTGACTGAAAAAGCTCATTCATGGGGTACTGAGGAGAGTAAACAAAAAGATGTAGTAATGGGAAATAATCAATAGTAGGCTGACCACTGCTGTGGTCTAAAAAAATTATCTTAAAAGTAAGGCCCGAGAACTAAACAGTTTATTTACTTAAATGTGACTAGAACAAAGCCAAAAATAATGGAGTAGAGAAATATTTATCATCCAACAATATAATATTTACAATGTCTGGTATTCCATAAAAAATTACCAGATTTTCAAATAAGTAGGAAAATACAAAACACAATGAAGAGAAAAATCAAGCAAATGAAACTAACCCAGAAAGGATACAGATGTTAGAATTAGTATACAAAGACATTAAAACAGTTTTCATGACCACATTACATATGTAAAAAAAGTTAGTAGAGACACGGTGATATAAAAAAAAAAAAAAGACCCAATCAAACTTCTAGAAATAAACATTACAATATGTGAGACGAAAAATCTCCCACAAAGAACACTTTGTGAAGATGGCTTCACTGGTGATTCTACAAAACATTCAAGGAAGAAATAATACTAATTATTTATAAACTCTTACAGAAAACTGAATACCCCTACTCATTTTATGAGGCCAGCTTTACCTCAATGACAAAATCAGAGAGAATCATGAGAAGAAAAAACCACAGATCGATATCCTTTGTCAATATAGATGACAATTTGGAAACAAAATTTTAGCAACTGAATCCAATAATACATGCAAAGAACAATATTGCATGACCAAGTGAGGATGTGATCCCAGGAATTCAAGTGGGGTTTGATCTTTTGAAAAGTAATCAATATAATTCCCTGTAATAGTAAATTAAAAAGAAAAATCATAGGATCATCTCCATGGATGCAGAAAAAACATTTGACAAAAGCCAACATATATTCTTGATAAAAACAGTCAGCCAAATAGGAACTTTCCCAATTTGATAAAGGGCAACTATGAAAAACCTATAGCTAGTATCACATTTATTTTTTTATTTTTTTTATTTTTATTTTTTATTCATGATAGGCACACAGTGAGTAGTATCACATTTAATCATGAAAATCCAAACGCCTTCCCTTTAAGATCAGGAACAAGACAAATGTAGTTGCTCTAGCTTGTACTCTTCAACATTGCCCTGGAAGTTCTAGACAGTGAAATAAGGGAAGGAAATTAGATTAAAAAGGAAGAATACCATGGTTATCTTTGTAGAAAATCTAGTGGAATATATAAAAAGCTATTATAGCAAATAAATTTAGCAAAATTGTAGAATTCATGATCAATATGCAAAAATCAATTTTATTTCTATATATTCGCAACAGATAACTGGTAATTGAAATAAAAAAAGCAATAGTGAAAAATGTGGAATATTTATAGATAAATCTAAAAAAAATAATGTCTAAGACTTGTACCCTGAAAACTACAAAACATCACTTTAAAAATTTAAAGAAGAACTAAATAAATGGAAAGATATGTTCAATATTTTTTAAAGTGTAAAATTTTCTCCAAATTCATCTATATATTCAAGACAATCCCAGTCAAAATTCAAAATTCTTTCTGGGACAAAATGATTCTAAAACCCCAAACTAGGGCTGAATGACCCAGAAGATTGCCTGACAGAACCACTCAGTATCTCTTAAAACCTTTGATGGGAAATGGATTACAGTATTTCTCTTACATTTCCATGTTCAAAGCAAAACACATGTTCCAGCCTTACGGCAATCGGGGAGGAAGGATGATCCCTTTGAAGGAAGGGGCTCATTAAGAAAAGACAGATGGAAAGAAGCAGCAAATATTTTGACACTATTACAACCTATCACAGTACTGGGAGTCCTCTCTTGCCTGGTTCAAGATATTTTGTACAATGTGCTACCTGGATTACTTCTTTCTTGCCTTTAGAGATAACTGGATCACTGTGAATGAGTCCTCAGGTGCCAGAAGGAGGAACGGCTCTTTATTACATAAGCCAAGGATCTATAACCCAATGGGACCCTGTGGCCTGGGAACACACTAGAGATCCCAAATCTGCAGAGAAGACACAGATTAGATTCCCCTTTAGATTCAGATATGGAAGACTCCAGGGTGAATATGATCAGGCTAAAAAAACTCTCTTTCAAACCAATACTTCCAAAAAGTGAAGAGCTTTTTAGAGCCATCCTGGCACTACAGTTGGCTGTGCCGCTTCTGTTCTCTGGATGAACCGAGACCACCAGGATCCTGCCAAGCCCTGGGCTGCTTCCATGGCTTGGACCCGTCTGACTTCTGGAAGCAGTTACAGTTTTCATCACTTGCTTGACCGAAACCAGCACTTGCTACAACATAAACATTTTGAAAAATCCCCTAAATCAAAGATACCTTTCAGACTCCAAGAATTTAGTGGAGGAAGGAGGAAAAAGAAAAGATGTGTAGCCAAGTTTTGCTTTTTTAGAAAAAGAGCAGTTATATAGATATGAAGACATTTATATTTCTTTCTTTTTTTTTTTGACATTTATATTTCTTATATCTCTTTATCTCTCTAGGTAATTTAGCTGAAATATCATAGCTGTGTAATACTCATGTTTAATGAGAATACTAAGATTTATTCAGCTCCCAGCAGAGCTTTCCTCTGAATCCCTTTGTACTTCACTCATTTCAGTGCTAAAGTCATACCCTGTGTTCTTCCATGCTATAGGCAGGTCTAGTGCACAGATGCTTACTTATAAGTTATTTGCAGATCTGAGCTCACCCTCAAACTCAGTCCCTTCCCCACAACAGATTGTGGTATCCTCTTGGGAGCAAAACCCATACTCTACTACTCTGGGTTTCTAGCCCTTAGCAGAGTTACACATATTTAAGGTATTCAGTAAATGTATAAGGACTAAATTATCTTATGTTATAAACACTGCTTATCAGCACCTCATAAAATGAGGTATTTTATTTAGGAAAATGTTTCCAAATATCCATTTGCCTTCTTAACATGACACTACTGAGATTAAACGGGACTATGAATATTCCCCATGTATATTTTTCATAATATAAGCTATCAATTAAATGTTGATCTCTAAGAAACACTGTCTAGGACAGAGATATTAAGTCTAACAAATTTACATAGATTTACTAAATTCCTCTACTTGAGGGTTTACTGTGTAAAATTATGTAGCAAAACTACAGTTACCAAATACAGTTCAATAAATTTTGATACTATGCTATGACGAGGAGACAAAATTCTAAAAATGCCTGTTTGTTACTTATAGAGCAATTAAGTTGTAAATGATCTGGGTGGATCTCAGAATGAAAAGGTTAGCCATAAGTGAATTAAAGTCTCCTTTTGACTAATTGAAATTTCAAGTAATCAAAAAAGTAAGGTATATTCTAGTTCCTTCAGGTCATTTCGAGCATTAGCCTTTCAGTTGAGAGGCAGCCCCAGTTGTAATCAGATGTCTGATGCTTCCTATTAGTCATTTTACCTTGGTTGAGTTTCCTAGAATCAGAACCTGAGATGAAGATTCTTAAGCCTGTGATTCCTGATGGAGAGCTCCCAGGAGAAACCTGTAAGGGAGTGAATGAAGAAGGACAGGTAGAGAAGAAGCTAGGCAAAGCTAGACCAGCATGATCCTTGAGGAGTTCTGGAGCAAAAGCCATGCCTATATGTGAGAGAGCTGCACATTTACACTCTCATACAAATCATTCTCTGTGGTGCACCCTTGGGTAAGATGTAACATAACCTATAGGGCAGCTCAAAGGTGAATCATTAGGAGCCAAGTACATAACAGCTCTGAGGGCTGGCTACAGCAACCTACTGACAGGGATATGGGTGTGGTACCAACAACTCCAATTTTAAAAAACCTCCATCTTCTGCTTACCAGAGTGTTGTTTACAACAACAAGGAACTATCGAGAACCTAAAATCTTTAGGGGCGCCTGTGTGGCTCAGTCAGTTAAGCATCTGCCATTGGCTCAGGTCATGGTCTCTGGTCCTGGAATGGAGCTCAGCATTGGGCTTCCTGCTCAGTGGGGAATCTGCTTCTCCCTCTCCCCCTCTCTCTGCCCCTCTTACCCCCTACTTGTGTGCTCTTTCTCTCTCAAATAAATAAAATCTTCAAGAAAAAAAATTTAAAGAACCCAAGTCTTTAAAAAACATATAAATTGAGATAGAAAGTAACTACTAAAAATAAAACTTTAAATTGTTTTATTACACTAAATATCAAACGAATGAAAGTATATAGAAGAAATACATAAATATCTTGTTAAGTACTCATTATTCAACTTGAACAAATATCAACTAAACACTGCTCACTTCATCTATGCCTCATTCCCCTTGCCTGATTACTTTGAAGTGAATCTCAAACATCATACATTTCATCATGAATATTCATGTAAGGTTTTTGAATAATTTCTGATACAAGGTTAAAGTTTCATGTTATAATAAATAAAAATTACAAATATCTCCATAGGATATTATCCTAATTACTTCTTAAGTATATGATTTAATATTTTTTGACAAATTCATATACCTGTGTGACCAACATAAAATATGGGATGTTTCCATTATTTCAAGAAGTGCCCTCATATTTACCACCCATATTTACCACACAGTTTTTCTTTCTTTCTTTCTTTCTTTCTTTCTTTCTTTCTTTCTTTCTTTCTTTCTTTCTTTCTTTCTTTCTTCTTTCTTTCTTTCTTCTTTCTTTCTTTTCTTCTTCTTCTTCTTCTTCTTCTTCTTCCTTTCTTTATTACTTCTTTCTTTCTTTCTTCTTTCTATTTTGTAATTTTTCAGTTCTAGAATTTTATAAGTAGAATCAAACGGTATGTACTGTTTTGTGTTTGACTTCTTTTACTTGGCATATTATTTCTGAGATTCACCTGTGTTAATTTGCATATCAGTAGTACATACCTTGTTTACTACTAAGCACTATTCATTAAAATGATTATATCGCAATTTCTTCTTTTTTTAAGAGAGAAAGGGAGAGCAAGCATAGGCAAGTGATGGGGGTAGCAAAGAGGGGGAGAGGGAGAAGGAGAGAGAGAATCTTAATGCTCAGCAGGGAGCCGAAAGTAGGGCTCCATCTCACAATCCTGAGATCATAACCTGAGCCAAAATCAAGAGTTGTATGTTTAACCTACTGAGTCACCGAGGTGCTCCATAATACTATTTTACTTTATTTTATTTTAATATTTTGTCTTTTTATTCACGAGAGACACAGAAAGAGAGGCAGAGACACAGGCAGAGGGAGAAGCAGGCTCCATGCAGGGAGCCCGAGGTGGGACTCAATCCCGGAACTCCGGGATCACATCCTGAGCCAAAGGCAGACGCTCAACCACTGAGCCACCCAGGCGTCCCAATACTTCTTTTTTTAAATTGAGGTATAATTGACATTATATGATATTAGTTTCAGTTGTACAACATAATGATTTGATATTTATATACTTTGCAAAATGATCACCACATTAAGTCTAGTAGTTACCACCTGTCACCAGTTATAATTTTTTTTTTTAAGATTTACTAACTTAGCAACTTTCAAATATGCAATAAAATATTATTAACTGTAGTCACCATGTTGTACATTAAGTTCTGATGACCTATTTACTTTATAACTGGATGTTTGTATATTTTGATCCCCTTCACCTATTTTGCCCAGCCCCATCTTCCTCTCCCCTCCTGACAACTACCTATCTGTTCTCTGTATCTATGTGCATTTTTTTGTTTCCTTTTGTTTGTTTTGTTTTTTAGATTGCACATATCAGTGAAATCATATGGTATTTGTCTTTCTCTGTCTGATTTATTTTATGTGGTAGAAAACCTTCAAGGTCCATACATGTTGGCAAGATTCCATTCTTTTTATGGCTGAATAGTATTCTGTTATGTTTAGATACCATATTTTCCTTATTCATTCACCCATCAATGGGTCCTTGGGTTGTTTCTGTATCTTGGCTATTGTAAGTAATGCTGCGATAAACACAAGGGTGCACATATCTTTTGATATTAGTGTTTTTATTTTCTTTGGATAAATACCCAGAAGTGGAATTACTATGGCAGTTCTATTCCTAATTTTTTGAGGAATCTCCCTACTATTTTCCAGATAGTGACTGCATCTACTTACATTCCCATCAACAGCGGACAAGTGTTCCTTTT
The DNA here is from genome assembly GCF_053574225.1 of Canis aureus. Taxonomy (NCBI): domain Eukaryota; kingdom Metazoa; phylum Chordata; class Mammalia; order Carnivora; family Canidae; genus Canis; species Canis aureus. The sequence continues at coordinate 19,159,171 of NC_135636.1, forward strand.
TCTCCTCATCCTTGCTAACACTTGTTATTTCGTGTCTTTTTGATAATAGCTACTAACAAGTGATATATATATCTATATATAGATATAGATATAGATATATATACACAGATTTGCAGAGAAAAAATGGTGGTAAAAAACAAAATTTTAAGAAGAGGTTATCTGTGAATTGTGAGTTTATATTTGTATTTTTCAAATTTTCTACAGTGAATATGTATTTCCTGTTCAGTCATCAAATACTCTTACAAAAATAAATGTGTATTGGGGCACTTAGTTGGTTCAGTGGTTAAGTGTCTGCCTTTGGCTCAGGTCATGATCCCAGGGTCCTGGGATCAAGTCCTGCATTAGGTTCCCTGCAGGGAGCCTGCTTCTCTCTCTACCTATGTCTCTGCTTCTCTCTGTATATGTGTCTCTCATGAATAAATAAGTAAAATCTTAAAAAATATATAAATGTTTATGAAAGTTATGCCTTAGCAATGCCTTTTTAAAATAAAAATGATTATCTTTAAAAAGAAAGGCCTCACCTTTCGCAGGCCCACCTCTGAAGTGAGTTATATTATGGATAACCTATGTATCTAGACAGACAGATCTGGGGTCACTGCAGAAGTTCTGAGGAGCTTAAGAACAGATCAGACCTGGAAGCTCCACATGTCCCCTCATCCCCTCCCTATCTGACTCCAATGAATACAGGAAGACTTCGTGCCTCTCCTGGTGTTGAAGAACCCTAGTCATCTCAGAGGAAGGAGAACAACCAATCTCACATTACAAGACAGTGCTTGCAAAATCTTCTAAACCTGGTTAATCACCACAAATGACCATTGCAAGGCAAGTGCTAATCTCTTGCAGGAAGCCCAGTATAGGAGTATTTGGAATTACTTCTCTGTCCTCTGGAAACACTGATATAAGTGTTGCTTGGAAATCTCCACTCTTTACTTTCAGAAAGCCAACTAAGTATGGCCAAACCAGTACCAAAGGAAAAAATATATATATAGTGTATCACTTATTTTGCAAATTCTAGGATTTATTCACAAAACACCTTCAAAATGTTTTGCAGAAGTATTCTTACTTGGGTATAAAAATATGAACATAGGAAAAAATAACCTGAGACTAGAAAGGACTCTGTCTTCTGATTTTACCTTGTAACTGGATAAACTTTTAAACTTTCTCATGTCACCCCTGCCCCCGTCCCCCCGTGACCCCTCCCCCCCTCACACACACACACACACACACACACACACACACACACACCATAAATCACATGGCTCATATTTGGGAGAATGAAAAAAAGAGAAATATTAGGAATAAGTTGTGAACTCAAAGCAGTGAAACATACCCATTCCTGTCAAGATCTGTATTGCTGCATATCCAACAAGATTTCCTTTCATGGTAGAATTTAGAGTACTAAGACCTCATGAAATAGTAAACTATGTTGCTTGCATCCTATTTTGGTTAAAATTCAGTGAAATATTGCTATTGCTCACATTAGAAGTACAAAAGTGCTTACAAGATACTTTGATAGACAATGTCAGTGAAAACACAGTTTCTCTTTCACATACCTGCAAAAGTGTCAGCAACTCTTAAGATTTTGGAATAAAAGCAATTGAGAGAAAAATGAAAAACGCATGTAATACATGGCTGATATTTTATCTTTCTGAATCTCAAGTGTTTTTCCAATTTGAAAGTCAAACCAGGAAAATAACTGTGACATTTGACAAATTCATGCATCTGAATGGGCTGGAATCACAGATATCTAGATACTCAGTTGAGGGAAGTTCACCTTTTTTTCTACTTTTGTCCTGAATGGATTAAGATTTTTAAAAATTAGTGGACCAGGATAGCTTGACAACTTATCATTCATTATCATGTGGTAGGTAAATTATATAATTAGAATATCAATGCCCAGATTTTGCCACCACTATGGCATTGACTTTCATTCATCAGCAGATATCAACACTTATTATGTGCCAGCCATTGGTTTAGGTTCTAGAGATACTATGGTGAAAAAATAGAAGACCCTGCTTTGATGGAGTGTACATTACAGTGGTTTGTTCAAAATATGTTAGGATATATTCTATAATTTCTTTCTTTAATATTTTATTTATGTATTCATGAGAGACACAGAAAGAGAGAGAAGCAGAGACATAGGCAGAGGGAGAAGCAGGTTCCAAGCAGGGAGCCTGATGAGAGACTCGATCTCGGGACTTCAGGATCAAGCCTTAGGCCAGAGGCAGGCACCAAACTGCTGAGCCACCTAGGTGTCCCTGATATATTCTATAATTTCATGACAAATGTTCTGCAGTTCTGGAAAACCATTCATAAATTCAAAATAATGGGACTACCCATGAAGCTACCTCTCTTTTATTCATCCCTATGAAGAGGAGAGCTTTCACTTTTATTATTCATCAAAAGAAGGATCCTTCTAAATATGCCACTATTGACAAACCTCAGGACCAAAAGCATGGAATTCTTTTAACATTTTAGCTAGAAAGTCATTGATAGGATTGTCTTTAAAAAAAAAAAAAGATTTTATTTATCTATTCATGAGAGACAGAGAGAGAGAGAGAGGCAGAGACACAGGCAGAGGGAGAAGCAGGCTCCATGCAGGGAGCCGGATGCGGGACTCGATCCCAGGTCTCCAGGATCACACCCTGGGCTGAAGGCGGCGCTAAACTACTGGGCCACCAGGGCTGCCCCCTATCTGGTTTTAAATCTCAAAACCACACAGTAAGCTTCTGCCAGTTACAAAACCATTATTATTCAATATAAAACAAAACAATACACCATACAAGGCACCTAACATTAAACACAGAAAAGGTATAAAAGTGATGAGTCAGCACTTAACTGGGAATTCAAGAGTGCTCTAAATTATGTTTTTAATGAAAAAAATTGAAATATCAACTACAAAAATCAAAACAAAAACCTCTCCATTATAGATGACTAATTTGATAAAGAGATTAAAGTGTGAGGGAATGGACTAATTTTCAATTAGTTAAAATGTACTGGCATGGGTGAAACCACCCCTAATGGAACCCTTTGTTGAGTTAGGAGTATCCTGCATGATTACAATAGGTTCGTTATTCAAGCCTGTGAAAACTCTGAAAATTTAGGTGTAAGATATAACTAGGCCACTGGGTAGGACAGAAAACAAATGCCAGCAACAATAGCATTCTCATTGGCCTGGAAATGCTTGAAGCATTTTATTTTCAGTATAAGATACTCCAGAGAGGGGCATCTGGGTGGCTCAGTGGTTGAGCATCTGCCTTTGGCTTGAGTTGTGATCTCGGGATCCTGGTATCGAGTTCCGCATTGGGCTCCCCGCAGAGAGCCTGCTTCTTCCTCTGCCTATGCCTTGACTCTCTCTCTCTCTCTCTCTCTGTCTCTTATGAAGAAATAAATAAAATCTAAAAAAAAAAGGATACTCCAGAGAATTTTATGCCAACACTGAAAGTAATTTTTCTAACTCCTCCCATTTTCCCACTTGACACAGTATAAATATTGAACATGTTGACATTTACATTCAATTCAGTAAACTTTAATTTCTATATTTTCTTTCCTCATAACAATGTAATATTTGAAGGGGGAGGTGATAACAACAGAAAACTTCCTAAAGTAGCTTCTTTAACAAAATTTCCATTTGCTAGCACAACAATGAAACATCATGTTATCTGTCATTAAGATGTTTCTCTGTAACAAATTCAAATAAAAATAAATCCACAATATGTTAACATAGGACTAATTTAGCCTACCAATCCTATTTAATATACTTTTACAAAAAAAAAATTTTAAGCAAACTTTTCCTAAGACTGACTTTAAAAGCATTTCAAACTATTCCACATATTCTAGGGTTTACAGCATACAATCAATATTTTGGATTGCTAGAAAACTTTGCAGTTCTTCCTCTTAATTTGGTGAGCTGGAAAAATGCTGTTAAAGTTAAATCAAACCAGAATTTTCGAAGGTCTCACTGAATAACTGTCCCAGTGGTGGATTGAAGACGTCACAAATTCCTGGACACACCTCCAGTGGAAAGAAGGGGTTTCTGTCTCCTCCTCTTGATTTTGGGCGGCTTCTGTGAATGTTTCCACCAATAGTTTGCAGTAGAAGTGATGGTGTGAGGATTTCTGGGGCCAGGTCTTAGGACATTGACAACTTCCTTTGAGTCTTCTGGAATGACATCCTGAGCCACATCAAATCCTACTGCCCTGGATACCCTGATATCACCATGCTGGAGAGGTCATGTAACAGACTCCTACAAGAGATCTGAGAGCAGGGAAGCAGAGAGATGCTTGACTAGTTCCAGCTCCTCCCAGTCCCTGGCTCAGTATAGGACAAACATTGTGGAGCCGAGACAAGTCTTATTGATCATGCTTTGTCCATGGCCGTGATGATAAACATGATAAAAGGTTATTTTAAGCCTTTAAGTTTTGGAGTAATTTAATATCTGCTATAGATAACCCAATACCTCCATCCTGGTTTCTTTATTAACCCAGGATACCTCATGTGCACTCTTTGGTCTTCAGTGTACTCCTCTAAGGTCAAGGGAGGGTTTATTTATTTATTTATTTATTTATTTATTTATTTATTTATTTAAATTTTTTTTATTGGAGTTCAATTTGCCAACATACAGCATAACACCCAGTGCTCATCCCGCCAAGTGCCCCCTCAGTGCCCATCACCCAGTCACCCCAACCCCCCGCCTACCTCCTCTTCCACTACCTCTTGTTCATTTCCCAGAGTTAGGTGTCTCTCATGTTTTGTCACCCTCACTGATATTTTCATTTTCTCTCCTTTCCCTTTATTCCTTTTCACTAATTTTTATATTCCCCAAATGAATGAGATAATATAATGTTTGTCCTTTTCCGATTGACTTATTTCACTCAGCATCATACCCTCCAGGTCCCTCCACGTCGAAGGAAATGGTGGGTATTTGTCGTTTCTAATGGCTGAGATACATATACCACATCTTCTTTATCCATTCATCTTTCGATGGACGCTGAGGCTCCTTCCACAGTTTGGCTATTGTGGACATTGCTGCTAGAAACATCGGGGTGCAGGTGTCCCGGCGTTTCACTGCATCTGTATCTTTGGGGTAAATCCCCAACAGTGCAATTGCTGGGTCGTAGGGCAGATCTATTTTTAAGTCTTTGAGGAACCTCCACACGGTTTTCCAGAGGGGCTGCACCAGTTCACATTCCCACCAACAGTGCAGGAGGGTTCCCCTTTCTCCGCATCCTCTCCAACATTTGTGGTTTCCTGTCTTGTTAATTTTCCCCATTCTCACTCGTGTGAGGTTGGATCTCATTGTGGTTTTGATTTGCATTTCCAAGGGAGGGTTTAAATAACAACTCTGTAGGTTATGAATCTGTGATTTTTTAAAATTTTTTTAAAATTTTTATTTATTTATGGTAGTCACACAGAGAGAGAGAGAGAGAGAGAGGCAGAGACATAGGCAGAGGGAGAAGCAGGCTCCATGCACTGGGAGCCCGACGTGGGATTCGATCCCGGGTCTCCAGGACCGCACCCTGGGCCAAAGGCAGGCGCTAAACCACTGCACCACCCTGGGATCCCGAATCTGTGAGTTTGGAGTAGACACCAGACATCCAATTTTTTTTTTTGACATCCAAATTTTTAATATTTTTCTTGGTGATTCCGGTGCATACCAACATTGGAGAATGACTGGTATAGTGGAATGAGTAGGCTCTGCCACTAATTAGCTGTGTTCATTCAGGCCCAAGTTCACCTAATGTGGCCCTCTGGGTCTGACCTTCTGTGCCATACTCTGGTTAATGTCTTTGCCAACCTACCTTGAAGGAGTCTGGGATAATAAATTTGTTTATGTACAGAATGGATTTCTCTGTGACTAAATGAATCCATATAATGCCATTATCATCACCAAACCCTGATTCCTTAGTGAATACCTGGCATGCCCACTGATTACCTTATGTCTTAGGAATAAGAAGAAATACTGATGTATGCTACATTTTCTGCCCTGAAACAGCTTACAATTAATTTGATGAGTTAAAACCAATCATGAACACAAGAACAAAGGGAAACTTTTCTTTTTAAGATTTTATTTATTTATTCATGAGAGACACACAGAGAGGGGCAGAGACATAGGCAGAGGGAGAAGCAGGCTCCCTGTGGGGATCCCGATGTGGGACTCGATCCCGGACTCCAGGATCATGTCCTGGGCCAAAGGCAGATGCTCAACTGCTGAGCCACCCAATCGTCCCAAAGGGAAAATTTTTAAAAATCACTTTATTGGGATGCCTGGGTGGCTCAGTGGCTGAGCATCTTCCTTCAGCTCAGGGCATGATCTCGGGTCCCATGATCAAGTCTTGCATCAGGCTCCCCGCAGGGAGCCTGCTTCTCCCTTTGCCTATGTCTCTAACTCTCTCTGTGTGTCTCTCATGAGTAAATAAATAAAATCTTCAAAAAAATCACTTAATTGAAAAGCTTCCCCCTGTCCACCCCTCGCAATTCCTATCAAAACCCCAATAAAGAGAAATGAGATTTGGGTTGGACTGGCTGAGAAATATATAATTAAATCTCCTTTTATGTGAGTTCTATGTTTGGATGAATCCAGCCTAACAGAAAGCTCTAGATGTGAATCATGTACCTTTGTCTCCTGTACAATGTTCTATTTGACAACTCTGCCTTTCACGTGGTGAGAGACTTGTTTGCTGGAGGAGTATGAGAGGCCTTGGTCATTGCACTAGTCAGTACCCATCCAACAGGAGCCTGTGCAATAGTAGTCTGACAGAATTAAGTGCTTGTTTTCAAAAGCCTTCTTCTCTGTGAAGCACTGGTAAGCATTCTCCTCTCAAATTCCTCTCTCTTCATTTTGACTTCCAGAAAGCTCAGGGCCATGTAACAAATTCATAAGAACATTATTCACTTGGAACTATTTATAGTGTCCTCTTGTACCAGGCACCATTTTCAAAACTGGAGGAGGCAGCGGTGAGAAATTTCAACAAGACCTTGCTCTCTTGGAGGTGGTATTTGAATTGGGGAAGAGAGGTAACAAATCATAAACACACAAGTGAACAAGAAACAACTTGATTTTGGTAAATGCTCTGACGAAAATAAAGCAAAGGGAGCTGACAAAGATGACTGGAAAGCTATTTCAGACAAGGTGATCAATTGAGTGCATCTCTGTGAAAGTGCTATCCCTAAAGAGACACATGTGACAAGAAAGAAGCCATCAAAGACCTGGGAAAGTGTCTGCTCTAAGAAGAGGGAAAAGAACTTATGTAGGCCCGAAGATGCAAGCCCTCATGACTATTGGGTCTGTGCATTTGTGTTTTATTTTCTGTGCTCTTGGTTTCCTAATTTATTTGGTTCCAATTCTTATTTTACCATTATTATATTGTATATACTTAGCCTCATCTATCTCTGATCTTTGTGGAATGAAGCAAGAGAGTCAAAAGAATTAAATGGTTTAGCAAGACACAATTCTTCACCTAAAGTGTGATAGCATTCTGCAACAGTGTTTGCCTAGAAAATTTTAAATTGTGTATGTGCCTAGCTTTATGTTTCTATTCAACAGTATTCTAACCTGAACTAAAACAAAATATACTAGAGTTGCTTCTAATTTTAAGATATTAACTCAATGCTTTTAATTAGAAGGGCCCCGAAGAAGACCATTTTGTTCATATACTTATTATTGGAGGCAGAGAAGGGCCAACTAGGCAACTAATTTGGCTGACTTTTAGGAGGATGTTACTGAACAATAAGTCACTAGAAAAGAAAAAAAAAAAAACAACAAAAACATGTTCTATACCTTGACTTTTGAGGACCAACTTCATATGACTAATGTTAACTGTAATGGTTTGATAAAACAAGGCATGTGATTCGTGAAAGTATGCAAATCTTTTTTTTTTTTTAAAGATTTATTTATTTGACATGGAGAAAGGGAGAGAGAACACATAGGCAGGGGAAGAAGCAGGCTCTTCATTGAGCAGGAAGCTCAATGTGGAGCTCGATCCCAGGCCCCTGGGATCATGACCCGAGCCAAGGGCAGATGCTTAACCAACTGTGCTACCCAGATGCCCTGAAAGTACACAAGTCTATGTATACTTTATAATGTAAACATGAGTGCCACATTATGGAGTACAACAGTTTAGCAGTGGAAAAGGATGAAATTATCAGAAAATTATATGCTGAAGATGGATGGTCCATCAATTATGAAGTACTACTCTATGCCAGGTACTTTGCACTCATTAGCTACAATATTAACTGCAGGTGGAATTATTATTCTTAGGGTATGATTGGAGAGAGTAAGGTGTGAAATAAGTTAAATCAATGTCAAGGGTCACACATTTTGGAAGAATTGGATCAGTAAACTTGGCAGAAAGCATTTATGGAGGATTCTCTCTGAATAGAATATTGTACCAGGTTTTGTCTCAAGAAGATTATAATAACATTGAGAAGAAAAGAAATAGATTTTTATTTATTTTAGTTTAATGCTTATTAGGTGGAAAATAAACTGGTATGAGAATTGTGCATTCAAATAATACTGGCCCGGCTAATTAGTGAAGGCTCTATTAGCCCACCTTGTTTCTTAGTTTCCATAGATGACTAGAACCATAGCAAAGATTTCAAATGAGTGGAGAGATAATTTCTCCCACATTTTTTCCCACCACCATTTCCCCACCCCCAAACTGATCCCTTCAGTTCAGTAGAGACCTTTAGAAAAAGAGGGAAAATGAAAGGGCTGCCTGCCCTGCACACACCTGTCACACATCCCTTGGCCATTACACTGTCTGTGCTTCACGCTTCACACTCTATGATTTTCTGATTATGTTTTGAGTATAAGTTTTCAAAACCCACTTTATTATACACAGTCCCATTTGACAAGCAGTCCACATTTGTGTATTTTTCCAATATATAAAATTGAGTCCTTTGTAATTAAATTGCTTTTTACTTTTCTGAGTTAAAATGAGAAATGCAAACAGCATTTTCAAAAATAGAACATTTTCCTGTATCCAAGACTGTATAGGGTTGACTGGACAGTTAAATAGGTTTGAAAATATTGCTCCTATTACTTTCAATAAGGGGGATATTATAACACGTTATATATGTGTTTTTTCCCGAAATATACTTTTTAAAAATTTACTTCTTTTTGAGAAAGAGAGAGAGAGGCGAGGAGGAAAGGCAGAGGGAGAGAGAGTCATAAACTGACTCTGTGCTGAGAATGGAGTCCGACTTGATCTCATGATCCTGAGATCAGGACCTGAGCCAAAACCAAGAGACGGACTCTAAACCAACTGTGCCACTCAGGTACCCCGATAAATATTCTTTTTATTTAATGTTATAGGTTAATGGGTATGCCACTTTGTGAAGCTGGACAAAAGACACAAATTTCATCCTGGGTTCACAGTACAGCTTTAAAATAATGTCCTTTAAGCAGAAAATAAATTGAGCTACAGAAAAACACAGATTTTATTAAACTATGAGTAAGTGACATACTGCAATAATTTTTTAAGCTGTGGATGTTCATAAAGATTCACATAACTATGGAGTAACTTTTAATTCTAAGCCAGCAAGTTTTCCTGATATTTAATATTTCTTCTTTCACAAAGAGGAAGGAACATTTAAGTAGATGCCAACTCTAACTTGGTAATATCATTAATCACAGAAAAAAATCATTATTCACAGAAAGCACTGACTTTTAGTTGCTTTCATTGTCTGTGCATTTAGGATCAAAGAACCAATTCAAATTATTTATTTGTTTAAGTGCCTACTAAATAACATTCAGTGTGATAATATCAAGGTGAGGGATCGAGACGAATAGAGAAGGCACGCACAATCTAGTGGGGAAAAAACAACTTGTATATAAAAATAGTTCTCTCCAAAGTGGTAATTAAGGGCTATTATATGTGAGCTAGTTTATGATTCATTTTGAGAAAATTAACTAAATGGACTAAATTAGGCGGACAGCTAAGGAAGAACAAATATTAAATGTTTATTACACATTCAGGTTAATGCTTTCATTCAGTTACTACATTCAGTTACTGAATGTAACCACAGACTAGTGGCAAATAGGCTAGTGCCCTCCTTTATAAGTACAGGACAAATAACACATAAATAATTATCTGTAAAAAAAACATATAATCAAACCCTCCAGCTTTGTGACACAGGTCACACCCAAAGGCTATAATCTGTCCACACCAAAACTATCTAAAAATTGCTGGCAGATCCAAGAGCACCTTTTCCAGGAGAAATATCCTTTTCTTGGTGATCTCCCTTGGAACAACTGCTCCCCACCGCCCCCTCCCTCCCAGTTGCATGGCTGATGTTTCCCCCATGCTTCAAATTTGTTTTCTTTCCTCCGCATTTCTTGAACTAGCAACTATCAACCAACATTGTATGGTTGTTTTTGTTTACTTTGTACTGCTGGATATGAGTTTAATCTCACTCTTGATTTTATCCTCTGTCCAGCTTGGACATGGGACAGAACCCTGGCTCGCCACCCACTCATGCACCAAAGTCGTGCTTATAGAAGAATCTTTTGGTAGATCTTGACCCATCTGGTCTCATAAGCCATGTCCTAATATTGCCTCTTTGTATCTTTGAGCTTCTTTGAATTGCTACCTAGACACCCTAAAGATGGGGAAGACTTCAGGTCTACCTGTCTTCTCTATTTCTTGCCTACTCAGAAAACCCACTACTCAGAAAACTTCTAGAAACCAATGTCTAGATAGTTCACTCACACCATCATATGTTAGAGCTCAATTCAGGGGATATTTGTCCCCAGGAACCCCATAGCGAAGACATGACAGCAGTGAAGGTGCTTTGTGGCTATGGACTGGTATCTATAGGACCTGTACTATTGTTAGGTCTACTACTGTTTACTCCACTGACGTTCAACCACAGCAAGGATGGAAAATAAAAGAATCATTAACACATCTATATGGTGCTAGGGATATGAAAGTGAATAATATATGGCTATGTTGTATAATAATCTGATTTGTATCTCTACCATTTTACATATAGTATAGATTAGTATAGATGAGAAACCGAAATACAGCACACACCATTTCCTTCTACAACTTTCCAGTGTCAGTTAATAGCCATAGATTTTATAACACCAAAACTTACAGAACATGGAAATTAATTCACATAAGCTAATGTTTTGGAAGTTCTTCTGAGTTTTAGAAATATTATATCTTCTGAGATATGTTTTGGTGCTATCTTGTTACTGAGGATACACTACATTTATCTATAAATATCTAAATTTTCTAAAAATCATAAAAATTTTCACATATAAATGCATAATTTGATTACCTACATATATTCTATAATGATGTAATTTGTTGGCAATTAGCATTCTAAAGCAAATAAAATAAGTAAAAAAAAATTTTTTTTTTTATGATAGTCACACAGAGAGAAAGAGAGAGGCAGAGACATAGGCAGAGGGAGAAGCAGGCTCCATGCACCGGGAGCCCGATGTGGGACTCGATCCCGGGTCTCCAGGATCGTGCCCTGGGCCAAAGGCAGACGCCAAACCGCTGCGCCACCCAGGGATCCCAAATAAAATAAGTAAACAAGTAGAGTTGACAATATAAAGTAAGGATATTAAACAAATAACATGAATTTACTGAGCTTATCATTCTGCACTATTTTGAATACATGAACTTCTTAACACATTATTACACAAAATAGAGAATATTTTTTTAGATAGGAGTTATAAATCTTATTTTCCACATTAAAGAGCTAATGACAACAGAAATTCCAAATAACATTTACTTATAGAATTAGGCATGACTGTTAGACTACAAAATTAGCTCTATAAAACATATAGTGAGGATTTTGCAAGTATAATAGAATGAAGTTCATGAAATAAAGGCACATAACATCCAAGCAAATTTGAGCATTTTTAATTTACGGTAAGAATCGGCTCAAATTCGCAGTTTGCAGTTTTTAAATCATTACTAGGAGAAAAATGTTTTGAGGTATTTTTTCAGAATTAATATTTCATAAAACCTTTATGCTTTACATTTTGAACTTAGTGAAAATTACCAGGAAACATTATAATCCACACCCTTGAGGAAAAAAGAATGAAAATTACAACTATTTAAAATATGTTTATTTTCAGAACTAACAACCTCCCTTAATAAGAATTAGAAAAACTGCTACAGGGATCCCTGGGTGGCACAGCGGTTTGGCGCCTGCCTTTGGCCCAGGGCGCGATCCTGGAGTCCCGGGATCGAATCCCATGTCAGGCTCCCGGTGCATGGAGCCTGCTTCTCCCTCTGCCTGTGTCTCTGCCTCTCTCTCTCTCTCTATCCCTCTCTGTGTGACTATCATAGACTAAAAAAAAAAAAAAAAAAAAAAAATTCTAAAGAAAAACTGCTACAATTTTCCCAACATATGTAAAATTCTATGACCAAAATTAAAAATGTAAGCTATAGGGGCTTCGCGATTTAGCGCCGCCTTCAGCCCAGAGCCTGATCCTGGAGACCGGGGATCGAGTCCCACTTGGGCTCCCTGGGTGGAGCCTGCTACTCCCTTTGCACACCGCCCCCGTCTCTGTCTCTGATAAGTCAATTAAAAAAATCTTTAAAAAAATGTAAGCTATAAAATACTATTACATGTTTAAGAGCAAGCTCTCATATTATTTGTTCACTGTCATCTTTGTGCCATTTGATATTTTTGCCTTTGTTCAAGCTGTAGTCTCTAAATGGAATGTCTTACATCCACTCATGTTTCATTGGCTCTGTGAAGTCTCACCTTAAACTGACATCTCTAATTTTTTTTTTTTTTTTTGCTCAGACTATTATGCTTTTTCACTACTTTAGAACTTTATAACGTACTATTTGCATCTTATTTGTGAGTTCAATACATACACCTGCAAGTTTTGAGCAACTAACCCTTTATATGTGCCACCATTATCTTGAGCATGATGCTAGGCACAAAGTCATCCCTCAATAAATGCTTGATTGTTTATTCCTTTCTTGAGTTTTTAAACCAGTGATGAGGGATGCATTACTGCAGAGTAACAAGAAGAGGAGCACCATGGGCTCTATGGTCAAGCAATTCCCGACTTGAATTCTGTTTGTTTTTCCTCTAGAGTGGGGAAGGAAGGGGGAGGGACTGAGGGAGAGGAAGTGAGAGGATCTTAAGCAGGCTCTACACCCAACATGGAGCCCAATGTGGGGTTTGATCTCATGACCTGAGATTATGACCTGAGCCCAAATCAAGAGTCAGTTGCTTAACCGACTGAACCACCCAGGTGCCCCTAGACTTGAATTCTTGATTCAGCTTTCTTCAGGTAAACTTTGACTCAAGAGACTTATAGCTGGAAGCAGGTGATGAGGCTTTCTGGGAAAATGTGAGGAAAAATCATGATTAAGAGGAGCTAAAGATAGATGGAACGGCTGATGTGAAGCACCAGTGACCTGTGTCTATTTCTGTGTCTTTTCCCTCTTATTTTATACCTTCCCAGATGCGCTGGGGTCAGCCAACACACCAGCCTCTGCGTGGGCCTGTTATGTCTGCCTTCTTTTGGTCCTAATATCAGGCAGAGGCCCAAACTACTAGAAAGGAGGCGTTCAGTACTCACAATTACGTTGCTGTGGCAACTATCTAGGTTTGCCTCCTACTTAATAGTGTCTTTAGAAATTTGAACATGCATCAGCATGCTTAGGGATCTTTTTAAACAGTAGATTTAGATTCAGTAGATCTGAGAGTCTAGATGTCTAAGCTTACAGGCGCTGCTGCTGCTGCTTGTCTAGAGATTACTCTAGACTTACTTTTTAATAAGATTCTGAAGTGATCTGTGTGCTCATTAAAATTTCAGAAGCAATGCTCTAATGAAGAAATTCTCTTGCACATCTTCAAATGATTCACACTAAACTATTTGATCAAAGGGATCATTTTAATATAGTGGCTAAAGCACTTAAGAAAATTAACATTAGTGTCCATCTAGAATGAATAATAGGAAGGAATGCACTATTGGATTCTTTTTGTTTTGTTTCAGCGAGATAAAACTGAGGTTACATGGAAGAGCAAAAGAGTAATTTCTCAAGGTGGTCAACAGCTTTGCCTATGAGGGCCTTTCTTTTCAGATCAGCCTTGCTGAATCAGGCCGACCCTTGTAACAAAGATTGAATGATTTGTTTGTGGTTTCTTTCAGAGAGAAGTGCAGAATTCATCGTGGCATGTTTATTTCTCCTCTTTTGTCCCTTCTACCATCACATTCTTAAATCCTGTATGCTGCTTTACTGGGAAGGTCTGCCCAGAAAACACTGTTACAAAAGTAACAAATGGTAAGGACAGAACCCAAGATAGAACTTTTGACTGGGGCCTGAAATGACTTTAACAGCCTTAAATTCCAATTGTGTGGCCCACAGACCAGCAGCACCTGCATCCCCTGGGAGGTTGTTAGAAATGCAGAATCTCAGGCCAGCTCAGACCTGTGAATCAGAACCTGCAGTTTAACCAGTTCCCCAAGAGATTTGTATGCATATTAAAATTTGAGAAGCAGTGGCATATATGATATTGTGTTAGATATTGTCCCTCTATAAATGTGGAAAAGTAGCCATCTGTATCATAATAAGCCATGGGATTATTCATATAAAGTACCATGAGTGGGAGACTTGTTCTTAAAGAAAAAATCATGTATTCTCTACAGTTATCCTAGTACTACTTCATTCTGTGTTACCAGGTTCTACCTTACATAGTATTATCCTATTATTTTGTAGACTTCATGCAAACTTTGCTGCCAAACAAGATATTAATTATATTTCCTTAGATGCTATACAACTAACCTAAGCCAATCCATATGAATGGGAATACTTTATGTATGTCAGTTATCTCAAAATATTATAAACTGTGCAAGTATCCGAAATTCTTTTTTTCAAATGTGAGATAAGATGAAGAAAAAGTTGCATTTGTGTTCCAATTCCTTATTCCCAGCTGTGTGAATTGAACACATTTGTGCTTCCCCATGACTCAGATTTCTTGTTTGTGAAATTGGAATAGTCATGCCACACTTTGTGGTTGCTGCAAGTACATCTCTTTTGCTCTTCTTTGTATCTTCAGTAGCACAGGTAAGCCCCACAAAATGGTTTTTGAACAAATGAATAAAATGTATGGAAAAAAACCTTCCTGGCACATCATAGTACTAGATAAATATTTGTTTCTCTGTCTTAATAATTTAACATTTTTCATATAGGATCTTTTGATTCCAAATATATCATTCCATTTTAAATTCATGTACTCAATGATATATCTTTGTTAAATACACTAAAGAATACATACATTTGTATATGTGTGTATATATATATCATGTGTGCAGTCTTCTGGATATACTATATAGTTTTGTATACAATACATATGTACATATATACATTTATATACATATACTTTTCTATGTAGACTATACACATATAGTCTTCTTTTAAATATATATATATATATATATATATATATATATATATATATATATATATATAAAGTTACTAGATAGTTACAGGCTTTTGTTTTAGTCCCTATTTGATTGCCTGGCACAAGCCAAAGCAGTGGTGTACCAAGGAGAGGTTGAGGGTGGTCTGGCCTGGTGGGAAATAGTATTTTATCATTGAAATTATTTAAGTATTATGATAATAAAAAGTAGAGCAATTTTAGTCACATCTGTAATTGTTTTAAATTTTTTTCTGGACAAATGAACCTCCTCATTGCCTGAACCTAGGACCTCCCAACTTTCACTAATGTCTGAAGGCCCAGAAATGACAAATTGTAGTCTCCAGCCCAAATGCAGAGCCCAATCATTGTAAAGCATCATTCGTCCAGTGCTCCACATGAAAGGGAAGCCTCAAATATGGAGGCTTTATGGTTCTAGAGACAGTCCTTTAAAAGGTCAATAGCAGCACCCTAAAGTTTTAATCCCATGTCTACCACTCCATGCCCATATTCCCTAACTTCTCCCTCTCATTCACTTTTGCTGATCTATAAACTTGAGAAGCACACTCCTCACCCAGGGCCTTTGCCTTTGGTATTCCCTCCACCGTAATCTTCTTCCCACAAGTTTCTACATGATTTTCTCCCTCACTTCCTTAAGTATCTGCTTAAATGTCATATTCTCAGACCACTCTTTCCATGACATGTCATTACCTCAAGATTTATCTAGCACTCCACCCAGCTTTATCTTCCTTTATGGCATTTAGCTCCACCTGGCATTAGGTTATATCTTTATTTAGTTATTATCTATGAAAATAGGAATTTTCTTTTATTGGTGGCTACGTCTCCATCATCTAGGTCACTACTAGGCACATAGCAAATGCTCAGTATTTGATAAATGAATAACTAAAAACCATTTCCACATCCTGCCCTCTTTGCCCGTTGGGATTGAGAATGAGTGAAGGTGTAAGGCTATTCCTGGCTAGCCTATAGTGCAGCCCAGGGGAGATACTGACATGAATCAAGGCCATAGTAGACAATTCTTTAATTCAATGAGTTCTTCTAGAGGCATTAGTGGTGTTCTAGAGCACATGATCATGACTTGTTTTTAAAAATAACCCACCATGTTTCCATTTGAGAAGTCATTACCCTGTACAAATAAGATTAAAGTTCTAGAGGGATCCCTGGGTGGCTCAGTGGTTTAGCGCCTGCCTTCAGCCCAGAGCGTGATCCTGGAATCCCAGCATCGAGTCCCACATCGGGCTCCCTGCATGGAGCCTGCTTCTCCCTCTGCCTATGTCTCTGCCTCTCTCTCTCTCTGTGTCTCTCATGCATAAATAAATAAAATCTTAAAAAAAAAAAAAGATTAAAGTTCTATACCAGGTTTATGTACTGCTATTGGCTTAAAAAATCAGGCTGCTGAGTGCCCAGTCTCTTCTCAGGGAATAATGACATCATGCCTTTAACTCATCTGAATCACATTTTCATCCACTGAGCAGTTCAGACAAAACCAATTACATGATGTCATTTTCTATTTTGAAAAGGAGGATGAGATGCGAGGATGGATATTTACTTCCCATTAACGTACTGGAGCTATGGCAGGCAGCTTGATCTTTGTGCTAATGGTACCTGTTGAAATGATAACTAACAAGGCTGGGCTGTCAAAATCTACTTTCTAGCTATGTATGATGCTTAGCTACTCACTTGTAAGGAGCTCACTTGTAAGGAGCTCACTTGTAAGCTCACTTGTAAGGAGATTCAGAAGATATTAATATAAGCCAGTTATTTGTTTTGTAAATGAAGGACAAATCCTTGGCTCAATAAAATTTGCCCACCAAGAATGCCCAAAACATCTTTGAACTTATCTGAAAAGAAGTTATTAAGGAAACTATTTAAAATGCTGATATATTAATTATTAGTCGAGATTTAAATGCATAATTAACATGTATATATCATTTTGTTTCCTTCGGAGATAACCAACTCTATTCCATTACTCAACTTAATTTCAACATCATAAATACAAAAAGGCAAATATCTGAAGATAGTTGTGGAGAGATAGTTGTATATTCAAAAAACCCATTTCTTCTTTGAGGCATGTGGTTGGACTCCATGTTCCAGAGATAAGATGTGTCTACATGATTGACTTCTCACCAGTAGAAAAAGATCTCAAGTGTACATTATAAAAACACTTTCCTTGGTGACCCTCCATGTTCTTTCTCTTTTGGCTTGCTGCAGCCTAGCAGGATAAATTAGAAGTACTTATTTTAAAATGATGGGCCTACAAAGTGGAAGGATTCTAGGACTGTAAATTATCACTTGAACAGTCCAGCATCAGAAGCATCTTATAAATAGCAGAACAAACTTCTACAATATTAAGGTACAGAGATGTGGAGGTTTCTCTTTTATAATTCCTAGCACCAAAGAGGGTGAGGCCTCCCTCCTGGTTCCTCTCTTACATCATGTCATTATGATTACCACTTTGATCCATTATTCTTCAATTATCCAAAATATTCTAGTGATTATTACAAGATGTCAAAAATAAAGAGAATTTTTGTTCCAGAGAGAGTCGTACTATGAAGTGAAGGCATGCTTAGGATTCAGATAAGTTTTATTGCATCAGTTTAACTAGTTTAGATGGCTTTAACTCTTATATTGGGGTTGGCTTATACATCGTCATCTGTCTCAACTTAACAATAAAACTAAGTAATCATCATCACTGGTGATATGGTCCCCCCAAAATAAATAGGTAAATAAAATGAATAATGTAATACATAAATAAAATAAGTAAGATGAAATATGAGAACAATGAAAGAAAAAGAACATTCTTTTGAGTTATGTGTAGTGATTTAATTTGGTCCCAAATAAATTCCACAAAGGTTTGCAAACAATATCTTCACAATCAAGTTATGTATTCTTAATTTTGCCTTGAAACAAAAGTTTAACTACTTCACCAAAATAAAATAAAAAATAAGAGCTGAATCTCATAATGAATGTATTGTTAGTATCCTTAGGGAAGCATGTTTTAAATGATCAGTTTTGTATTTATTATGAACATAAAATAAC
Source organism: Canis aureus (assembly GCF_053574225.1). Taxonomy (NCBI): domain Eukaryota; kingdom Metazoa; phylum Chordata; class Mammalia; order Carnivora; family Canidae; genus Canis; species Canis aureus. The sequence goes on from NC_135636.1 coordinate 19,177,636, forward strand.
TTATAAATATTTTCTATCTTCAACCTGAAGCAGTGGGAACTGACAAAGGCTATTTTCTGCAGTTCTGGAAAGGGCAGTAAGAGAGCCAAAAACAACTAAACTCTCAATTCCTATTTCCACAAATAGCTCCATTCCCTAGAAATTTATCAGAAAACTTCAGATTTACCAAAATATTACATAAATGAGAAGATACCCCAGAATTAAAATGGCTGGACTGAATAAGTTCTTGTTCTAATTTAGCAGAGATAGAGAAAACAGCTAGAACACAGTCCATGCAGCCTGTAAGTGGAAGGATTTCCAAGCTTACACTTGAAGAACAGACCAGCATAACAGTCCAGTGTGTTAAATTTAGAGCTCTTTGAAATAGCATAATGAAGCAAGCCTGCAAAATCCCATTCAAAGAGGAGAGGGTCAATTAGAAACTCTAGTGAAAAAAATGAACATGCCAGCTTGCTGAGAGGAATCACAAACTATCTTTCTCAAATCTGGGTTTTTTTCCCCCCTCTTTCTGTTTCATTAACATTAATTTTGATTTGGTAAAATGTCAGACCCCTTCAGTATTAATTCTGACTATGTAACAAGCAACTTATTACTTATTGCTTCTCCATCCAGCCTTCATCCCTGTGCTATTGCCACATGAGAGCTCTCTATGGCAATATTTTTTTAGGGAAATTGATGTTATTAAAGCCATGCTTCCTGAGTGTATTCTGTAGAAGACAATTCTCAAAAGAAGAGTACTGGGGAAAGAAAAAGGATTTCATGTTCTTGCTTGGCCCCTCTCCTGAACACTTAACAGTGTTCATTTACATATTAAAGTCTCAAAGAAGTCCTTTAGTTAAGACATTGCATTCTATTCATTGACTGTTAGGTTCCCCAAGCTTATTAAGCCATAGAGAAAGTCTTCTGGTATATCTATCTATTTACATTCAATGGAACAGTTTGGGAAATGCTGATATTAAATATGGCTTAGAAGATAGGAATTAATTGCTATATTAAAACCAATATGTAGGTAGCACACGATATCTTTCTAACTAATGGTGGGGTTCAGGACCCCCTACCCCAAAGTATTACACCTTGGCATTAAACATTTTAAACTGAAGGAGTTTGAGAAAACAAGAAACAGAAAGGTCTCTGTGACCTTCCCCTTGCTCTTCTCCCTTGAAGCAGATCATAAAACTTTCATGTGAGAGATTCTGTCCTTATAGTTGAAAGAAAGGAGTGTCTTTACGTCTGAGGAAAAAGGAATGCTCAAAAGAGTTGTAACAAACAGGCCTTCCCCATTTCCCCATTTATTACACTTATCAGGTGCTCATTGACATATTTCTCTAAGACCGTCCACTCATCATCAAATCTAGCATAAAAATAATCAAGCTTAACTATTCCTTTGAGTCTTCATTTTTGTATGGAGACTGGTGTTACGTAAAACCTATACTGAATAGATTTGTATGCTTTTCTCCTGTTAATCTCTGTCACTCTGATTTTCGGATCTAGCCAGGGGCCCTAAAAAGTTGGAAGAAAACTCTTTCCTCCCCTATACTAGTATGCTAAACTTTAACCTGTTTATAATCTGCGAAACTTAGTTATCATGTCTATAGAGATTCCACAGTATTTGATTCTCTTCTATTCCCTCAAGCCTCTCTTTTTTGTTCCATTGTGGCCATTTCAGTAATGACTCACTTTAATCAATAGCAAAGGGTTAATGAAAACAAAACAAACCTACAACGTGACTCAATTTTTACAACTCGATTATAAAAAGACAAATAACCCAATTTAAAAATGAGGAAAGGATCTGAATAAACATTTCTCTAGGGGAGATATACAAATGGCCAATAAGCACATGGAAAGATACTCAACAGGGCAGCCCGGGTGGCTCAGTGGCTTAGCGCCTACTTCAGCCCAAGGTATGATCCTGGAGACCCAGGATTGAGTCCCAAGTCAGGCTCCTTGCATGGAGCCTGCTTCTCCCTCTGCCTGTGTCTCTGTCTCTCTCTGTGTCTCTCATGAATAAATATTTTTTTTTTTAAAAAGAAAGATGCTCAACATCACTAAGATTAGGTAAATGCTAATCAAAGTCACAATGAGACACCACTTCACACCACTGTAGTGACTGTAAACAAAAAGACAAATAATGACAAGTGTTGGTAGGGATTTGGAGAAATTGAAATCGTTATGCACAGCAGGTAGGGATGTAAAATAGTACAGTTCTTTAGGAAAACGGTCTGAAGCTTCCTTCAAGTTGACACATATAGATACTATCTGACTTGGGCGTTCCACTTCCTGGTATATTCCCAAGAGGAATGAAATGAGAGACAATGAAGGATTGACAGTTGGGAACACTTGAGAACTGGAAGGAAGCTGAACAATTCCTGAGTGGGCTACTTAAAAAGGAATCCATACCTAAGATATTGCAGTGAAACTGCAGAACATCAAAGACAACATAAAAATATTGAAAGGAACCAGAGAAAAACATAACTTAAAAGGAAGAACAAGACTGACAGCTGACTTGTCAACAGCAACGGTGAGCACCAGACTATGGGATACTCTTACCTGTGTGTTCAGAAACACCAGGTGTCAACCTGGAACTAAAACCCAGTGAATCTTTTACTATTAAAGAAGGCCAACTGGGGGGCACCTGGGTGGCTCAATGGTTGAGCGTCTGCCTTTGGCTCAGGGCGTGATGCCAGCAGGGTCCTGGGATCAAGTCCCAAGTCCCAAGTCCCCACAGGGAGCCTGCTTCTCCCAAAAAAAATGGGAAAAGTTTAACAATAGATCTTCACTAAAAGAAATCCTACAGAATGCACATACAGACAGAAGGAAAATAATCCCAAATGCAAAGCCAGAGATGTAAGGAAAGGTAAACCAGGAAACTGATAAATATGGGAATGAATTTAAATTATTAACATTAAAAATAAAATAAAAAATTGTAAATATTTAAAATAACAAAGTGGTTAAGGGAGATATAATTAAATACTGGATGATAATAGCTGAAGCTGAAATATTTAACATATTTCTGTTATTCAAGGGAAGCATAATGATTTTGGTTAAAGAAAAATTAAGCATGTTAAAATATCTGGGGTAACCAAGAATTAGAAAAAAAAGAATACGGTATGTAATTTCAAATTAGTTCATCAGGGAAAAAGGAAAAAAATAAACTTGGAAAAATTGAGACAAATATAGAGAAATGAAACATGAATGACTATAACTAATTACACCAACATAAAAAAATTTCAAGTAGTGCTATTGAATGAAAAATCAAATTTCACAAGAATGTATATAACATGATTCCATTTATATCCACTGATTCTTTCTAAAGGATTCTCAAACATGTAAAATTAAATGGCATATTTTTAGAGCTGTTTGCTATGTAGCACAATTATAAAGAGAAGGATAGGGAAAATAAGCACAAAATTCAGAAAAGTGGCTACTTTGGTGGGAAAGGAAATGAAGAGATCAGGATGGGGTGCAGAGGGTTTCTAAGGTAGGGCAAACTGGTAGCTGTTATATACACATTCATTTGATTGTCATTCTTGGTATCTTTGTATATATTACGAATATTTTAGTACATATTCAATACACAGTTAAAAGCACATGCGCACACACCTCATACCACACATACACACACGTACACACACACTACTATGCTGCTCTGTGCCAGGTCAGGTCGCTCCTGAAAAATACACTCATTTATGGAAACCCTACTTTAAGGAGACCACGGAGCATGATCTGAAAAAAACAAAAACAAAAACAAAAAACAAAACAAAACAAAAAAACATCGGGATAGTAAGGTGCCTAGAAATCAGAGTATCTAAGAAATAAATGAAGACACTGTAATTTTTCATCAAAGAATTGAGAAGTCAAAGTGCTTCAGGATAATGGCCTTCAAATATTTGGGTGCCTTTTACAGGGCCAACTGGTTAGATGGATCAAAGAAAAAAGTTAGTAGCAGCGATGGCAATTTATGGAGATACTCCCAGGTTCATTAAAGGGAAGACATTTTTGCCCTCTTTCTCAGACACAGCCCAAAGATTAAATTTTACAGCTTGGAAGGGGGTGAAGTCTTTCCACAGGGACACATTTGAGATTTTTAGGAGGATGTGGGTATGTGATAACTTTCAAAATATAATCCTCAGATAGTATAGACACTTCCATTTGGGTCACTTTACACAGCACAGAAACATCTCTCTTGCTTTAAGGACATCAAGTTTTTAAAGGCTATCCATAACATTTTTTCATATTTTTGATTATGTTTTACACCAATGTGGTAATTTTTTACAACATATTTCTACATTAGCCTCCAATTCTCTGGTTTCTTCTTCAATTGTAAAACTATTAGTTATTAAAAAAAACCCAAAAAACTATTATAGATGTTTGGCTCAAATAACAGAAAGCCCGACTAACAGTACATATAGTTTTTATTTTTCCCCCCTTCATAACAACATCTCTACAGATATGTAGGGCTGTTACGGCTGTTTGAATTCTGGGCTTTTTATGTCTTTCTGCTTTGATATTTTCAGCCTCGGGATTTTGACGTTTTGGTTACAAGATGTTTACTACACTTCTAATTCTCATTTATTCAAGGTTGGAAGAACACAGAATGGCTTTTTCTCCTTTGCCTTTTTATCCACGAAAGGAAGTTCTCTCTCGTTTTCTGCTTATTGGCCGGCCATCAGTCACGTGGTCTATCACTTGAAAGGTGATTGCGAAAATCAAGTGCTTTGCATCCAAACCTCATGGGGGATTGAGGTGAGTGAAAAAGCATGGAGTAGAGGTAGTGTGAGTGTCAGTCTAAACTCTCTTCTATTTTCCTGCAGTAGGAACTCAGAATTAAAACAGCACTGATTCAGCCTTGGAGAAGTTGTTAATAGTTAACATATCACATTTGCTTTTACATTTATCCATACTGGTTGATTTACTTTGAAATGTAATGTAGAATGAAGTAAAATGTCTATAAAGAAACACTGATGAATGCAAATAAGAAGTTGAATTCACAGTAATATGAAGTTTTAAACAAAACATTTAAGTTATTTAATAAGATCTATGGAGTTTGTTTCAGAATATATAAAAGCAGGCAGCTGCATTACAAGCTCTAAGCACTTTAACTAAGAAACATAAAATCAATCTGTCCTCCTTCAGAAATGCCATGATTTGTCTTAATCAATCATTCTTAAATCATTCTGGTGAAGTTCCCAGTTCAACCCATTTATAAATTATGATTGTACAAAGGTCATTGGGTGGCTGTGCCATGTCATCACCGGTAAGATGAAGACTATCAATATTTTCAGAACTCAACACTTCAGCAAACATTGAAAGAGCTTAAAGGTTTATTTGGCCTCAATGCCAATTCAGAGTTTATACATGTAACATGTTTAGAATAGTGCTCTGCATACTTAAAAAATGCTATTGTTATTTTTCTTATGTCCATGAAGCAGGCAATGCTTGTGATTTATATATATACACATATATAATATATATAGACACATTTACATATATGATATGAAAAACAAAAAGGTACCTCAAAGTAAACCTGCCCAAGAAAAACAAAAAGAGAATGTGTCTTCTTTTTGTCTTATTGCAAACAAGGGGAAAATTTAGCAAGTTGGGATGGGTTATTTTTAAGATGAGGAAAATTTAGACAATTCCAATCACACTTAGTAAAACATGTGTGGCACATTTTTATGAGGGAGTTAAATCAAACGATACAAAATTCAAAGCCAAAAATATTATTTTTATTTCCATATACAATAAAATGCAATGCATTAAAATATAAGAAACTTGCTAAAAGCCTTCCTCCTTGATCATCAAAACTGTTTTTTCTATATGAGGAGAGATACAAAACTGCATGTGGTTTTGTGTTATTTAACCTCTCAATTAGACTACAGTTGTGTCCACATAAGGTATCTTTCTATATTGTTTCACCTGAAATATAAATATATAGGAAGGAAAGGACATATGCTGACATTACAATAAAAACTACAATTTTCACAACAAACCACTTGAAAAAATGATTTGGCAAAAATTTCATGCGAACAACAGAGTGTCCCTGTGCAGTAGGTGTTACCATAATCATGATGGCTATTTTGAGATGATAAAATTGATGCTTAGTGGGATTAACTGATTTGTCAGAAATTATTCTGTAATTGGTGGTGGTAGAATTACCTACCCAACAAGTCTTGTAGTTTTACAGTTGAATCTTTTTATTATATGAGAATTAAATTAATCAGCTCTCATACTGTAGACTTCCTTTTCTTTCTTTTCTTAATAGAAATGCCACTTACTATGCCACATAATGTTCTTGGCCCTATGCAAAATTTTGAAAGTTCAGAGAGAAGTAAGAAGAAGCCCTCAACTTTGAGATCACCCTTCTTGAAACTGGGGAAAGCCAATGAACTATAAACACCTTACATTGAATCCTCTGGCATAGTCAAATAGGCTATTTAAATTTAAATTGATCAAAACTCAATGAAATTTAATTTCAGTTCCTCATGTATAGGAGCCACATTTTAAGTGCTCAACAGCCACATTTGGTAAGTGGCCAGTGCTTTGGAAGATGCAGATGAAGAACACTTCCACCACTGAGGAAAGTTTTATCAAAGAGCACTGTTCTAGAGGCTTTGTACTCAATGCGTGCTTTCGGTATCACCCTTGTCATCTGGGAGCTAGTTAGAAATGAAGACTCAGGTACCAACACAGACCTATTAAATCAAACCAATGACAAGAGCCCTCCCAGTGATCTATATGCACACTGAAATTTTAAATGGGGTGCTTTAAAGAAAAGCTTCAAGAACTTTCCCAAAACACTCAAAATCAGTAACATATGTGGGCTGGTGAGTGGGTGAGGGCAACAGGATGGAGCATTTAGCAGAATATAGGGAAGTTTACATTCAGAATAAACACTATTTTTACAAGTTAATATGGCCAATAATGAAGATAGGTGAATAATGAAGATAATGGTTATGAAATATGGATGATCTGCATGGGAGGCATAACACACACACAAGTTGTGTACACACACAAGACTGTACATAAGTTAAAGTATACACTTTTTTTTGGACAGAGAATTGTGAACAGTGATTAGTACTCATAATACATTCACCTCGTATTTTGATAAATGTTTAAGAAGAAGGAGTATTTCCAGTGAATTTAAGCAGGCAGTATAATCTACAAGAAGAGTTCACAGAGCTCTGAGTGTGATGCACTTAAGGCAGATGCACTGAGGATTGGCAAATATATGGTCATATATCTGAAACTGATATTCTAAACCATGTATAAGAGGATGACTTCCCTGCTCTTCAGCAAATGCCAGGAAAGTAGTTCTGGAGTTCCTTTTGATTGATACTGGATGATGTCAATATGTAACTGTTGCCAAGAAGTCTAGAAAAATTCTATGAATTACTAAGAAGGATTTCAGAAAGTACCATAAGACAGAACTCACCCTTAATATCTCTATCATAGCCTCATTCCAATCTTAAGTTTGATAGAATTGTTTCTACCATTTTTCAATTGATAGAAAAGAATAACTTCTCAGATCTGCGCAAATCTTTTCCATCCACATAGACTAAAGTAGTTCAAGAAGATAAAGCATTAACTCACAAGTAATTTTGGAACTTACAATCGCCACCAAAATTGGTGTACAATGAGCACATATTCAACTGTCACATATTGACATTCATAATTTGGGGGGAAGATATTACACAATAACATGATTATCCTTCTTCAACTAGATCTGGGAAAACCTATTGGTGAACATACCTTCATTCATCATTCCCAGATAATTTCTAGAAATCTTGATGGCTGTGCCATGCAAGGTGGCAGTTTATGAAATGACCTTAATTACAATGGGGAGATGAAGAAAGCTGTACCTTCCATGGCTGATTATGGCATCAAATGGTTTAAATAATATGAGGTCATCTGAGATTCCTGGAACAAACCCATTAGATAATTTGCATAGTCACGTGTTTTCATGAGTGTCACAACCATCACATTAAAAATGTTAGTCTAGACAGCACTGCATGCCTCTTTTATATCAAATATATTTATCATTCTCTAACAGTATTTGAAGTCCTACATTATACAAGGCATTTATCATTACCTAAACCAAGCCCATACGTACAACTCAAGTGGTATTATCTGATAAAGGCAGCAGCAATGCATTGCAAACTAGGGTCTCAGATATTAAGTTATAAAAAAAATCAGAAAAGTAATTAAGCATTCAATATCAATAATTTATTTTATATTGCTTCTCTGGGATCCATATTAATCCCTTGCCAAAGAATATGATTGAAGGGGAAAAATGGTTTCTATACAGATGCACATTCAGATCCAATAAAAGCCCTGTGCAAATGTCTAAAGACAAAATTAACTTGCTTAGCCAAAACTTCCCCTCAGAGATGAGTAGACAGATTTCCATGATTTAGCTACATAAGTATTCTTTGGTTCATACTGTAGTCCATTGTCTTTCTAAAAAGATGGATATGAATAAATACCACCATCACCTCCTTCTTCCAAGCCAATCACATTCTTCAGACATCAGCTTTTAAGTTGTCTAACGGCATCAATGTAGTCTTATGCCTCCGTGTAAAAGCATGACAAGCAATTCACATTTTATTCTACATTGGCTTTTAATTCTATTGAAATAGAATCTAAACATTTCATAGAGTAGACACCATGATATTAGAATATTTGGTAAAGTGTCAAGCTACCAAATAACGTTGGCACATTATTTCATTCATCTTTATGAGCTCCTTTCTTGAGTGAATGGCATGCTATTGTTACTGTTTTTAAATGGGAAAAGTTAGCTTTGAAGGTCAGCTTCCTTAGCTGCAAAGAAAGAATTTCATAAGAGTCCAGAATTATGACCTCAAATGTTTTTCATCGCAGGCATGTAATGCAAATAAGGTAAATAGGCCAAACTGAATACGTAATAGATATAGGCTGTGGAAAATCAGGGAACACAAGCTCCTGTTTCATGTAAGAATGGTGGTATAGCACAATGGTTAAGGCTTGGGAAATTTCTCTGGACAAGGAAATCTGCTTTCTCTTGGAATCAGCACTTTGAGACCTGTGTGGAAGCTCCCTTTTCCATACATTAAGAAAGGAACATATAATTTGTTGAAGAAAGAAGCTGGGACATTAGAATTTCTTATTAAGGTAGAAGAGGAAGAAATGAATACTTACTAAGATGAAATGTTCATTTACTCATTCAACAAATATTGATTGGTCATGAGAAACTGAATATACAAATGGACGATGGCAAGATCTTATGTGACAATATAACTGTGACCAGAACTCCTGCAATAGCCAGCCAGATACCAAACCTCTCCAGCAACCAGACGAGAAGTAAAACCATAATGTCTACAGCAACCAGCCCCAAATAGTCATAGTCAGTCAGTGGAGTTCATCCCTATTTCTATCCCCCTTACCCCTCTTCCAACTCAGGACCAACCAGAGAAAGCTAAACACGCTTCTCAAACCAATCCAATCAGATAATCATTTCTACTTAACTCCAGTTTCCCCATGCTAACAACTGCCAACCAGAGCACACTGGAAGCTGTCCCTTTGTTTTATTATAAATCCTATTCTTCTGCCTGCCTTTGAGTCTCTGCCAAATGCAAATGATGGTAGCTGACTCCCATGTAAGCCATAAATACAGAGCTTCTGTTTATTCTCATTTGTGTGGTCTTCATTTATTTCCAAGACCATATATTAAAGACAAATTTATAGAGTGATCCAGTAAAAGAATGGAAAGGAAGATTTTACAAAGAGGAAAGGCACTAAGAATTATTCACAGGATGACAGATGTGTGTGAGTGTGCCTGGAGGGTAGGGTATGTATGTGTGTGTGTGTTTGTGTGTACACATGTGTGTACTTGGGACTGTAAGCATGAGATGAATTTGAATAAAGAGGCCAAGAAAATCACAAAGAGTATTAAATGACAAACTTGTTAGTCTGTAAGTTTATCCTCCAGTTATGGGCAACAAAATAAAAGTTTAAATGTGAAAATAACAGAATTTAACTTAGATTTATGAAATGTTACTCTAGCAGCAGGATAGAAGATGGCTGGATGGTAGAAAATTTCTGTGGTGAGCCTACTTAGGAAATCATCACTCCCAACACATTAGCTATATTCCCATGCCTACCTCATAACACCTGTGAAGAATTTTTTAGAGGGCAAATCACTGTATAAGGCACCGCATAAAGACAAATAATAAGAGCTATTGTTTTGGCCCTCATGTGCCTAAAGAGAACTATAGTGTGGTGGGATCCACAGCAAAATCTTATTGCTTAAAAATAAGTCATAACATACTACTTTTTATGAGACAAATTCATAGCATGCTCCACTTTATAAACCAAATCTTTGATTCTCTGTGCATCAATCACATGAGCTAGGTCAGAGTCATTGATTAAATCCTAACACATATTCCTATAATTTACTGTGTGGCTTTGATTTTTGATGTAAAAAAGCTTTGATTTTGCTGTACACATCATTCTGATTACTGCCCCTGCTTGATTACGGTCCTTGAACACAGATGGGAATTAATACTTAGCACAAAAATAAGAGCCTATGAAGGAAGCAGGAAATCTGCATAAGCGACCATTTGTATGACAGTGGTGACTGAGCAGCTTTGAAAAGGGTGCAGTTGGGCTGCAGTGACTTCCTTCACTACCTCCTCCCCAACCACATACCCACAGAGCCAGAGAACTAATAATCATGGTCTTAGAGAATGTCCCAACACAAAGTGTAGTAAGAAATGGATGCAGTAGGCTTAGAAATAGAATAATAGTTATAATCATTATTAAGAAGTAAGCAAGATATGAGCCATTATACATGTCTTATCTAATTTAATCATACAGGCAATGGCCTACTAGAGGTTTCCACTTGGCTGTTTAGTAGGCTTACTGATAGAATTATTAAGTCCCCTTCCTCTAGATTCTCCCATTCATTCACTCATTCATTCATTCACATATGCAGCAAATGTTTACTGATCACCTGTCATGTACCAGACAGTGTTTTAGGCGCAATGAACCACAAAGCAGTGAACAAAACAGACAAAAATACATGGTCTCATAAAGTGTCCATTGTAGAAGACAATAAATGAAATTGGTAAGAACAATTAGAATATGCAAGATGGGTGTAAGTTCTATAGAGAAAAGTACAGTGTGAATGGAAATGGAAAGGCAGTGTGGCTTTAAGTAGATTGGTTGGGGAAGGCCTGGATGTGAAGGTGACATCTGAGTAAAGACATCCAGGAAGGGAGGCTGAGCCATGCCAGAGTCTGGAGAACGGTGTTACAGACACGAGAAGAACAGCAATCTCCTCCAAAGCACCATGATTTACTCAACTGCTCAGTCCCATGACCTGTGAGTCATCCAATCCATCACCAAATTCTGTCAGCTGCATCTCCAAAATTGATCCCAACCACTTCCCACCATATCTCTAGACTCACTCACCTTTACTCTAGAGTCAATTTTCCACATGGCAGCCAGATTGATCTTTTGAAAACATGTCATATCATTTCACTTCTTGAAGCATATCTTCCAAAGACATACATCACTTTTGGCATAAAATTCTGACTCCTCATCCCAGCAAAGGTGTCCTGGATCTTCACTCTTCTCCACTTGATTTGCCAGCTATCTCATCCATCACTTCATCTGCTGCATCCCTGCACCAAGGTCATTTCAGCCTCAAACCCCTAATGGTCTGCTTGGGCTGCCCATAACAAAATTCCACAGGCTGAGTGGTTTAATGAGAGAATCTTCTTTCCTCACAGTTCTAGAGGCTGGAAGTCCAAGATCAAGGTGCCATCAGGGTTGATTTCTGGTGAGACTTTTCTTCCCGGTATGTAGTCGGCTTCTTACCATATCCTCACATGATCTTTCCTTTGTGCATGTGCAGACAAAGAGAGTTCTCTGGTGTCTCTTCCCTTTCTTTCTTTCTTTCTTTCTTTCTTTCTTTCTTTCTTTCTTTCTTTCTTTCTCTTTCTTTCTTTCTTTCTTTCTTTCTTTCTTTCTTTCTTTCTTCTTTTTCTTTCTTTTTAAGGATTTATTTATTTATCTATTTATGATAGACATAGAGAGAGAGAGAGAGAGAGGCAGAGACACAGGAGGAGGCAGAAGCAGGCTCCATGCCGGGAGCCCGATGCGGGACTCAATCCCGGGACTCCAGGATCGCGCCCTGGGCCAAAGGCAGGCGCTAAACTGCTGAGCCACCCAGGGATCCCTTCTTCTCTTTCTTATAGGACACCAGTCCATTGGACTAGAATCCCATTCTTCTGACCTCATTTAATATTAATTTTCTTCTTAAAGGCCTTATCTCCAAATACAGTCCCATTGAAGGATTATTGCTTCAACACATGAATTTGGGGGAGCAAAATTCAGTCTATAATAGAGTCCTTGTACTTGCTGTCTTTTTTTCTGCCTAAAATACTTTTCTTCAGATTTCTGCATGGTTTGCTCCTTTGCTTCATGCAGGTATGAAGCCTTCCTTGACTTCCCCCTACAAAACTGCTACCCTCACTGCTTCTCTTTCTCCCTTTACCTTTTGTTATTCTTTTTCCAACATCCAATCCCTACTTATTTTTTTATTTTTAATTATTTTTTAAAGATTTTATTTATTCATGAGAGACACACAGAGAGAGGCAGAGGGACAGGCAAGGCAGAGGGAGAAGCAGGCTCCATGCAGGGAGCCCCATGTGGGACTCCACTCCAGGACTCCAGGATCACGCCCTGGGCCGAAGGGAGGAGCTAAACCACTGAGCAACCCAGGTGTCCCTCCAATCCCTACTTAATATTACGTTATGTAATCATTTGCTTGTTTCCTCTCTGAATCACAGGAAGCAGGGACGTTGTTCTGTGTTGTATCCCCCGGCCCTAGAATAGTAACTTGTATAGTGCAAGTCTTCATATTTGTTGTATGGAAATTCTCAGAGCAATTCTACCGAGTAGGTTCTATTTGCCCAACCCTCCAGATAAGAAGTTATTTTGAATTGGCTCCATTAATTATAACCAAGATTTAAATCCAAAGTGAACATATGTTCCATATACTATCATCTCTGTTCTTCACAATGGTCCTAAGACGTGGTTGTAGGAGCTACTGTTATTGTTCAGCTTCCACCAGGACCTACAACGTACTGTGATGGTTTGGTAATGGAAACAATGAGAACTCAGAGGCAGGGGGCTACCTGCCCAAAGACTGGAGCTGAAGGGGAACTGCAGGAAGAGGTAAACCTAGGAAGGCTTCTGTGCCAGAAACAGGGTTACTTGTTAATCCATGTTGGATTATCACACTCATATCTCTTCCTGGCATTGCATAAAAATTTGTCAAATGTTTTAATCAGATACAAGCCTATTCTACAACTTAGCCACAAGGTGATGAGCTCTATTGTGGAAATATCTACTCCACAGTTGGTGTTTGTTCTACCACCACAGTACTTTCACAAGACTTTTATTAACTATCCAAGGTAGCATTAACTTCCAGGAACCAGTTCTTATTTTTAGCAGAATTTTATTCACTTGGTCCTATGTCATGAATGGAGAAATGGTAGACTCCCTCAAAGAAAATCCTCCAGCTAGGTTGGTTGTTGTTGCAAAGTGTGGAGTTTCTGATGGGTGCTCTACTAAAAACAGAGCCCTAAAGTAGGATCTTACCATAAGGCTAAGGAAAAAAAAGGGCATACAATTCTGGTACTCTGCATGAGGCAAGAAGAAAAGCCACCCAGATATCTGAGAAGCAGGGATTGAAGAGAGTAGAGATGAAAACAATACTACACTGAAAGAATTCTGATGTGACAATTGCATGCAAGTCTATGAGTCCAGAATTGTACTGTTTTCACACATAAAACGCCACCTAAGAATGGTGCCACCATTAGGATGCTACTACCTGTCCTTATTTTCAGAGACTGACAAGAAATTGAAAGAAAAATGAATGTGATGATTTTGTTCGCTGCATTCAATAAAACTCTTCCCCAAATCGATGTAGCTGTTTTAATTCATTAGGGCTAAATATTAGGTTTGGAGTAGATGGAAAGAGGTTTGGCGTGAAATTTTCAAAAGGAATAAGAACATAATCATTTCATCTACAATCTCTGACTCATCTAAGACCACAAAGGAAATTAATAGCAGACACTTCCAGGAGTGGGATGGGAGGAAGCCTTAGAAAAATGATCTTGAAATATTCATGTGAAATCATTAGGCTTTTTGAAGACTTTAAAGTCATAGTAATGTGTGGTGGAGATTCTCCTTTATTTTATTGAAAAATTGAATTCCAAAGAGCAAATTTCAATATATTATCATTAACTTCCATTATATAATTAGAGATTTGATGCCACAGAAATATTTCCCAATAAACTTCGGTTTTGTGATAGCCAATCCCCTGGTGCGATGGACATTGCAGTCCATTAGTGGGATTATGCCCGTAACAAATATAACAGTTACATATTTCTAGGGAGTGTCTTAGTTTGGCTTCTCCTCAAACAGCACCTTAAACAAGGACATAAGTGCAGAAAGTTTATTTGGGAGGTGATCCCAGAAACAGAAAAGAGGAGTGGACAATGAATTAGGGAAGGAAGAGTTCTTATTAAAGGATACAGAAATTAGTTTGTTACTCCTTTGCATTGAATGAGGGCCCACTCTTGCTGGGGGCATTCTGAGGAACTGTCTCAGAACTGCTCTTCTGGGAAATAGTGAGGCTGCCTAGAAATGTGTTGGCCCAGAAACCGCCCCCCATCATTCCACTGAGTTGAGGTCTGACCCTTGAGGATGTTGATTCCCTTGTATTCTGTGTTACAACTGCCCATTGAGTGGTCCTCTGATTTCTCTCCCACATGCACTTGAAGTGAGGTGTCAGCAGTATGCAATGAACTGTCTATGCCCAATGCTCTGAAATCTGGTGGGCCAAGGAGATGCCCTACGGGGTGAATCACTAGTGTCTGCTATAGAGAACCAGGATGATATAGTAGCTGGAAGAGCATTTGTTAGTGTCAGCTTCATGACATTACTTCAGATTATTCACAATCCTCTGTTTCCTCATCCATAAAATTGTGAGAATAATAGAGTCCATAATGCATATAAAATGCCTGATAGAGAGCCTGGCATATAATAATAAGCATTCAATAAAAACAAGTTGTCTTCATTTTCCTAAGTAAATATTTTTAAACATCTTTTTTATTTCTGGCAATGCTCACCAAACCAAAGAAATATAGCCTTTTCATCAAATTTTCATTTAAGAATATTCTATTCCTCTTCTCATTTTAGCTGGCATTTGGAATAGCCAACTGAGACTTTGTAAGATGTCACATGCACTGGTATTCTTGTGCTCATGAAATCAGAATCCATCAAGATTGGGAAGGGCCTCCAAATTTGTCCCATTCAATTGGCTGTGGCATGCCTTTTAGTAGATTTTGTTTCAGTAATTTTATTTCTTAACTAGAAGCGACCTGTTTACCTCAAACAATTGAGACTGTGTGAGATTGTTTCTTTGCTTTATTGTCATCACCACTCATAGAGACAACTAAAATCTGGACAATGGAGGAAAGCACAGTTTGAAAAGCTAAAACCATTCCCCAAAAAAGAAGTGGTTGAAGGAAATGACATTCATTTTTCAAAAATGAATTATCTCTGAGATATTATGTTGACATTTCTCCAAATTTGCTCAGAAATGGTAGACATTGCTATTTCCATCCTAGTAGAAGCTGTGATGTTGAAACAAATTTTTATAAGACAGGGTTTTCACAGTCTTGGGCACACTATTTGTCTTCAGTGGCGCCCTAACACAGCAATTTCTTTGCCAGCTCAGACTTCTTCCGCCGCCTTCTAAACATAACATATCTACAGATTTACTTAGAAGTATGTCAGCCACTTTTCCACACAAAGGCTCTGCTCCCACCAAAAACACAGCATGTGCTGAGGATCTTTGAAAAGCTATAATTATCAACTACCAGTGGTACAATCAGAAGTAGGCACAAGACTGATGTGTGCTCAAGATTTCCAGAACCTACTCAATTAGGGTAAAAATACCTGGCAGAGCCAAAAGGAAAACATAAACACAGTGAGGCTTCTTCCCCTGCACAATACATTTTTTCATTCTGATCAAGAAAAGGAGTCCCTTTCAAAGGAAATTTTGTCCAGTTAGGAGGCTCCAATTCCCACAATACAGTTTCTTGAAGAAGTCTGCAAGGCTGTTGACATAGAAGCTATTGTGTGCCACTAAAATGTCTCTGGCAAGCAAAACTATCTGAACAGGGAAATATAGGTGGGATTGTCAATATCTCCTTGGGACAATATGTCTCAGGGCTACTGCCAAAGGACTGATTTGAAAAAGGGCATCATGAACACAAACAAAGGTTGCAGCCATTTTCCGGATATTCTGTCCAACATACACATAGACTACCAAAGGGAAATTAAAGGTCATTTTGTCACCTTTTCCCTCTTCCTGCACATCCTCCACTCTAGCACTTCTTGCAGGAGTTCCTGCTCAAATCATATCCCACAAAATGATTATCCAGTTTTTGTTGACAAATGACTCCAAAAGACATTGCTCATTAACTTGTTTCCTTGCTGGATATTTAGAAACTAGAAAAGTATTTCTACTATTGGGCCAAATTCTATTTCCCTGTAATTTCCACTGAAAGTCTCCTTCTGGCTTCCTAGGGCAATTCTCTTTCCTACTGGACAAACTTTTACATTTCTAAATAAACCTACCCTATTCTTCATACATCTTCTCTCCCACAAACTAAGCTGTCCCCAGTTCCCTGGACTGGTACTCATGTGACTTGTTTTCCAGACCAGTCATTCCCTATTCAAGGAGTATTCAAGGTATTGTTTGTACGGTATTTGAAAAGTGCTGGGCATTCATTTTATGTATATTCTCTCAATGAACACTCTCAAGTTCTTAGGATCCCCACTTCAAAGACAAGGAACATGAGGTTGGCCAGCTGGTCCAAATTTCGCAGCTAGTAAGGAACTGAGAGTCAAATCCAGGTCACTAAAATCCAGCAGAACCCTATGCTGGGAACCACTTGCCACATGGCTCTCCAGTTTGTTTACCTGCTTGCTCACGGTAGTGCCCTAAACTGGAAATCTGGCCACAAATGGCCACAGGTCCGACTGGCAGAGGGTATAGTCGGTCTTTGATCCTTTTAATGATGTCTAAAATGTAATGAATATTTCTAAGTAGCCCGATCACAATGTTGCCTCACACTAAACTTATGATCAAAGAAAATCACTCAGTGTATGTACATTTCTACATGCATATTGTGATTTGTATGTGATTTGCATCTCCAACTCTGTATATGCAGGACTCCAGATCATTGAGGCCTCTTCAAATCTTAATGATATTACTCAATGAATTAACTGCATCTCCAAATTGTGCATCATATAAAATTTGAAAACAACATCTTCCAAGATGGCTTCATAGAATTTCTTAATAAAAATAATTGATCACAAAAAGAAGAAGGACATAGTACTGAGACATAATCCATCATAAATACTCATTCATTGGGGATGATCACAGATACTAATTTGTTTGACTAAATGACCTACCCCTGCATACTCCTATTGCTCACTTTGTTCTTCTCTAAGTATCCCCAAATCAAGGACTTAAAAATCCTGTACAAAGTCCCAGCCTCACTCCATCTCCTCTAAAATTCAAATCAGAAAAGTTAAGCCAAGAGACATTAATGAAAGGAGGACTCAGAGGTTTAGGCAGGTTAGGGCAAGCAACAAGGGAAGTTGGTGCACAAGATTAGCCACTGGGGAACTGGAATTACCCCTGGGTTTGTGGAGCCAGGGTAAAGTGGAAGTAGGAGTGTGATGGGAATAGAAATACTGTAACTGGTGACAGCTAGAGAGAGAGAGAGAAAAAAAAGGCTGCCTGTTGGGAGCCACTGCTAGAAATGTGGGAGAGGTGGTGGAAGATAAACACCCACATCTCTTCCCCCTGCCCTCCAATAGTGCCCTCCAAGAGTGCCTCCCATTAGCCAAACTCCAACTACCTTTCTAGGGCAACGGTAGAAACTGGATAGGGGTGGGAAGTGACATGGGGTGGGAGACTGCAAATAGAGAAAAATAAGCATAGATCCCTTCTCTAGCTTAGCTAATGGTCAATAGGCTTTCTCGTTGATTTCTTTTCCATATTGGTAAATGTTATTTTAAAATTGATATTGAATGGTATACTCTTCCATTACTATATAAAAATCAGGGGTCTCATTCCATTAAGATGGAAGAAGTGGCCTCTTCCATACCTGCCAATAATTTTTTTAAGGAAAAACACAATCCAAAGCCAGCCTCCACAGTTAAGTGCAATTTGCGTTAAATCACAACATACTTGTATAACCGAAATGTCAAATACAATTTTTTTTCTACTCTCCAGAAAACCGAGCTTAACGTACTCTTTCCGATTTGTACTCGTGTTCAGGAGAATAACAATGACTCAGTAGTTATTTCATAATTAAATAGTATTATCCCAGCATGGTTGGTTTTCATGCTTGGCTATTTCACTGGTTTCTACAGCATGGCAATGGTACTTCAATCTCTGGTTTCATCAGTAAAATCAAGAACTGAATAGATGATATTGTAAATGTTGATAATTTATGTCATGAAAAATCTGAGTTACTTACAAAAAAGATAATTTTAGTATGGGGCTTTCACTAAACTTCTGATGTAAATGCCCGTTGAAATGGGCATTACAGTAGTTTTTAAAAATCAGGAAAATTCTTCTACAGATAAAAACATAAAATGAAATACTTAAAACATATACAGATTTTCTAGAAGATTCTCAAAATAAAAATAAGAAAGGACCACAGAATTGTTACAACATCTTATACACACACCTACACACAAACTGAATGTATTTGGTTATTTTTTTTCTATGAATATTTTAGATTCAGTTATGTTCAGCTTGTTTCCCCCTGTTTCCTTGTATGTGACATAAGAACTAGAACAAAGTGTATTTCTTGAAAACCAAATCTTTATTTTCTACATTTCTCTATCTTGGTACAATGCTTCTTTATATTAATTATATAACAGTTCCATGGTAAGGTGCTGTACTGTTATTGCATAGTTAACCCTCCTTTATTGATATTTAAACTGGCTTATGGAAGTTTTCCAATAAAAAGAGCTTCACAGTTGGGCAAGCAGCTGAATGGCCACCCTTCCTAAAGACAATTTGAAGAGGATCCTATCTCCTCCCTCTCCCTCATCTCCCCACCAGAATTCTTCTGCAGGAAGCATGAATAATTTTAAAGATATCTTCTATTGTGGCCAGTCATTGCTCATGTTCCAAATCTGCCTGGTTCAATGGTAAGCAAACAGTGTTTCCATTCAGTCTCTGGTGTTCATGCAAAACCATTTATATTTAGATAAATATTGTCATTCAGCAAACTTCCAGAATAAGTCGTGCTTATTATTTCCTGTTGATGTGAGCTGGAATTACAGTGATTGAACTTCTTATTCTATGATTCCATTATCTGGTAACTAGAACACTGCAAGGTATCAAAACTTTGGTTGGAAAATGCATTCCAAGCAATTCTTTCTTGTAGCAAATCACTCTATCTTTCAAACATTCATATCATGTTCAGGAGCCTTTGGTTGATGGTCTTTGTTATCAAGCTCTTCTTGAAGTTTGCTGTTATGATCTGCAAGCTTGAAAATTGATTTTAACTTTAACTGTAACCATGTAATTCTTGATTTACTTTTTTATTAAAGAGAATCACACAGGTAAAATGTTACTCAAATTATATATAAATTATATATAAACCATAGATACTTGATGCCAGTGAAGAAATGACACTGCTTTAACTGAAATATCATAAATTAGAAACAATGATTTAACTTGAATTGTATATAATAGTAATAATTGGAATATTGCTAAGAAATGTAGCCACTTATTTGCAGAGATATAATCAAATTTCTTATGATGATTTTTTTTTGAGAATATTACTCTTTTGGATGACAGCAATAAGGATTCTTGAATTGATTCTACAAATCTCTGTACTGTAAAATAGTAAGGCTGGGTTACTTTCTTAGCTCTGTGTTAGCTGTGATATACAAACATTCCAGATACATGGAAATATGAATAAGCCCTGAGGAGATAAGTATTTTACTAGTTGAAAGGTGTGTAATGGAGCAATACATAACAATCAATTCTTGCAGGAAGTCCAAGAAACATGAATCACCCTTTGCTCTGAGTTTCCCTTCTCCTTTCAGTTTTCCAGCTATAAATGCTAAGCAGTTTTCTTAGTTGATAAAATGTTTCTTTTTTTTTTGTTTTTTGTTTTTTTGATAAAATGTTTCTTAAATGATAAAAATGTGAATTAAAAAGTTGAAAGGTTTTCGAAGAATAAAAGCAGAACAATATAAAGAATACATTCTTATTTTCCATCACCCATATCAATATTAGTTATGGGATTCACTAAAGTTTAAGTCTTTTTTTTGCCATCAGAATATTGGCTATCGTTAAAATGATTTTCCAGCCATAGTGATATGTTTTCCAGACACTGGTTGATTGCTGACTTTCAAGCTGCAAGGTATTTCTGTCTGAACACAACTAGTTTAAATCACACCATTTATGGTGACCTTGATGTGTTCAACTTACATTCAGCCACTGCTTGATTGCTGGCTTTCAAGTTACAAAGTATTTCTGTCTGAACACAACTAGTTTAAATCATCCCATTTATGGTGACCTTGATGTGTTCAAGTTACATTTCAATTATTCTTATGAAACAAGTTCTGAATATGTGAAATTCTATTATTTAGGATTCTTAGCATTCATTTTAAACTAAAGGAATCTTTGAAACTAACAAAATATCTTAAATGACTCACTACTATGTACTAAACAAGATAATATGTATGTACCCACAAATAAGCCTGAAAATCTATAAAAGATATTGTTAATTAAAATAAAGTAGAGATCATAATACTTTCAAAAAAGGATATGGGATGATTTTAGTCAAAGGAAATTTTTAAAATTTTAAGAGGAGTTTTCTATACCTATAAAAATATCAATAATGTAGAAACACATTTAAATCTAACCAATCAAAAGAAGGAAGAAAGGATTTAAATAAAATATAAGGCAGAATTTAGGAAATACAGTAGATGAAGCATAACATTAGAGAAGATCTGAATTTTATTTATAGGTCTTCACATATCATTCAAATATCATTCATCTAAATACATAATGTCATAGATATAAACATCCAAATACCACACAACTTTAAAGAGTGATGAATGCCCATTTGGGATGCTGTCTGAAAGGTACAAGGCATTTTTTATTTAATTTGACAAAAAATCCAGCTCCTTTGGTTAAGTATCCGAGTATTTCTGGAACTCAGGTTTTCTCATGAAATAGTAACAGTTTATGCTACTTGTATTTATTGATTTTAGAGAAAAAAATGCATCTTGTCATCTTTGAAGCCTTTAAAAGAAGTTTTTTAAAGGTATTTTTTGAAAAGGGCCAATAAAATAGTTCCTTAGTCAAGAGAAACACTTCAGTGTGCTGCTGCTTACTAGATGCCTCACAGTTTGGCATCTTTACTACAACTACTTCAGCCACTGACCCTGAACCCTATGGAAGGAAAAGAAAGAATCAGCAATTTGTTCCGTTGACTGTTAAATCATTTGCTCACTCTTACCAAAATTTTTACTGAATGCCTACTTTGCACAAAGCACTGGCTATACAAAAGTAGATTAAGGGAATCCTACGGTGTAGAATTCTCTCAAGAGATGCTTAAAAATAACTGTGAAGAGGGGGATTTTGAGAAGACAGCTTTCTGAAAGTATGTTCCTGACTACCTTTTTCCTCCCAATTCCCTTTTCAGAGTAAATTCAACAACAAAAGAGCAAAGGCAGTGCCTGCCTGGAGGTCACATACAAGGTCACGTGCGATCCAAATGGCCAAGAAACTGTATGGCTTCCTTCGGCATGGGTCAGTTGAGATATCCAGTGGTCATGAAGGTCAGGTGAGATAGCCAGTGGCCAGTATTAAGGAGAGACTCTTCTTGTAGTTTGGGATGAAGGCTGAGAATTTTGTGGCTGTGTCCAGGAGGAGGGCAGAGTTGGGTCCCAAGGAACCTCTGGCAAAGGGGCTTTACTGGTGTGATTGCTGTATAGAAGCCAAAGAGAGGCACACTATTCAGCAGACCCCAGAGCACCTGGCTAGGGGATGTAGTCATTGATTTCTGAAGCACTCTAGACGTTGTGGCTAGGAGACAAGTGAGGCTTGCATCCATAGTTGCCTGAGAGACTAGTTTTCTTATTGATTTGTAAGAGCCACTTGTATGATAGGGATGGCATGTATTTGGTTTCTTTCTAACATATCTTATGTTTTCTTCCAATCTATAACTTGCCTTTTACCTTTGTCAATTGCATTTTTTTGCCAATCAGACATTTAATAGTGCTGAGTAGACAATGTGTCTGTGTTTTCCTTTCTACTCTCTGGGTTTTGTATCTTGTCTAGAAATGTCTTCTCTCCCACTCCACAATTATAAAAAGTATTTTTCACATAGTCTGATAATTTTGGATTTCCTTCAATGTTTTAGATATTTGTTCCATCTGGAACTTATTTGTTTATGTGGTGTGATATAAGGTGCCAAAATTACTTACATCACATATGAATATCCATTGTCCCAATACCCTTATAGTGGACACCATTTCCTGAAGTTTCATTTATACTTTCTTTTTCTCTAGCTAGTCAATCTTCTAAGTCTGCAGTGATGTTTATGACACCCACAAAGTTTTCAAAGATTCCCCCTAATATCTAATAACTATGTAACTGGTAATTTTGCCTAACATTCCCTTGATCACTGTCCAAAGAACTCCAAAATCCCAGTAAAAGTGACATTTTAACATCAAATTTCTTTGCCACTCTTATGGACCCTGCCAGAGCTAACATATGCACGTTTTTGTCATCCACCTTGGTTCAGAAATGTTCGTGATAATAAAAAAAACACTGATAGACACCACACCAGAGAGAACAAACCGATGTTGAAAACAATAGGCTGTCACTCTACTATATTAGATGATTGCTATTTGAAAAATACACATTAATTGCATTGCTCAGGATTTGTGTTCATGTGTTTGTACATAGCTTAATGAAAACATTTCTAAAACAGTAACACTAAAATGAAATAGCATTTCATGAAGCCATTCTAAAAAATTTATGCCCATTTGAACAGTTTCTAATCTCAGTTTCTAATCTGGTTGTGTATTCCTCTCCTAGTAGATGATATTTTAGTTTATAGGTGCTTTAGAGTGTTCTCTCTTCTCACCCAAACTCCCTCTACTTTGGGGATGATTCTAAATTTGTTTCCTAACTTCGACTCTCCAGGATCATTTCCTCTTTTTAGAGATTTTTCTAAATAAAGGAAAATTTTCACCCTTTTCTCTCTTCCCTCTTTTTTTGAAAATGGAACTCCAGTGCACATGGTCCTGATAGATGGACTTTGCTCCTGGCTACTGGGATGGGCATGAATTCCAGGCGTGGGCCACCAGATCATCAAAGCCCATGGCCACCACGATTAAGTCAAATGTTGGCTCAGTATGTAAGTTGGTCCAATGAAAGGTACACCAGGGATTTTGCTGGAGTGAACGGAACTGGGGATCTTTCTTGGATTTGGAGCTAGAATGTATGCCTAGAGCTGGGGTGCAGGGTAGTTTACATGGAGCAGGGAGCTAAGATACTAAGATCCATTAAATGATGAGGGGTAGGAGGAGAAGAGAGGGAGAAAATGAACAGTAGCATTCTTAGGTGATAACAGATTTCTTAAATTAAAAATCTCTTTCCACGTAGTGACAATGTAAAAGCATTATCTTGAAGTGTCTGTTTGCCTGTTTGTTTTTCTGAAGACAAAGTAAGATTTCTATACTTACTGAAGCAGAAATAGTCATTGATCAAAAAAATTAATGTATGTGTATAGTATATTCGATATTCTTAATGGTGGAACTTTCCAAAGAAGTTGGAAAGACTCTTCTTCCAAAGAAACAGAGAACATTACATTGTCTTCCTCATATGGAAAGGAAATCTAGTACATCTCATCTAAGGATCACCTGACTTATTCTTAGAGGTGCTTAAAATCTCATTATAGTTCATCTTTCCACCTGGAGGTAGTCAGCCACAATGATGGTATTTCAAAAAAGTACTTACACTAGTCACAGCTTCTTTGAAAAACTACTTGCCTTTTTAGTATATCAAATAAGGGGAAATGAGCTGTTATTTAATTAAGTACAAAAGCTTGCCTTGAAAAATGGAGCTGTAGGACTAAGAATGGTGACAAAATAGGGGCACCGGCTAACCTCATGAGCAATTCATATAACTTCCTGAGATTACCTCTTGTGTCCTTAAGGCACAAATATTAGATTTCCACCATTGTGTATAAATTACCAAAAATCTAGCAGCTGACAATACACATTATCTCAGTTTCAATGGGTCAGACATCTAAGCACAGCCTCCTTGAATCCTCTGTCAATGATTCATAGGCTACAATTAAGGTGTCAGCCAGGCTGTGTTACCATCTGAAGACTTGACTGCGGAATAATCCTCTTCCAAGATTATTCAGGTTGTTGGCTAAATTTAATTTTTTGAGCTGTATGACTGAGGGCCCTGGCTTTCTTCTGGCTGCCTTAGACACCAGAGGCTGCCTGCAATTCTTAGAGCCTACCATATTTCCTCACCATGTGGGCTCCTCCAACATGGCCGCTAACTTTATCAAGTCTGTGAGGACAGTGTATCACCTCAGGAAGGATCCAGTCTCTTTTTTTTAAGGAATCCCACCTAATTAAGTCAGGACCACCCAAGATGACCTTTCTTTCGACTTGCTCAAGATCAGTGGACTTGAGGCTTTAATTGTATCTGCAAAATCCCATAACCTTTGTCATATTCCTTCCATTAGCTAGAAGTCTTAGATTCTGCCCCTACTCTATGGGAGAGAATTACAGAGGGTATGGACACCAGGGGATGGGGATCATGGGGGCCTTCTCAGAATTCTGTCTACCACATCTATGTTCCATAATTTTGTATTGTTAAGATAAAATCTGCCTTAATGTTTTATAGTGTATCTACACAAGACTTAAGCAGTATAGTGAAGAGTGATGAATTCAAATCACTGGGTAGCTTGTAAATATCATGTCAGATTTCATCCTTAAGGGGTAACTTTGTAGCTCAATTCATTTTAGCAGGCATTCTACTGCAGGCATGTTATATGCCATAGAATCATGGACTGTGGCTACCTGATGAAGTCTCAGTGTAATGTGTAGACTTCTGTTAGAATATTTATATGCCTAATGGTCTATGTGCATGAAAGGCTAGGTAACAGATTGAAAGAATGCACACTGTGGAGTCCTGAGAGTGGCAGTTTCAACATAGCAGGTCCTGGTTTAGGAAATCTGTTTTATTACTCATGAAGTGGGGGAAGTTATCCATCCATGTCTGCAGTATTAGGATAAGATATTGTAATAGATGAAAGTATTGGTTAAGGGCATGGGCTCTGGAGCCAGGCAGAGCTCCGTCTGGCTCTTACTATTTGTGTGACCTTGGGTGATTTATATAACCTTCAAAGTTCACTTCTGTTTCATAACATTAGTAACAGTTTCTGGTTTATGGTACTGTTGAAATGTTCAGTACAGTGCTTGGCATATAGATATGAGTTGCTAAGATTAGTTCTAATATTTTGAATATATATAAACTGCCTGGCATAGTGATTTATTGAAAAAATATTCATTGAGCATCTAATCTGTTCTAGGCACTGTCTCAGAAAGAGATGAAATAGTGAATGAGAAGGAATTCTCATCCTCCTGATTTCACATGTTCATCATCTTACATGTTCTACTATACATACTAGATATTATTATTGTTATTTTATAATTATAGCCTCTGCCATATGCTGCATCAGTAAAGATAGAGACCAGGTCTTATTGATTTATGAAACTTTAGTGTCTAATATGTTGGACACATGTAGGCATTCAGTAAAGTTCTAAATGAATGAAAACATGGAAAATAACAAGATAGAGGCCATCCATGCAAAAATGTTTAAATTCCAGGAGGAAGTACAGACACAAATTAACTGGAATGATTATAGGATTTAATCAATTATCAACTAATTTCCTGCTTCATCCTAAAAAGCGTTCCATACAGGAGTGCCTGGGTGGCTCATGCAGTTAAGCATTTGCTTCCAGCTCAGGTCATTAACCCAGGGTCCTTGATTGAGCTCCTGAGCAGGGAGCCTGCTTCTCCCTCTCCCTGCCCCCCTGCTAGTTCTCTCTCTCGCTCTCTCTCTCTCTCAAATAAATAAAATCTTTAAAAAAAATTTTTAAAATAAATGTCTATATAAACTTATTTAATGTACTTTTAAGCTTAAGAATAGCATATCAAATTCATAGAATGAGAAGAAATAAACACGTTAGTCATAGAAACTAATAGTTACTGTGATTGAAAATAATCTATGATTTTCTGATAATAAGGACAAAAACAATAATATGATAGGTTGCTTAATTTGTATTTCTCAGTAGAAAGAAGTGTACCATTCTTTCAGAGAAACAGCTTATCCCCCAGTGCTACCCTCAACAATTCTCAGTGTCATACTGTTAGAATCAGATATTTTCAGCATGTACATTCAAACATTCTTCATTCACTCCTAAGGCAATTAGCAGTGGAACGTTGTTAGATGGATGCAACCACGATCACCGGATAAAACCTATGGATGGTGATGATAATAATGATAATGATCGTGGTCATGGTGATGATAATATCCATTCGCTTACTGAAAAACTATTTGATGGCAGCTCTTCTTTTGTGCTCTTGATATATTTTCTCATTTAATCCTTGCAACAAGACTGCGAGGCAGTTACTTTTATTCCCACCATTTACAGCTCAGGACACTGAGGCACAGGAGTGTAGGGAACTCACCAAAGGTCACACAGATAAAATATGACACCAGGAATGTCACTCCACAGCCTGCACTTAACCTTGAAATTCATAGGTTCCCTCTTTTTGGGAGACTTACAGAAAGCATGAGCATGAATGGCTGTAATGCTGCAAATCAAAATAACCATATTGTCCCCAAACTTCAAAAAAACCCTTCAGCATCTCATTAACAATTTCCCAGAGATTTTTCTACAATCCATTCTTGCTCTACAGCTATTAGAGAGTTAAATTTTACTTTACATTTATTAGAAAGTTTACAGTTGAAGTTTTACAGTTATTGAAATGTTAAATTCCCAGATGTTTACAATATTACTCCTGATTCTGAGGTCTGAGGCTTTTCCCTGTTGACCAACTAACATGTGCAAAAAAAGGACAGGATGCTATAAAGAATTTGTTTCCTGTTGTAATGATCTTCCGTAAAGCTAATTGTATTAATAAACCATCCTGGGTCTAATTAGAAGTTTGGTTAACCTCCACTGATTACGTCCATGATGCTGAATGTGTTCACTCTGGGAAACTGGTTCTAGCCAGTGCTAGTGAATGGATCCCATGTGGAATGGAGAAACCTACAAAGAGCAGAGCTGGAGAGGTATCCTGCCATCCTGCCCCCATGGGCGCAGCCGGGAGAAATCATCCAGGCGCAATGGGTTCATTTCTAAATTTAACTCAGGACAGGAAATGTTTTTCATGCCAGCTGGACTTAAGTACCTTGCAGTTGAGATTTTCGATGGATGAGTCCTATCTCTGCTTGTTCTGCTGGCAACTAGGCTCGATCGATCAAAGGCTTAATGTTGGCAACCTCAAATGCCACTTGTAGTTCCTGTAACTTTGATCGTGTAGGAAAGAATGTATTAGGAAAGAACAAACAAACATGGAATTGACAGAAAACTGG
Source organism: Canis aureus (assembly GCF_053574225.1). Classification (NCBI taxonomy): domain Eukaryota; kingdom Metazoa; phylum Chordata; class Mammalia; order Carnivora; family Canidae; genus Canis; species Canis aureus. Next base: position 19,205,436 of record NC_135636.1, read on the forward strand.
GCTTTAAAAAATGCCACAAACTACAGCACATAATGAGCTGGTAAAATAGTGAAAGTCAGTTCAGAATTTCAGCGTCTGCTACAGATTGACTTGTGTCTCCCCCAAATTCACATGGTGAAGCCCTTACCCACAATGTGACTGTTTAGAGATGAGGCTTATAAGGAGGAAATTAAAATCAAATGAGGTCATACAAGTAGAGTCCTGACATGACAGGATTAGTGCCTATAAGAAGCACCAGAGAGCTCTTCTCTCTTTTTATCTGCTTCTTTCTTTCTGTCCTGTGGCACACAAAGTAAAGGTCATATGGGCTCCGGGGAGATGGCAGCTGTCTACAAGCCAAGAGAAGAGGCCTCAAAATGAAACCTACCTCTCTGGCACCTTGATCTTGGACTTCCCAGCCTCCAGAACTGTGAGAAAGAAATTTTTGTGGTTTAAACCACCAAAAGTCTCTGGTTTTTAAGTCTCTGGTATTTTGTTATGGCAGGCTGAACAAACTGATACAGTATCCAAACCCTTTAAAATCAAATTTTTAAATTAAGTTTCAGCTAATGTATTGTTCTTTCCAAGACCCTCACATGAAAACTCAAGACAGCAAAGTATTCTTTGTTAGCACTAAATTATCTGGAGAACTTCACGCCATTGCATAGAAATCACCTACAAGTACAGAAACCCTGAGATGTGAGCCATCAGAATGAACACTGAAGTCCCCCAACAGTGTACATGCTAAATACAGGGCTGTAATCCCTAATCCATAGTTTGGAAATACTAAAGCCTCTGAAGATCACAGATCTGGCCCTGAGTTTCCAGAAAACCTCATCTGGAGGCAAAACTTATTGAGAAAGGATGTGAAGCAATTTACAGTATTTAAAAATCTCATGTGGATTCATGCATTCATTGTGTTTTGTTAGAAGGAATTCTCCTTCTGCTTCTCCTCTGCTTTTTGTTTTTTGTTTTCCCCAAAAGGAAAAAGGGTGATATTTCCATCCAAGTAACCATCCTTCTAATATAATTTAGCTATTCAGATCATGACCATAACCCAGGTTTCAAGTGTACCAAGTGTCAGTGAAAACAGCCTCTTGACGGTAATCTTAGAGGTTTTGTTAATTCATATCAAGAACTTCAACATTTGGAACAGTGTTTGAAGCTGAGTATTTTTTTTTTTTTTATTGTTTGGTTTTCTTTTCTACCTCATTTGAAGCTTAGAATTAGTTGAGTAACACAACAATAGACATTTATTAATGTACAATATAATGCATACTAAATAAGTGTATAATATAATTAATTTTATGTAATAAGAATATAATATAAACTATATTACAAGCCAATAAAAATAAATAGTGGGGAAAGAGTTTTTTCTCTAATTTCTAACTTTTCTTCTCTCTTTTGATGAAAAATAAAAATAGAACTTTCCATCATCAGCTCAGCTGTAGTTTTGCTAGCTCATTTTTCGAAAAGGAAACCCAAACCAGAACCAGTTTGGGACTTAACATTTTGACTGTCCTACTCCTCCCAGCTAGATTCATTAAACATGTACCTACAACCTGTATTCTCAGCCAGCTTTGGGACCATTCTGTTCCCAGGCAAGGTGATGTTGAGACCAGTGATCTAGGAACTGCTGTTTCCAACCATGTACTCAAATTTATTGAAAAGTAATTCCAGACTTAAAACTGAGCGAGCAGAACCTACCTCCTGTTCTTGTTTCAAAATACAATCTCTCTCCAGTCACCTCAGTCGTCGCTGATCACCTATATGCCCTGTCTACTTTAAGGAGAAATTCTTCCATCTTGGACTCAGCTTTGACCTTTTTCAAATGTAACTTAAGCTGACACCACATGGACTCATCTTCTATTTTCAGACCTATCTTCAGATTCATACCCTTACATGTTCAACTGCAAAGTAAATACTGCCCCCCATCCCAGCTTTACACCAAGGCTCAGGCTCTCAGCCCTCCTCATGCAGCATGCAGATATGTGGAATATATGTGCAGTTTCGCCATCTGTTCTATTTCTTGCTTGATCTTGAACTCTGACAAACATACTTGGTGTGACTAATGCAGATCCATGTTCAAATTCAAGCTCTGACACAAGCAACTAGGAAGACTCAAGATAATCTATGTTTTAAAGCCACTGAAAGTTCATTCACATTTTATTTTTTTTAAGATTTTATTTATTTATTCATGAGAGACATGCAGAGAGAGGCAGAGAGGCAGAGACACAGTCCAAGGGAGAAAGAGGCTCCCTGTAAGCCTGACTTGATTCTGGATCCCAGGTCATGCCCTGGGCCAAAGGCAGATGCTCAATTGCTGAGCCACCTAGGAGTCCCATTCATTCACATTTTAAAGCATTGAAGGTTCATCCTTAAACACAGTAAAATGTAATGCCTACTTCAATTGGAGTTTGAAAGAATTAAAAAGCCTGCTCAGAATAGATGTTATATTTTTAAATGTTCTTTCTTTTACCATAAAGACTTTCAGTTTTAAACCTAGCAGAAATACAGTGATGTTGATCAGTGATTTTACATTATTCTGATCATGGTCGCTGGTTGAAATGTACTCTACATCGTCACTCAGTACATTCATACATATACGTATATATGTTACTGAAACATAACGTTTCACAAACTAGCATTTAACCCTATTAGCTATGATCCACTCCAACATTTTCTACTATATTGTACTTGACTCTGTTATATTCTATTTCATTTTTTTAAACTTATAGTTCCCAATCCATAAAATTAAATTCATAACCCACAGATGGGTCACGACCTGTAAAGCAGTGATAGATAACATCATTGTATCACCTTGGTCACCAATGGCAGTGAAATCTATAAGCTCTAGTCTAAAAGGTCAAGCAGGAAGTTCTCTTATCTTCCCATCGTGAGTTATTTCCTTTAGTTATTAAAGAGATAAAGAATTTTAAAAAATCCAACTCAGTTGTTACTACTCTGGAAATCAAAATCAAATGAATAGGTACATGTGGCGGCCACTTTGGTGTTACCAATCCATACTTTAAAATGTTCAAGACTGGACTCACTATGTGGCCAGGTCTTTTTTGTTGTTGTTGTTGTTTATTTACGATAGTCACACACACACAGAAAGAGAGAGAGAGAGAGGCAGAGACATAGGCAGAGGGAGAAGCAGGCTCCATGCACCGGGAGCCTGACGTGGGATTCGATCCCGGGTCTCCAGGATCGCATCCTGGGCCAAAGGCAGACGCTAAACCGCTGCACCACCCAGGGATCCCTATGTGGCCAGGTCTTATCAACCTGGAACATGTTCCCAGGACAGAGAGGATAAGAAACAAGTGAGTAAAGGGATCCACAGACACTGCTTATGTAGACACTGGGAACCTCCTCTTCTCTTTCTGGGCATACTACTGATTTCCTGAGGGCTTTCAAGAAACCCATCTATTTCAGGAACCATTGATGACACCCTAATCACCAACTAATCCACAATCCATAATTAATCTATACTAATTGTTGGGGATAAAATGCAGATTTTTCCCCCTTTTAACTCTAATGTTTCAGAGAAGTATTTGACAAAGATGCCAAGCAAAATTCTAGATGGAAAGTACAGAAGCTCCTAACTACTGACACTTCTGTTCTCCATCATTTCTCAAAGGCAGTCTGGACCTGCTGTGTCCAAAGTCACTTGCTTCCCTGAGATGTCTAAATTCATCTTAGATAATGAAGTATTTTTTATTTAACCCATAACATTTCCTCCTTCATGAAGTTTGGTATGCCTTTGCAGTTGAATGGTATTTTGGGGGATGGAGAATACAAAGCAGGAATGAATAAGCCTGTACATTCTATTGATACTACATATTTTTCCCAGTGCAATTGTCCTTTCTTTTCTCCAAATATTGCCACAAAAACTCTTCGGGTTGACCTCAGATTTATTTTTTGAGACTCAGGGCATGGAAACACTAGCCGAGGCCATCCTGAATCATTAGATCCTTCCCTGGTTTCATCCTCCCTCCTTGGTTTAATTCAAGGCAGGCATTTTACCTGTCTCTGTCCACAGACCTTCCAGGTACAGGCCTACTCCCTTTTAGACTCCATTTGACCCTTTTATTTTCCAACCCAGCTAAGACCAACTTCCTCAGAAGTTGGGTTTCCTTTTAGACTTTCTAGATGGGAGAACAAACTGGACTTTCATCTTCCATGAGTCTAAGCAACAAATCTGGGTATGTCCAGATTCCCATTTTTTATTATCATAAAATCCTCTGGTTATAATCACCTTCTTTGGGGCACTTGGATGGCTGAGTGGTTGAGTGTCTGCCTTGGCTCAGGTCGTGATCCCAAGGTCCTGGGTTTGAGTCCCACATCAGGCTCCCTGTGGAAAGCCTGCTTCTCCCTCTGTGTCTCTGCCTCTCTCTGTGTCTCTCATGAATAAATAAATAAAATCTTTAAGAAAAGTCTGCTTTTGCATTTTCTCATTCCCATCAAGTTCGTTTTTACCCTCCGTATTCTGACAATCTGAGCCTACAGTTTTGAAGGTCTAGTGCTTAGACTGTGAAAGAAGGGCTTACATTTAAATTCCATTTTGCTCATCAAATTTCTCTTTTGAGCTTCAAATTTGTGTGTATGCGTGTGCATATGCATGCACATGTGTGTGCAAACAAACAGAACTAGTTAGCTTGTTTGATTTTCCATGCAGTGAAAATGAAATTGTAATGAGATTTCTATTTTCCCAAATACCACTGGAAAAAATAGAACTCTTTTTCCCCCTTAGGATGATTTATTTTAGGCTTTGTCCAGAAACTATGAGAGTTTAAAGTACCACATTGCTCATGGACTTGGCCCCCAGTGAAGAATGATCACTGAGCTATGTTTCATTTTTTGCCAATCATCCTTCCAGGTTTCAGGGAAAGAAATGACATTGTCAGTAGTTCCCAGCTTTTCTAGACAGAAATGAAGCAGTGCTTCCCATGGTCCTTTCAACTCGACATAAAAGGAAGATCTGCTGAGGATGATGCCAGGAAAGTGTCACCATAATGCTCAAAGCGAAAGAGGGATGAGCTTAAGCAGGTTTTCCTACTGCCTGCTGGAAGATACCAGAAACATGAGAAGGAAGTTTTAAAAACAGCACAGAAGTGCTCTCTGATAAAGAAAATTTCAAAAACTTTTTCCCCCTAAAATACAGTATAGATATAATATGCCAACTCACTGAAAGGGAAAATCCAGGAATTTAGACCTCAATTATAGTGCATATTGCCGCTGATGGTGGATACTACTAGTTTGCTCTGCATTAATTGCTTGGGAGGTTTATATCCACTCACTTCAGAGGAAAGGGTATGCAATTATGTCTTAAGGATGAAAATAAAATTTCTTATAAAAGAAAAAAGATATGTATCCTGAAAAATGACAAATGTGTTTTCATCTAGATTTTTGCTATTTAGAGTGTGATCCATGGCATCATCTGGGATCTTGTTAGAGATACAAAATCTCAAGCCCCACCCAGACGTGCTGAATCAGAATTGGCCTTTCAAAGCTTCCCCAGGGGATCTGGACACACATTGGAGTTTGAGAAGCACTGTCCTAGATGATTTGAGCCTGTTTCTCCAAGCACAGGTCAGCATTGAGGTGGAACCTTTCTGGGGAATGTTGGACCATCTTTGCTCAGGCAGAAGACAGCCCAGAGGCATAATATAGCCTATGGTAGAACAAATTCAGTAGCGCAGGTCCCTGGAGGTAGTGGAAAGAGACACTCATTTAGTTTTGCATCAAATTATTTGTCCACTAAATAGCTCATGAATGCTAAAATGAGCCCCTCCACATTAGAATGGTGCTGCATGGTGAGAATGAGAAAAAGTAGGTTAGTCCCAACAAAATAATAAATACTTAATGTGTTATTGAACCCTCTTGTCTTTCAAATGTAAATGTGTGTTATCTGAGCCACTTAGAAATAAACATTTGCATTTCTGTTCTATGACTCAAAAACAAATCCTCACCACAACATAGTTGGCAGGGCCGTAAACTCTTGCCCCAGGTAGCATATCTTATAACTCATGGTACTCCAAGTGAATCCATGGTTCATCACTACATTTTGATATTTTTTGGTTTTGCTTTTTATTTTTAAGCTTATTTCATTTGATTTTTTGGTGGGGATAAACTGCAAGCCAGCTTAGCAAGGTCAATAAGATAATTGTGTTATTGCACCATTATTTACAATAACCAGACTATTATGGAAGCAGCCCAGGTATCCAACAATAGATAAATGGATAAAGAAGATGAGATATATGTATATACATATATACATACATACTTTATAAATATAATATGTATATACCACATACATATATATATACCACATACACACACATACATACACACACACGAGATAAATATATATGGTATACATGCACACCAGAATATTATTCAGCCATAAAAAAGAATGAAACCTTGCCATCTGCAACAACATGGATGAATCTAGAGGGTATAATGCTAAGCAAAATAACACCACTCAGAGCAAGACAAATACCATATGATTTTATTCATATGTGGAATTTAAGAAACAAAACAAACAAAGGAAAAAAAAAAAAAGAGACAAACCAAAAACCAGGCTCTTAACTATAGAAAACAAACAGATGGTTACCAGAGGGGAGGTGGGTGTGGGGGGATGAGTGAAATAGGTGAAGGGGATGGAGAGTTCTCTTTTCTTGATGAACACTGAGTAATGTATGGAAGTGTTAAATCCTTTATTATACACCTGAAACTAATATAACACCATATGTTAATTATACCAGAATTGAAAAAAAAAAAAAAAAAGGAAAGAAAACTGGGAGATATTAGGAGTGGGCCCAATTTCTGGATTCTGTGGGTGATCCCTCTCTCTTTCCAGCAGGCAGAGTCTTTGTAAAACACCAACACTTTCTTTAAAAACACTGATCCTTAGTAAGACAGCAACCCTGGATCTCAAGCTCTTGTTCATGTGTTCTACACTCTGAAATTCAATTCATTTAACTTGATTCTATACTAATTGTGCTTATTAAGTGCAAGGCACTCTGGAAAACTTCTAAGAGATACATAGATGAGGTCCCATACATAGGTCCCTACCTCACGGAGTTTGAAGCCAGGTGCATGGGCTAATAGTGCATTTGCCAAACTTGAAGGTCAAATGTTTCTGTTGTGTTTGGCCTTACTCTCAATCATAATATAAATTGCTTAATCTTAGTTATCTATTACCTTAAAGGGATAAAACGTAAATCTAGCATAATTTGATGGTATCATAAATGTCTTAGCTATGCTTCTAAGTATTCTTAAAAACAGTTTTTATTTCTCTAGACGCAAATTAAAATCTTAGTCTAAATATCGATACATGCACCTTCTTCAGATTCTGAGCCATGCTACAATCATTTAATTCTTGGGGCTTTGCACTGGTAATTCCCTCTACCTGCAATGCTGATGTCTTAGTTTTTCTCATTACTGGCTCTTTCTCATTATTTAAGAGACTTCCTTGATACTATCAAACCTGGCACCTCAGCCCCGAAGCTGTTTACTTATCACTAAATGCACATGATAAGTGCCCAATAACTTACTCGGTACTTAAAAAAATTAAGATTACATCTCAGGATTCACTTCTTTAGAACTGATTTTGCTTAAACTGTATTCATTTATTCAGTATGTTATTGGTCACTTACTCTGTCAGGAACTGTTCTAGGGCCTGAGGAGTTACATCAGCTAATAAAACAGATCAGCTCCTTATGTCTTGGGGCTCTTGAAGTAGGTGGGTAAGTAACTGACAATAAAAATGCAAAAAAATAATTTACAACAGGATCGTTTGAAATAGTGATAAGTGCTCTTAAGGAAATGAAACTGGCTGAGATGATAGGAATAGTGTAGCTTCTTTATCAGAGCCACTTGAGTTACCTAACAAATACACATGTAGATTTGCCATGTGCAAGTATTATTTCAAGTTCTTTACAAATATGAAGTCATTCAGTCTTCAAAGTATTTTCCAAGAGAAAATATTTTTTATCATTCCCCATTTTACAGATAAGGAAAGGTCATATGCCCTAGATCGCAGGGGACAAAAGCCAGATTTGAACCCTGATAGTCTTTATCCAGAGTCCATGCTGCATCCCTCTGTGCATGACTTCTCTGAAGAGCTGGCATCACTGATTAGCCTATCTCTGAGGTCAATGTAAACTAGCCTGTACAATGCACATGATTGTGCCCTCCAATAAAATACTCTCCATTTACCAGGTGAAGGGCATTTTCAAAGTATTGATGACAGCCCATCATGCCGCATCTAATATCAATTGTATTCAAATTTCATAAGACAAAGCATTTTACTTTTTTACTGAGGTATTATTAATATACGGTAAAATATACAGATCTTATGTGAACAGTGTACTGAATCTGACAAATGCATATACTCATGTAACCTCTATCAAGATACAGACCATTTCCATCACCCCAGAAAGTTCCTTTGTGCCCCTTCTAGGTCACATGTATACTTTTTAGTTGCTTCTTGTAGAGACAGTTCTGCAGACATTTTGCATAATGAACAGTGTTTTGATTTCTCATAAAGGTTTCACCTGTCAGAACAAACCAATAATCATCTTTGAAAGTTGTAATATCAGTTGCAATTTTCAACAGCAAGCTCCAATTCTGTACTTCCCTGTCCTTTTTGTGCATATGCAAATCTTCTTGAAATGTTGTTAGTCATGCTCTGATTTCTGTTAAATACAGCTAGTTCTATAAACTCCACCAGCTGACACTGTGCCTAGGCAAAGGCATACGCTCGTTTGTCTCCTTTTTGTAATCTAGAGTTTCATCACTCATAACCCACCAAACAAACAGAGCAGGTTGAAAAGGCTCACTGAGGTCTCTGAAGTCGTCTCCCAACATCACAGAAATGAGGGAAGACATGTGCAGACATTATGTGGGTTCAGCTTCCCTGCAGCTCCCAAATTATTTAAGTTCTGTGCATGAGATATTTTCTCAGTAGGTCCCTAACCTCATTGAAGTGAAGGTGGCAAATAAGAATGAATACAATTCCTGTGCTTCTCAAACTTAAACATGACTATGAACCACCTGAACATCTTGCTAAAATGTAGATTCTAATCCAACAGGTCTGGGGCTGGGCCTTTGACTCTGCATTTCTAACAAGCTTTGGGTGATGCTGATGCTGCTAGTCTAAGGACCACAGACTGAGTACTATGGACAAATGCAAGTTTAGATTAAATAAACATTTTCCAATATCAAAGGTTTTAGGGCATAAAAAGGATCCCTGATCAAATCAGTTTGGGTTAAGCTTAAAATGATGTCTTTAATACAGGACTTACCAAAACCTTTAATATGCTAATGTGAATTGTTACTCCTCAAGAAAGCACTATGGTATATGAGGATTCCCCAAGTTTATTACATCATGGAACACTTTATTTGCTGAGCATTTGATGGGTCTGTTGCTATCCATTCAACAGGGTGAAAAGACATTGTAGATTCTTTCTGAACCTAAACTTCTGTTATTTTCAAGCGTGCTCCCTCAAGGATTCGATTGTCTTGGGGGAAAAAAAGTGAAAAATAAGCCAAAAAACTTCCCATTGTTTCATACTCCTTATTCTTGCTTCTGTTTTTCTGAAATGACAGGTTCTATATAAACTTTCAGAGCAAGAAGGCCAAGTTTATGTATTATTGGCAACTTATTTCCTAAAAACAAGAAAAGTGGGTACATATAAAACTGTGTAACCTACAAATTACATGAGCAAATTCATTACCTCAGTGAGTTTCATAAGTAATGATAAGGTTATAGGATTCATTTTTTCCTACATTGTAACAATGCTATTTGTTGCTCAAACTAGTGTCACTGGGAAAGTCAAACCCTGTACCTTATTTCTCTAACTTACATCCTATCCTCAGTCTCTCTTGCTAGTGACATGGTATTTGTCAAACACCTGAGTCTTTAAATTTCTTTTTCAAGGGTGCCTGTGTGGCTCAGCCCATTAAGATTCTAGCTTTGGCTCAGGTGAGGTCCTGGGATGGAGTCCCACATGGGGCTCCCTGCTCAGTGGGGAGCCTACTTCTTTCTCTCTTTCTGCTCCTGCCCCTGCTTGTGTTCTCTCTCTCTCTCTCTCAAATAAATAAATAAATAAATAAATAAATAAATAAATAAATAAAATCTTTAAAAAATAAATTTCTTTTTCAGATTGTCAAACTCTGTTGTATCACAGCATTTAAAACAAAAACAGACAGTAAACATAAACACTGTCAGTAACTTAAGAAATTCTGAATGACAATAGTTAATTTTTCCTTTCTGGTTTGGATCTTTCTGTTACTCTTACAGATGCACTTGGAATTTTTGAAACATAGCCTTGCATCTGTGAAATGACATTTTCGCCTTAGCTACTTAGGTTCGTTGATCTAATGTACAGACCTGAAGCTTTCAGAGTTGTATTTACTGAAAAAGATAACACATTAAAATGCCTCTATAGCTATTAAGGAGAAGCTTGACACTCTTAGATTTCATATTTATGGTTTGAAATAATCCTGAACAAACCTGAACATTCATAGAATAATTAAAAATTATGCATTTAAGTCATGTCCTCTGCAAGAAACATAGGCAGAAGCAGGTTGTTTAGATAAATGAGTGGCTAGCTGACCACCAAGCATCCGGATCTTAGCTCTGCTTGGTTGTTCTCATTTAGCTAATTTAGGAACTTCCCTCCTATTCATTACAATCCATAGGGCAGACATTATTATCCATATTTTAAAGGTAATGAAATTAAGGGCATTTTCTGTTATGAAAGCTTATATTTATAAATGTCTTGGAAGTGTCCTCAGAGCTGTCAGGAATCAGCTCCATTAATCAGAATTACTGCTGTGACCTTAGTTAATAATGGAACTTCCAAAGACTCATTTCTAATATGCCAATTCATTTATAATAATTACGGATACAAACTGCTGTTCAAATAGATATTTGAGGCCTACAAGTCAAGGACAATGATAAACCTACCACAATCCTAAAACAACTAACATAGTTACCTTAAAGTTTTCAATCAGTGTAAGTAAATTGGATACAGAAACATCTGAGATACAAATAAACTATACTTTTGAACAAATGGTCTCATTTCCCACTATTGTCTTCTAATAAAATTATCTCAATAATCAGTAACAGTTTGGATGCTTTTTATAGGCCAAGCGCTGTCCCATGCCACATTTTTGGAAAATATAAGCTGATTCAATAAAACGATCTTTCCCCATGACAAATGAAGGAGCAACATAAAAGTATTATAAAATGCTGTTAAGCATTGTTTGAGGTTCAAAATGTGTCACTTGTTGAATTTTATACACCAAAGACCTGTTGCCTTTGATTTTAGAAAGATTAAGTAAAAAGTTTTCAAAACACAGACATCTTATAAACAACCACTACTTACAATATCAGTGTCAATATTTTAATTTAACATCTTTAATTTTCCACATGATCAGGGATGCTTGCATAATCACTGCAAATTACATTAATGAGCTTATCAGCAATGATCATATGAAAATTACATTAATGAGCTAATGGAAACATATAAGAAATATTTTATACAGACTGAGGGGTTTTTTGTTTTGTATTTTGCTTCTTAAAAGAGAGGAAGACAGAGAGGTCGGGGGTGGGGGGAGGTGGGGATGGTAGTAGAGGCAGAGAGAGAGAGAGAGAGAATCTTAAGTAGGCTCCATGCATAGTGGGGAGCCCAACTCAGGGCTTGATTCCACATCCCTGAGGTTATGACCTGAGCAGAAATCAAGAGTTGGACATTTTACTGATTGAGGCACTCAGGTGCCCCTACAGACTGAGTTTTTTTTAAAGGTTCTTTTGGGACTCTGAGAAACTCTGTATTGTCCCTCCCACCACTGTTGTGTAGGTACTGGAGAAAGGGAATCATTTCATTAGCTGTCTCTAGGATGGTTGGGTCACAGGATAAACAAAGTTATCGTGTGCCTGAAGCAACCCATGCACCTAGACTACTTAATAATTGTATGAAAATTAGACCATAATTAGATAAGAAATTCACAGACAATGTAGTTACCCATTTTCTTAAAATGTAAAGATTTTTATTTTTTCATTATAACATATTTTTGCAAAACCCAAAGATCATCTTTGAAAAAATGATAAAGGGAGAACAAAGAGAGCTTTTAGAAAGTTCTCCATTAATAGATAAAAGACTGCCATTCATTACTCACTACAGATTTTAAAAAGTAAGAATTTACATATAATTGTGTGTTCGCTTCTCAGGCCTTTTTAGGGCAGGTGAATAAAAAGCCATGATCTGCATGCCCTGATGATAATTCAATCACAGATTTGCACCATGTAGTGTTTGATGCTTGGACATGACGTGATGGGTGAGACAGAGCCAACAGGCGCTAATGCAGCTGGCACATGATCAGGGAGGCAGAGCCATTCAGAGTGACATGGAATTAGAGTTTATTAGAGTGAGTCCATCTCACAATACTGTGGGAACTAATGAAAATGTCGATGGAAGGTTGATACCACTGCATCCCCTGTTGCGGCCCAAGTGACTGTAGGTCAGGGCTGGCAGTTGGGAAACAAAGTTGTACATGGCATGGGAGAGAGTGAGGGCAAACAGACACGTAAGTCTGCTCTCACCACCTCCAACCATGACATTGTAGTTGACCTCAAGAAGCCACTGGCACCCTTCACCAGGGGACTGCCCACAAACTCAGGCCTCATGGAAGAGACCCAGCTGGAGATCAAGGACTTCAGGTTATAGCCCCATACCAGCCAGGTGACTACAGATCAGAATACCCTGGGTCTGATGACAAATGGTGTTTAGATTTATTCATTAATGAATTCATATATTTGTTTGCTTTTGTTGAGTGTCTTGTACTAGAACTACAACACTGAACAGGACATGCCCTCTCTTGTAGAAGAGCTCACCCTACACGTAGACAAATGGTTATTATTCAATGAAAATAAATCCTAATAGATGTGCCCCTGAAATTATATACAGTCTAATCAAATTCTCTAACCGATTTGTTATTTAATTCCTATTTTCAATGGAGTCCCATATACTTTGTAAGAAGACAGAATGTCTGAGTGGAAAATTTTATGAGAGAAAATCTGATTTTTCAAATATTAGAAGGCTATTTATTATTTGTGAATAATAGTTCAGTCTAGCAGGATGTCCTAATGCATACTTAAATGGGTCTACAGACCCATGGCTAGGAAAGCCAGGTTGATATGGAACTCAAAGAAAATGAACTGTTGGGGCAGTTAAGTCCTTTTGCCATGATCAGTTCAAGAAAGAGATAGAGAGAGACAGAGAGAGAGAGAGAGAGTAAGAAAATTTAGTATGTTCAGCTGTGGGAAAAACAGTAAGGATTATGCCCCTAAAGTTCTACATCTGGCCCTCATGTTCTCCCCAGGCTTTTCCAAATGCCTCGTCTCTTATCTGACAAATTCTTCTTCATTGGGCTATCTACACGTGGCCCCTAAACACAACACACTCATGTTCAACTTTATATGCATAATTTTCTGCAAGTCTTTATACCTATCTTTAATTCTTCAAGACTGGCTTCAAATACACCCATCTCCACCAGAGCCCTTGCCGGCCATGCTAAATGACAGCACTGTGTCCTCTGCTCTTTCTCCACACATTCTTCCAAATACCCCCAAATCTCCTTCTAATTCTACTCAAGTGACTATATATAAAATGTGCTCCCGTAGAAGCTTATTTCACCTATTCTTGAGGATATGGGTCACCTTCCAGAGGGACAGGAAATTGCTTAAAGTAAGTGAACGTATCTTTGCATCCTCCAGAGGTAAGTGTGACCATATGTCTTAAATTTTTTTTGTTGAGCCATTAGAATTTTGCTTTATGTAGGAAGGTCAACTTGATAACATGTAACTAAACCCGATTTTGTAATATTTTTGCATCTAAAAGACCTTTCCTATAAATATTTGGCCTTATTTTCTCTCCACCCAGAACTTAGTATACTAAATACCTGTGTAAGTTGTTTTAAATCATTTTTGAGGTAAACTAAATAAATGTATAAAAAGAACAGAAAAGCTTCTTTGTCACACCATGCATTCTCATTCTCTTGGTTTTGAAAATATAACTTAAATACTCAGAATACCTTGAACATAGAAGTAGTTAAACACACATGGGCCAAAGGGAATTTCAAACAAATCATACCTGTGTTTTAGAGATTCATTAGTTTGCAGGGTATTTTTAGTGTTCTCTCAAAGAATAATGAAAGAGAGAGAAAGGGCAAGTTACAGAAAAATAAAGATATATTTGTTGATGCAGAAGGGTATAGAAGAATATTGATGGAATAGTCACCTGATTACAAAGTCCAGAGCCTACACTGTACTCTGTGGCTCAGAACAATTTACCTAAGCCAAATAATTAAGCAGTAGTAAACCTAGGTCAGATTCAGGTGCCCTGCTTCTTCTTAGTTCTCACTCTCAAAAGCCATTGATATCTTTCTACAGGGTGGCATTCTATTGCATAAAAAATTTCTATTATGGTGTAGAATATCCAATTGGTGCCCCATATCATATGTATCACTTCGGTGGTCACCTGAAGTTTATGTGGGCAGTTCCCATACATGCTGGCATTTTCCTCCCTCAAACACCCAAAGTCTCTCAGATGGTCCCCAAGGAGAACTGGACCCCAGCTGCCCATCTCTGCAACACATTCAGCAATGTTCCCTTTGCTGACCTTCTCATTCTGTTTCACTCTCTTCACTCACTCACTGTGGTTCTTGAGATCACTGCCTAAGAGACTTCTTGTACCAAATTCTGATCTTAGGGTCAGATTTTGAGGGAATCCAAAGTAAGACATATGGTAAGAAGCAGAATCTAATCAACTGCTTCATTGACACCATTCCCCAATTCTAGCTCTCAAGATGTTTCCTTGCCTTAACAAATTTTGAATGATAATTTTTAAATCCCAGCCCCAAGACTGAAGTCAGCAATCTGTTTATTTCCTTCCCTTTCCCTTCACTATAGAGAGATAAAGCACACATCCAAATTTAACTAGATATGCTTAATAAACAGCAGGTAACACGTGCCATGTAGGGACTCTGTTTCTTTCATGAATGGATGAATCATGGGATCAATGGGACACGTTTATTCACATTTGGAAAAAATTTAAAGTAAGCAATTCAAACACTATTGCAACTCATTCCTACTGCATCAAATACTCTTCTGTGGACAAAATGAATTTGTTGCTAATGTTCATTAGCCCATGATAAAAATAGAGAATTCCCAGCTCTTCAAGAGGGGGTGATTAATTAGCAAATGAAAATTGCTCTAGGGCAGGGTCTCTCAAACTTATACCACTTGCCTGGTGGTGGTGTTAAAATGCATATTCTGAGTCAGTAGGTCTGGGTGGGAGCCAAGAGTCAGCATTTCTAATAAGCTCCCAGATGCTGCTGCTGGTGCAAGACTACACTTTCAGTGGGAAGGCTGTGAACCTGGACGGTCTCATAGGCAGCCACTAGCCACTTGTAGCTTTAAATTCAAAATGAAAAATTCAGTTGCCTCAGTCATCCTACTCAGGCTTTAAGTGCTCAATAGCTATGTAGAACATTTCTAGCAATGCAAAAAGTTTTATTGGATAGAATTGCTTTCAACACTGGAGAAGTATTCTCAGATATTTTACTTTACTTTGTTTTCACTCTTTTAATCTTTCCTTCCTACTTCCCCACTTCCTACTCTCCTGCAATACTCCACACCACGTTGGTGGAGTTTTTCTTTTCTCATATTTTCATAAGGATTCTGAAATGGGGGGGGGGGGTCCTCAGAAGCACTTGAGGATACTTTTCTTCTAACAGAGTTGGTTGAAAAGCCATGGGCCATCAAGACAGTGTACCCTCCATAGCTACCTTTATTTCTAGCCTATTGTTTTGTTTTGTTTTTGTAAATTTCATAAATAGTAAGTATTCAGTCAGATAGATAGTCTGGAGCAAATACATTAATTTCATATGGCTCAAATGTCCTCTTAGAATACTAGCTATAGCAATACTTTTTATCAATTTTATTAGCCAAAATAAAAATATGTGCAGAAATTGCTCTCCTTTTAACTGTCAAGATTGAGAAAACAGGGCATTTCCAATAAAAGAATTTGGGTTTTTTTCCTGATAGGGATCTCCCAATGTATGTCTGTTTATTGTATGAAACAATTTATGTTTCATAAAAGTACTTTTTATTGAGTCACATAGAAATTCATCTTTCTAATAGCTGAAAATATTTCAAAAATATGCTTGTTTGTTTCTCAGTTAATCTGTTAGTATCTCAGGAAGTAGGGATTGGCTATTTGATAACAACCTTTCTGGAAAATAAAGATACATCTGAAGTTCAAATGCAGCATGAATTGCTAGATTATAATTAAATGCAATTAAGTTTAGGAAAATACAGTTGATGATAGAATACACTGTAGGCAACACTTCTATGGGAGGTGCTGGAGATGGTACCAGTTCAATCTTCTAGCTCTTAAGTTTTAAAATCTAATTTGAGATGGGGAACATTGCAAAAAAATAAAAGATTCAGAACATGTTATAATGCTTTTGCCACTGCAAATACAGGAGAATCTAAGAACTGGGCTGTCTATGGGGTGTCCTTACCTTCACGGTCAAATAGCAGTGATGGCAGTCCTCTGATGTTATGTCCTTCATATTAAGCTAGAGTACCTTGGATATTAAGCTAGAGTGCTTTGGAGGGGTATCTGAAAAGTAGCAATTAGTGATTGATTCAACTCTAAGATCTGCACCAAATTTAGCAGAATACTCAGCCTATTTCAAATATTTGATAAACCTCTTCACATTCCTTATCAAGACTGCTAGTGGGAGCAGAGCCTCATATTTTAAAATGCCTTCACTTATTTACACTGATGATTTGATAAAATAAAAGCCCAGACTGCTCACTCATTCCATACTCTTGTTGTTAAGTACAGGTTTTAACAATTCAAATGAACCTGGGACACCCTGCATATAATGAGGGTTCACTGCAGCAGTATACCCTGTCTTTGGCCATGAGAGGAAATCAAGTAATACTTGATATTTTAAACAACAATTGGGTGCACAAGAAAGAAATGGATGATTTTATTGGTTACAGAGATTAAACAGATGTAATGCTAAAATAAAATTTGTATCGATTATTAGAAATCAAATTCATAAATATATAAACAAACATTTCTAGAAAATTCCAAGTGATAGTTATGGAAATAAAATAAATGTTAGCATTGGCATAATTACATCATTTGGTGAAAGTCTTTTGCAAACAAATGTTGGAGCTGGAATTTCTCAATTTAATCCGATACACTGGGTAAATTACCTTTTAAAATATTTATTGATTTTTTTAAAGCCACAGATGATCACTGTAGAAATTTTAAAAGCTACCAAAATGCATAGGAAGAAAAAAAAATCCTTCATTATGCCAAAACTGAAAGGTACCGTTAACATCCTAGTATGTTCCCTCCATGTTGTTTTCTTTGCAAAATACACATAAATATAGATGTATTTCATCTTTTGAAAATTAAGGTCAAATTAAAAAACTAATAGACAATTAGATAGACAGATAGGGACCACAGCTATAATCTTTATACTCTTTATGTGGAAGATGCTGTGCCCTTCATGTGTTACCTCATCAGTCTTTGTGATGACTGCATAAGACAGGCAACAGTGTTATCTCTATTTTACAGAAGAGGAAGCACAAGGTATTAAATATTGTCTATTAGACTACAAAGTATTCTCTGTTAGACTATAAAATCCTATAAGTCAAGGAACAAAGGAAAAAAGAGACAACCCAAAACCAGACTATTAACAATAGAGAACAAACAGATGGTGAGTGAGGGGATGGGAGGAAATAGGTGATGGGGATTAAGGAGGGAACTTGTCATGATGAGCACTAAGTAATATATGGAAGTGCTGAATCACTATTACACACCTGAAACTAACAGAACACTGTACCTAATTACAGTAGAATCATATATATATATATATCTTTCTTTTTAATCCAATAAGGCAAAGCCTTATGCTTTACTCGTCTCAGACTTCCCACTTTACTCCGACTGCAGAATTTGATCACATGCTCCATAGTCAATCACTGTAAACCTAATATTGAAAGGACAGTTAGAAGAGGAAAATAGGGTTGTCTTGTGTGTTAGATGGAATTATTGTTCTTCACTCCCTCACAACTGGGACCCTGTGGTGGGGCTCAGTAGGAAACACATACACCGCTGCCCCACTGACCTTGGGGTTGGTCATGTGACTGGTTCACACCAACAGAATTTGGTGGAAGTAGGAATGTTCCAGGCATGACTCAAGGTCTTAAGAGTCAGGGAGGATTGCTCATCCTTTTGACTTGCTGAGTGAAAAAAGCCAGATTCAAAAAAATATAACAGTATTTATACTTTTATAAATATGAAATATAAAATATAAACAAATTTATTTATATGAAATGAGTTTTTACTAATCAAAGTTTATTAAATTGGATTCAAGGGGGAGATCCTATCCTCCATCCTTCCTGTCCCATTACTCTGTTCTCTTTGTCTTCATAGTCTATGTCATTCTCTTAATTGACATTATTCATTTGTTCACTCACCTCTTGTCACCTCTTGTTAACCCCTAATCTTAATAGAATCTAAGTTCCATATGCGTAACATCATGTCTGTTCTCAGAGACATCAAGTTTGGCTCAAGGGTGCAATATTTGTAGACCTCTCTGATTGTTAATTTAAGTTTGTCTAGAGTGGAGATATAAGTCCCCCATATAAAAGGTTTGTAGTACAATTTCCAGTCATGGTCTTTAATTCTGTTGGGATCCTACTCTTGCAGCTGCAAACCCTCAGAGGAAAGGCCTTCCCTACCAGGTTAAAACCTCACCAATATGCATTTCTTTTTCCCCAGTTCCAGCTTCACAGCCATTGGGTTTTCAGTAGTTGGAAACACATAGTGAGTGTATGCAGATGTGATCTCTCCCAATTGATCTATATCCCACTAGAATGTAACTTGTTTCTGAAATTTTTAAGTTTCAAAGCTCAACACTATATAAAATACTGAAAATTAGATTTGATAGAAAATCGACTGTACTTTGGATTCTGGAGCACTTATTCAAACAGAACATGGAGGATTAGTATTGGTAATGAAATCACATGGTAATTAGCAGAAAAATAATTATTATGACTATTACTAAAAATATATAGCTTTCAAGTGTCCTGAACAGGTAGAGATATGTGTGCGGCATGGGCAGAAAATCTGATGAGTGTGGATGTAGTAATTTGTTTCAGTTACTACAGTGGGTAGTAAGATAGCTAGAAATAGGTCCTAAGACAGTTCAGTGCCTTTACAGTGTGATTTCAGCTACTTAGATAAAGATGCTAATATGCTTAACAGTGTAAAGCTTTCCAAAATTAAAAATCATACTAAGTCTGTATTGCAACCGACTATCTACAGATTTACCCTACAGACACTTAACTTTAAAACCAAACACTGTAATACTTCCAAGCATCCTCTATAAATTATAAGAAAAATAGGTAAGGTAAGTCTAATACTTATGTCACTGTAATCTTTAAAAGAAGATAAATCTCTTTCACAGAATATACAAGTATCAAATCATTATGCTGTACAGCTGGAACTAATATAATGCATTATGTCAGTTACACTTCAATAAAAATTTAAAAATAAAATAAATAAATTTCTAACTTGGAATGTTTTCATAGCAATTATATTAGCTTTCTGTCAATAGACTTACAAAAAGTTTGCAAGGATAGTGGGGAAAATTCTCCTACTCACCACATCCAGTTTCCTTGGTTGTTACTATCTTGCATTTGTATGAAACACCTGTTTCAACTAAGGAATCAATATGGATATTTTGTTCTGAACTAATGTCTATGCCTTATCAATATTTATTTAGTTTTAACCTGATCTCCTTTTATGTTCCAGGATCCCATCTAGGATGCTACATTATCTAGTCTTTGTGTTTCCTTAGTGTACTCTCTACTATGAGTGTTTCTTAACACTTGCTTTGTTTTTGATGACCTTGACAGTTTAAAGAAGTACTACTCAGGCATTTTGTAAAATATCCCTTAAGTTGGGTTTGCTTGATGATATTCTGATGAATAGAGTGGAATCATCAATTTGGGGTAAGAAGACCACAAGCTAAAGTAACATTTTCATGATGTCATAGAAAGGTTACGTACCATCATCATGACCAAATACTGACATGTTGACTTTGACCACCTGACTGAGGTAGTGATTATCATATTTTCCCACTAGAACATTACTCTTTCTTCCCCTTTCCACAATGTTCCCTTTGGAAGGCAGTCATCATGTGAAGCACATACTTAAAGGCTAGAGTTATGTTCTACCCTATTGAGGGAGCATTATCTACATAAATTATTTGGAATTCTTCTGTACAGGAGATTTATTTCCTCTAGTTTTTAAAATTTACTCAATCATTTAATGACATCAGTATGGATTCATGGATATTTATTTTATACTTTGGATTATAATACAATGTTATGTTATTTATTTTGTTCCTTAAATGGTTCCAGCACAGCCATTGAAAGCTATTTCAATTGGTTCCAGTATACCTTTGACATACCCTTATTTTTATGTTTTTTTGAATACTTCCTTACTGTCAGGAACTACAAAATGGTCCAGGCTCACCTTGTAAATCCCCTACCACATCCTTAGAATCAGTCATTCTCCAAGAAGCTCCTGAATGGTATTACAAATTAAGATCTGGGCACTGGTATATGTATTGTTTCAGAGAGGTGTTGTTGCTTCTAGATTCTGTTAGTGAACAAGCAAGAATATATGTGTGTATACTAACCTGTGTATGCTGACACACTGGACCAGAGGGACTCAACAGATATAGTCAGAACATTTCCTCCTAAAGCAGCAGAATACACATTCCTTTCAAGTGCACATGGGACATTCTCCAGAACAGATCACATCATGGGCCAGAAATCAGCCCTCAACAGGTACAAAAATATATTTATAACTATTTCTCTATTACCCCATCTGTATCTATAGCTAGCAATGGTTCACACCGACATCTCAGTCTAGCATCACATGACTCATTCTAGCTTTTACTCCTTGATGATCTATAATAAATAGAGTATCAGGAGACTATGGACTGATAGTTTAAAAAATGACTTCATTAGAGCAGGCTTAGAAATAGAATTCTGATTTGTTACATAGGTACCGGTATAAATTTTTCCCATTCTGCAACAATATATCATCTATCTTAAGCTTCTACCATGCAAAACCATATTCCAACAATTCATCAAAACATCACTGATAAGTGGATTTTAAAATAAGGAACAGCCTGGCCAAGTTGATCCCTCACACAAAACCACTACAACTCTTGCTTTTTCTGGGGATTGACTTGAAGTCGGTACAGCCAAAGAACTGAATTTGAACAGCCTTACTCTGCATTTTATCTGCTTTCTAGTGCTTCCTCAGTGAGTTTTCTTTCTGAAAAGACTCACAGTTTGGCAGGTTCTTGTGTAGATCGAATGACCTTTTGGCTACATTGGAATACTGGAAGGCAGACATCAAAGCATCTGACTCAGAAAAATACATGAGCCCTCATCTCCACTAACAAGGAGATAAAACACAGTGCCTTGTTTGCCTTCTATTACTTCTCACGACATAAATCTTATCCTGAAATTATTGTATTGAAAACACATGATATTAATAAGGCAATTTTTTTCCCTGAATGTATGCACAGTATTTTACGAGTGTGGCTGTCATTTAAAACATTACTTGCCTGTCTCCCCAGATTTTAAAGTTAGGCCACTACTTTACCACTCTCAGGGTTGAACAAACTTATGTTTTTATTTAAAAACATTTGGCTTTACTAAAGAAAGAGGGGCAGCATTTACCACCATGTTCATCATTGTTCTAAAACTGCACATTTAGGAATTTTAGGTTTTTCAATTAACTACATATTTTTCCTTCTTAAAGTAATAGAACTTATAAAAATAAATAAGGTGGATTTGCACCAACATGGAGGGACTTTGAGAACATTAAGCTAAGTGAAATAAGTCAGAGAAAGGCCAATATGATCTCACTTCTATGTGGAATCTTAAAAAATTAACACAAAACCAAAACACAAACTCATAGATACAGAGAGCAGATTGGTGGTTGCTGGAAAGGAGAGAGGTAGAGGAAGAGTGGGTGAAATGGGTGAAAAGAGTCAAATGTTATGAACCTCCAGTTATAAATAAGTCGTGGGATATAATGTGCAAGATGGTGATGACAGTTAATAATATTGTATTGCATATTTGGACGTCGCTAAGAGAGTAGATGTTAAAGGTTCTTATCACAAGAAAAAAATCTGCAACTGTATGGTGATGGATGTTAACTAGACTTATTGTGGGGATCATTTCACAACATATACAAATACTGAATTCTTATATCATACAGCTGAAACTAATATAATGGTCTAGGTCAATTATACTTTAATAAAAAAAAGACTAAGGTAAATCTAACTCATGCTACAGACCGCAGGAATGACTTGATAGGAACCTCTAAATCCTCCATGACACTTACAGGTAGTGATGTGTTGGTAAATGTTAACAAGCAGCCATGAAAAAAAAAAAAACAATTAGTAGTGTTTGCCAATTTCAGTAGTATATAAACTCTCAAATTCAAGTTGTCAACATGATATCACTGAGCAGAGATTTGGGCAGAGATATGCAGCAGTACTTCATTAAACAGCATTTCAGATGTAACTGTAAATAACCTGGATCATAATAAAAATACCAGGATTTGATGGGTTTTAGTAATATTATCTTGTTTTCAATGAAATGTATTTACTTTTCAGCTTACATAATTTAATAGTTGTGTTTAACAACTGCTGTAAGCTGGTAAAAGCCAAATCAAAAATACTAACAGAGGAAGGCTTTGGTTATTTTACCACCCAGGTTTCAAATGGCTTTCATTTTGGTGAAAGCAATCAACTGCTGGGTAAGTAGAAAGAGATGCATTGCAACAATGGCCCAAATTCTCCACCCTCCCGGTATTCACACCATTTTGCAATATGACTTTGCAGCTCCTTCTACTAGGAGATAGTCTATTTCTCCAGCCTTAAATCTGAGCTGACCATGAGACTTGCTGTAGGCTTAAGAATGTGGCATAACTGATGAGATGCCTGTTCAGAATCTAGATCTCCAGAATCCCTGTATGCTGACAGTGTCTCTCCCTTGCCCTTCTGCTTTCACCTTGAGAATACTCCCAGTCTCCTGCTCTTACTCTGTTGGCTCCAACATGAGAACGTGCCCAGGCTAGACTGACTTCAAGAGAGTAGTATGCAAGAAACACAGGCTAAGGTGAGTTAGAACAGATCAGTCTAGAGTCAAGTGAGTCCAAAACATGTGAGAGAGCTCAGTCAAAATCGGCAGAGCCACTTCACCAAAGCACAGCTGACTGCAGACACATAAGACAACGCAGCCTCAACAGAAGAACCACAGAACTGATCTGCAGGTTCATCAGCAATAACAGATGTTTACTGTTTCATGACCTTGTGTTTGGGAAGATTTGGTAGAGCTTGAGAGTAAAACTGATTTCTGCCTTCTGTATCGAGACCTAAGCAAAAAGGAATCAATATTTGAACATTTGCTGAAAGCAAGTAGAGAGCTCCTTAAAATATTAGAGGAAATTATGCTTTCAGGTAAAAAAGGTTGAGAGAGATACCCGCTGTTTTTGCTAATCTGGATACATGTGTCTTTCAAGAATTGTAGTCTGTAGATGGCTGAGATCCCAAACTCTAATTCTAATCAGCAAGAATTCTGTTATTTTAAATATCATAATCATATTTCCAAAATATTTTAATATGTTTTATGGATTCAATACTTGTGAATACATCTTGGAAGAATTAAGACTTGCTTTTAAAAAATATACCACTGATAAATATTTCTGGATCATGAAAAGGATCTTTATGTTTTTAAATTTAGAATCTTCAAATCACAGAATGCTACCCTAGCCACCAGGTAAGACTGCCAACTGAAGTATGGAATCAAAATGCCTTCACTGTATCGAAATGTATCATTTCCCTCAGTAGGAGTAAAAAGTGATATAACAGCTAGGGAAATGTTTCATCCAGGTTTTTTAATGCAATAAGTAATTTAAAGAGTATAACTAATATGACCTTATTCATGGGATACACATTTTCTTACCCTGAGGAGTATTCAAAAGAAGAACAAAATAAGTGACAAGGAATTTTAATTTGTCTCAAGGAAAGAGATTAGATGGCCTAAGCTTTAAAATAAAGAGTGTGATAGGAAAGAAATTCAAGTATCTAAAGGCAAAATCCTAGAATATTCAAGGTCCCTTCCATGGTTGAATCTTTGTGGATTCTTATTCACAGTCTTGCCAGGGTATCTTTCTGAAGAAACACAAAGTACCTTTCTAGCCCGGAACAAAAGTGAGGAGGTCTTATTATCAAGATAAACAAGTGTTGTGGGGGAAAGTTTAGAATCATGTAGTAAAGCAAAGATAGACTAGAACCTGTGTCAACAGAACCTTAGAGTTTCCCAAGGAGCCTGATATCCTCTTCCTCAGAGGGAATAAAGAAAAGAAAGAGAATGCAAAATAAACTTGGGAATTGTCCTTTTTATCCTCTATGCTAGGTACTATTTTATTTCATTATTTTAAAATCAGCATCAGGAGACATACTTTACACAAAGAAATGCAAACCATTTGACATACCAGCCCAAATGGGGATTGTTTAAAACCAGTCTCAGGACAGAAGGAACCTACAAATTTTGTAATCCTGTATCTTAATTGTATACAATAGGAAATTGAGGACTGAGGCTTTGTACCCACATATATGCAGATATTTAGACAAGGTGCTGAAATAAAAATTTATGTCAGTTAACTCCTAGCACAAGGTATGCTTTCCAAAATATCACCAAACTCATTGCTTTTAATGAAGATCAACCAGCCGTACTCCTTAAATTAAAATTTGCCTACAAAGAAAAAACAATCTTATTATTGCTATGAAATTACTTAATGTCACATTTTTTCACTTATTAAAAATACATAAAAAGTAGACACTTTCTGTCCATACATACAGAACTCCCCAAAAATGCCTGACTTGTAGCTCAAAGTATATAATAGATTTTGAAAAAATGAAATTATAGACAGCTCCACTGTCCTCAATTAATGAGAAAGAAATAGTCCTAATTCTGATAGAATGGACACTCAAATTTCAAATTAAAACATGAATAGATGAGTTACTAGAGTCCCTGTCTCACGTAGACGCAGTCTCCAAATAATATGGGATGTCCATGAGCATAATTATACTAGGTGCTAAATAAAATTAAGCCTCAAAAATAAGTCTAAAGTCACGCCTGGCATCTAGTCACCTGAGCTACAAACTTCCTGTCTCATTTCTGAATATCTATCCAGATTGCATCTACATACTACCTTTGCTATGATGCCATCCCAGCTCCCAGTCCACTGGGCAAAATTAAAATCTTGTTATTCCCAAGCATTATTAATCAAGATAGTATTTCAAATCAGTGAGGAAAATGATGGTTTATACCGTAATTAATGTTGGACAGGTGGGTCACCAGCTAGAGTGAAATAAAACTACTACTGTAGTAGACATTACCAATGCACTAATCTTAGGTCTCTCTCTTTTCCCTGAGCATAGTAAAGACTATATTTTCCAGCCTCTTTGCAACTAGAGTGGGTGATGTGATCAGATCTGGCCAATGAAATGTGAATAGAAGAAATGTGTATTGCTTCTGGGCCGAATGCAATGAAGAATCCCTGTTGACTCTCCAGTTGCCTTCTCTCTTCTCCTACCACAGGAAATGCAAAGATCTCTTGTTGGGTTGGCATAGCCCATGTCAGAAACAGCCTATATTCCAGGGGGTAGCTTGGAACTTTTTTCAGATCTTCAGCACATTGTTTGAACAAGAAAAAAGCTTCTGATGTGTTATGCCACTGATACTGAGGGATTTATTTTTTAAAGACTTATTTATTCATGAGACACAGAGACAGGCAGAGGGAGAAACAGGCTGCCTCCAGGGAGCCTGATGCAGGATTCATCCCAGGACCCCGGGATCACAACCTGAGCCAAAGGCAGACGCTCATCCACCGAGCCACCCAGGTGCCCCGAGCGATTATTTTGTCATCATGAACTACCTTAGCCTATCTTGACTAATAAAGATTCCTTTGTCACTGTCGTAAAATAAGGTCCAGATGGTTCAAAGATATGATCATGAAAACTAAAACAAAACCATTGGAAAAAGTCACAAATTTTCTGTATTATTTTAGAATGGATAGATTTTCTAAGCAGTATTTCAAATTAAAATTTCATAAAGAAAAGAATTAATAAATTTAACTACTGGGACGCCTGGGTGGCTCAGGGGTTGAGCACCTGCCTTCGGCCCAGGGCATGATCCTGGAGTCCCAGGATGGAGTCCCACATCGGGCTCTCTGCATGGAGCCTGCTTCTCTCTCTGCCTATGTCTCTGCCTTTCTCTCTCTCTCTGTCTCTTTCATGAATAAATAAATAAATCTTTAAAAATAAATAAATAAATAAATGTAACTATAAAAAAACTCTGGAAAGCAAATATTACACAAAGTCAAATAAAAGTAAAAAGCTGGAGATCAGACATGATGTACAGGTTTTAATATATAAAAGTGTCTTATAAAACAATAAGAAAAAGTATAATAATCCATTGGAAAATGGGCAAAGGATATGGTTGGAAATGCAAATATATTGCTCAGGATAAAAGGTTCCTCTTCACTCATAACTGAAGAAATACAAATTTAAATAATAAAGATGTCCCTATTTTACATCCATCACATTTACAACATTCAAAAAATGGTTAACGAAACATAATGCTGGCAAGAGTGGAACAAATAGGTGATTTTGAATGCCACTGCTGGAAGTATAAATCAATACAACCTCTTTGTAGAGCAGTTTGGTAATATATTCCCATAACTTAAAATGCACATGCATTTGGATGTAGGAATTTCAGTAGTAAGAAATTCATACAGAGCCATATTATGCCCAAACATAAATTTAGTAAATAAATATTGAAGCATTGTTTGGAGCAGCAAAACTGGATAAAACAATATACCTGTTAAGAGGCAGCTCAATAAATAAATTTTGGTGTGTCTATAAAATCAAATAGTCTACAGTCTCTAAAAAAGAATGAAGTAGATGTATGTGTACCAATATAGTACAATTTGAGGTATATTGCTGATTAAATAGCCATTATTTACATAGAATTAAAAAAAAACCTTAATGGGTTGTTATACACATAGGTTTCTTGGGAAATAAAAATAGAAATATGGAATAAGAATAAAAATAGGACTCTGTATTGCTGCCTCTGGGAATGGAACAGAAAAAATGGGAGTGGGGTATGCTTTTTAATGATAAACTTTAACACTGCCAGAATAAAAACCAAAAACAATTTAAATACATTAAGCCAGACCAATTCCACTGCTACCCAAATGGCTAATATATTTTGAATTTTCACATCCCAAAGGTCATAAAATTGCAAAAATGATTATGTTTCTGGTAATCAATGTCAAGAAAATTTCTGTCTCAAAGAAGAGTAAAGACAGGTCGCAGACAGTTGCTTCTCCTGACATTCATTTAAAAGAAAAACTTACTCAACGTGGAGCATCAGTCCAACAGTTAGGAAGTAAAACTGACAGCTCTCACCTTCCTTAGATAAAAATCCAATCAGAAAATTTGACATTTTCACCCACATAATGCAGCTAAGGTGCTTCCCTGCCACCACAAGCAGTGGAAGATGCAAGAAAACTTCTGACATTACGCAAGATTTCTATCCCATAAAATTGATAGACTTAAAAAGCACAAGGCAGATGCAGCATTAATCTGCTCCCACGTGTTTTATGGCTATTTAAAGGGCCTGTTAACATGAATAATGCACAGGAGTAATTTTTACATGAAATGTGCTCAGAAATTACAGAACGAACAACTCAATGATGGCATAGATTTCTAAGAATCAAATTTATAAGATAGAGAAATCACAAATATTCTTCTCTTATCTTTATTTCCTGAGCCTTGTGATTAAATTTATAAGAATTGTCAGTTGCTTAACTGATAGTGATTCTGTTTTCTATTTTCTAGGATTTTTAAAAATGAAATTTAAAAAATACACTTTTGTAAAATCAGAAAATGGCATGCAGTAGCCATAAATATATATATGTAAAACAAAAATTGCCTTAGAAAAAATAATTTTTTTTCATGGGGGGTGGCTGTTAAGAGGAAAGGAAAGAATAGTGTTAAGATCAAAATTTGGTAGATCTGATTAGTTAATAAAAATTATAATTCTGGGTGGGTTTTTTTGTTATTCTGGCATAGAAATCCATTTTTCATAAGAGAACTTGAATTTAAAATAATCTAATAAAAATAAAATAAAATAAAATAATCTAATATACGTTAATAGCCAGACTGAACAATGAAATAGAATAAATAGTCCCAGAAATAGATCTAGGTACATAGGGAAAGACTGTAACTGGTAAAGATGTTATCTCAAATCACTAGGACAAAAGCTGCACCTTTAAATAAATTGTGCACAGAATGAACTTTTAAATAAGTGGTTTGGCACAACTGGATAGCATGTTGAAAACAAGTGAAATTGGATTTTTAAATAAATGATTTTGGGACACCTAGATACCAGATTGGGACAAAACACAGACTTCAAAATATAGTGTTGTAACGAAAGACTATCTAGTAAAACAAGGAAATGAGATCTATACCTCACAACACACAACATAAAAAATCCAAGATGATCATAAAATCATACTTGAGAAAAACTGTGGGTGAATTTCTTGATTAATTTCTTGATAAGGAAAAAAAAAAGACCTTTTGTGACTCAAAATCCAAAAGCAATAAAAGAGAATATTAATAAGTGACTACATAAAAATACAAACAAAAGCTTCCATGGCAAAGAGCACTGTAAGGAAATTCAAAAGGCAAAAGGCAAACCAGGATATTTTTACACCTCTATGATAGATAAAGAACTAATTCTCCTAAAAAGCTCTAAAAAAGTTAAAGGGGTTAAAATAAGGCCAAATACTAGATAGAAAAATGTGCAAAATACAAGAGCAGAAATTTGTAGGAAAAAAAAATCAATGCAATATCACTCAGCCCTCAGAAAGTATAAATACTTAACATTTACGTAGACATGGATAGAACTGGAGGGTATTAGGCTGAGCGACATAAGGCATTCAGAAAAAGACAATTATCGTATGGTTTCACTCTTATGTGGAATATAAGAAACAGCTAAGAAGATTGTAGGGTAAGGGAGGGAAAACTGAATGGGAAGGCAACAGAGAGGGAGAAAAACCATGAGAGATTCTTAACTCTAGAAAACAAACTGAGGATTGCTGGAGAAGAGGTGAGAGGTGGGGTAACTGAGTAACAGGCATCAAGGAAGGCATATGATATGATGATCACCGGGTATTATACACAACTGATAAATTATTGAACACTATATCTGAAACTAAGTATGTACTATATGTTGGGTAATTGAATTTAAATTTTTAAAAAGTGGCATCTTAGATCATTGGGAAAAGATGAAATGAGGGGACTGGATAGCTCTGTGTGTGTCCTTATTTTTACAAACAGAAAAACATAAAGGAAATAACTAGAAGGTAAGTAGGAATAGGTGGAAGGGATATGAATGGGAATGAGTCTTCTCTGAGTATTCTTACATATATAATCTTAGACTTTGAACTACATATTTTACATTTTCAAAATGTAAATTTAATAAAAAGGATGAAGAATAGTAGTCTCTAAAATTGAGCATATCTATAAATAAATGAATCCAATTGTATGTCAAATTAGTATAGCTCTACAGAAAGTAATTAATTTTAATACATTTGGACCTATATCCTGAATGAGAAATGTTCTAAGAAATAAAGAATACTGCAAAGAAAGGTTGAGTTTTCACTACTGGATTTGTTATTAGTGACTAGTGGATTTTGTTATTCATTATTATTAACTAATATTTTTATTTTGGAATTATTTTTGTGTAGTCTGGGACAAAGAAGTACATGTATTAATAGAGTAAGGAAATTGAATTGCCACTATGGGAAAAAAATAAATATCTACATGGATGAAGAGAAAATGAAAAAGAATCCTATAACAATGGATGAAATTGAATGTATTTAGACAGGTAATCCCACTGCTAGGACTATAATTTAAGGAAATAATAACAAAAAAGAAAATGGTAAATGTAGACAGATATTTGCTTCAGGGTTACTTATAATAGCAAACATAAAATGGGAACTGTGTCACTATTCTATAGAAAAAGTCTGGTAAATGGTTAATATAATTTCAAGTCAATGGATTATGTATTACTCTGCCATAAACTGACAAATATGAAAAATATTTAACATCATGGCTGTGCTTTAAGATATCATGTGAACTTTAATATGTCCTGTCTGCAAATGCACAGATGAACACTGACCTTTTGGGAGATAAACACATAGCTGGGATTTTCTTTTATATATTTGGAATTATTCAACCTTCAAGGCAATTTATCTAGTCTCCAATTTTCTTCAAAAACATATTTTGTAGTAGCCTCAGATGCTGCCAACATTAATGATGGAATACCTTTCCACCACTCTCTCCCACCTTGTTCTTGAACCATTCTTTGTGCAAGCTCCCATTTTTGGTGACTGAGCCTTTATTAAGGCAATAATTCAAGACCAGCCCCTTAAATGACTGGTTTCCTCTTCTCAGTCACACAGCCAAAAGGATTTATTTCTAGCCAAAGATGCATAATTCTAGTGTTCCAGTGTAATGCTAGAATTAATAGTGTGTGAAATTTTTGCCACATGCAACTAATACCAGTTAATGCTATTAAAGCAATATGTTTTGTCAGGATTAAAAAAAAATTTTTTTAAATTTATTTTTTATTGGTGTTCAATTTACTAACATACAGAATAACCCCCAGTGCCCGTCACCCATTCACTCCCACCCCCCGCCCTCCTCCCCTTCCACCACCCCTAGTTCGTTTCCCAGAGTTAGCAGTCTTTACGTATTTTGCATGGGCTTGGATTCACCACAGTTTGATTTTCTGCCCCTGAATTAACAACGCCACACCTTATTAATTATGGCAAAGATGCCATCAACACCGTCAGATGACACTTCTGAACTTCCTGCTTCCCTCTGCCTCTGCAACTATATGGTTTAAGATACATGATTTATTGTCTAACATCTTGTTGCCAGAGAAACTAGCTCAGCTCACAAAGGCAAGGCATGATTCAACTCCATATATTAATTTTCTTTTACAACTTCATGGTTTCTCAATTCATCTTGAATTGAGCATGAATATTGGTAAATTAAAAGCAGAACATTTAAGGACATGATTAAAAGAAGCATGATGAATTTCTAGTTACTTGGAACATTTCTAAGGATTTACTTAAAGAATTTGAACAATGTAACTCGGTTAAGAATCGGGGAAAATACTGACAGCAGAGAATTAATCTATTACAACTTTTTGTAATTTACACACTAGAATAATAATATAGTTTGTTTTTTGAAAAAAATGGTAATAAAAAAAAGGCTTTAGTCACACTTCTACAGTATTTCAAATGCTCCACAGTGTCCTTCAAGTAAATTATTTGACTTACGATTTATCATCTGGAACCATGAAATTTTGAGCAGCTAGCCATAAAATTAAACATTGAGTCAGGTTGCTGTTACTTATACAATTTATTCAACATATTTTCCAAGCTTTTATGAACCACTACTTCATATAAAATATCTATTTTTAGACATTCTACCATCTATTCTTTTTCAATATTATGCACTAATTTATTTGAAGCATTATTGACTTTAAAACTGTGTAAACATAAAATTTTATTTGCACCATGCAGCTACTGCACATTCCTAGGTATATGTGTGGGACAGAACTAACATAAGATCTAAAATTAATTTTACTTAGATTTTCATCTGGTATTCACGTATGTAAATGCAAATATGTAGATAATGCCTACTAATAATCTTTATCTTCAAACAAAATGGCATGAATGGATAATGATTAAAGAACTATGTTTTCAGAGTCCCCCAAAATAAAATAAATCTCTCTCACTATTCTCTACTTTTAACAGTAGAAATTTAATTTATCTATGGCAAAAATAATCAAGTCAATAGTTAATTTCTCAGATCAACTATATGTGTCCCTACACATAAAACTTCTTCTTTGACTTTTATTATATTTAGGCTAAAGTACTATAAGAATGAAAACGAGTGTAATTCATATACAGACTCCAAATGACTTATTAATTTAACTTCAAATGAAGACAGTGAAATTTCATTTTTAATTAACATTTGTAGAAAGAAAAATTATGTTTGGTAAGTAATTTCCAAGCAGGTATTACAGATCCTAGTAAGGAAATGTTTAATGTAAAATCTGAACATCGTCTTAGTATTTTTGAAATATGAATGAGGAGCATAGCTCTTTTTTTAAAAATACTGTTCGAGGGGCAACCCCGGTGGCTCAGCGGTTTAGTGCCGCCTTCAGCCCAGGGCGTGATCCTGGAGACCTGGGATCGAGTCCCATGTCGGGCCCCCTGCATGCTTCTCCCTCTGCCTGTGTCTCTGTCTCTGTCTCTCTCTCTCTCTGTGTCTCTCATGAATAAATAAATAAAATCTTTAAAAAAAATAAAAAAAATAAAAATGCTGTTCGAGATAGCATTAAAAGAGAAAACTTGGCCAGAGAGCAAGAAGCCTACATAATACTAGATGGCAGCTGCAAATATCTAAGAAAAAATTCAGACTATGGCTGATGCAGCAATGTGTCTAATTTGTCAAATAATCCCCCCAACTGCAAATCTTAAAGGTACAAATTCACAACTTCTAATTGAAATAACAATAGCTACTATGCACAGAGCCAGGACCAGGAAACATATTATGGCCTTTCATCCTCACAAAAACCCTACGAAATAGTGTTCTGACCTTCATTTTATGTATGAGGAAATCAAGACACGAGGAAGTGAAGTGACTGACTGGCCACACAGATAACATTGGTCAAGCCTCTTAACCACCGCATTCCTGCCATATGAGGGGACAGAGTTAAAGCCTTCACTTCCAAGGCATTAAGTCAACTCATGGAAACACTTCTTTATAGGAAACCAGGCAGAAGTTCTGGCTTTTGAAAATTATTGCTCTCCAAGTAACTTCTAGCCACCTTTCATTTAACCTCAACTCAAGCTATATCTCAACTTAAGAGCCTTCCAAGAAAGCCAAGGGGCATTAATTTTATGAGTGCAAGCATGTAAAGCCATAGGAAACTGGTCTCCAGAAAGAATTATCAGTAGAACTGGAATTCTACCCAGGTAGTGTGCCATGCATTAGGAAGGCCTAAATGCCAAACTACTGTGGGAACAAATTAATTTCTCATGTTTTGAATGATATGTTGGCAATGCTGATGGCTTTCTGTCAAAACCAAGGTATAAATTGGGAAGAAGATACAAAGTGGGACTTCTACTAACACAGTTTAAAATGAGTAACAGTCCATGGTGGAACACAAGATAAAGTCCAGCCATGCATTATCAAAGGATTTTTACATAAAGAAAGCCCTTTCTTATTTAGATCACCCAGAAACTCTGTCTTTGAACATCTTTAATCAGGTATCGCATGATAATGGGAATAAGTGTCACTCTTAAGCTGGTGTTCCAGTCCCATATGGAGTGTGATAGATTTCACAAGAACCAACTATAGAAACACTTACCAAAGTGATTCAGCAGAATGTTAATCCTATGAGATGTCTTACCAAAAGGCCCATTGTCAAAAAAAAAAAGAAAAAAAAAAAAAAGGAAAATGGCCCCAGTCCGTGTCCAACATATCAGTCTCTGAGAAGTTCTGTAATAAAAAAATCTTAGCATCTTCCAAACATACTTGATCGGACTGCACTTTTATCTCGTAACACCTGTTAGTTTTCCAAGGACATCGCTTGGAGAAATGCTGAATTACTGTTTTTAAGAAGTATTCTCTGTCCTGGAGAGAAAACAAAGTGACTCTTCACAGAGTTACACCCATTTATAGTTAACAGTGTTCAGCAAATTCTTCCAGTACCACTGGTCCTACCCTGAAATCAGTAATTCCTGGATATAAATTAAAAAGTCAAGAAAGCTCTGGATGATGAAGAACCAAGAGGCTAGGAGAAAGTGTCTTGGGGAGTGAAGCTGAGAGGGGAATTCTGACCTGTTAGACCCAACGGTCCTGTTTCACAGGTAAACACCAACACATATTCTGCTTAAGTTTGGTTAATCCATCACCTGGAAATCACTATGGACATCAATTTCAGCAGTATTAGAAAATTTCATTTCTGCCATTAACAAAAATCAGTAAATGAGCAAATATTGTACCACATTATTTCGACTTTTCATTGCCACTTTTTAGGTAAGATCAACACTATTTCTTCAGGTACTTGAAATTTCATGTTCTAGAGAGCTGTTTATGTTCACATTCAGGAAAGAGAAAAAAAAAGAAAAAAATCTATGGCAAGAGTATTCGTTCATCCTTGAACATATCTTTGTGTCAGGTATTACACCCAAAGTCTGCAATGTAGGATTTCATATTTTTATGGCAAATGGGATAAGTGTAAGAATTTTCAGCCATTTCCCATTCGAAGATGATAAAAACAAAATTCTCAGAATAAACTAATACATACTTTTAAGTTTCTTCCACTCTACTGAACTGCCTCACAAATTAAAAGCACTATATCACACTTTATGGTTGGGAAAGCCATTCCAGGTATGCATATTATTAAATTGTCACCATTACTCCATAAATAACACCTTCCCTTCCCCAGACTTTTTCTTCAATTATGTTGTGTGCCAAATCGCATTCCATTTTTTTTGCCCTGTTGGACCAGGTGTCAAATCGTGTGCCAATTTACTTTAGAACCTGATCTTCAAAAAGAAAACAATTTACATTATGTACACACACACATATATAACACGTATATATGTGTTATATATATATATATATAACACATAAAACACATGTGTGTGTGTATATATATATATATATATATATATATACACACACACATATGCTTAATTTCTACCACACTCTTGCTGAGTGGCTAAGAAGGATAAATTGAAAAGTGAACCTAAGGCAGATAGCTAAGTCGCCATGAGTGAGCTCCCAAAGTATCCAACACTAAGATTTGTCTCTTGCTACAAACCAAAATCCAACTCATGAGACAACCCTGTCCAACAGGAATTATCATTGCACGGAGAAACTAAGAAATCTTTCCGAGATCTCTTAGTTAATATGTGCACTGGGATTTGAATCTGGGTCTATTTAACTCCAAACCATGTTCCTCCATTTCAAAATACTATTTC
The DNA here is from genome assembly GCF_053574225.1 of Canis aureus. Lineage (NCBI taxonomy): Eukaryota > Metazoa > Chordata > Mammalia > Carnivora > Canidae > Canis > Canis aureus. The sequence continues at coordinate 19,240,757 of NC_135636.1, forward strand.
AGATTTTGCTTCCATCGCTTCATAATGTGGAAAAATATGTCAACATGCTCTTAACTGAATATAAATTGTTCTTTTTTTTTTTTAAATATAAATTGTTCTAAGATTATTTTGGTGGTTGGGGAAATCTAACTGTTTGCAAATCCAGATAATTTTTAAAAAAGAACAGTAAGTCTTAGGGCAACAGATTGCTGATGGCCTTCTGTGGGCAGGTGTTTGGCTGCAAAGATAAATATGCTTCAACCTCATTTGTGTATAGTTTATACATTAAAAATAGATTTTCATGGGCAGGTATAAATACTAGAACTACAAAGTATAAATCTTCCATTCTGAAGCAATTCACAGTAGTGCACGCAATGTCATTGTAAATAGATAAATTGTCCAACTCTTGCTTTTGCTACTACAATATATGACATAAGCATCAGCAATACATTTTCTTTACTTGCTAAAATTCATTCATGATGATGACTAAAATGTATGCAACATATACAACAGATATGAAAACTGCATTAACTCTATTAATTGTATTACATGCTTTTTATCATTGAGTCCTTGCAGCAATCAGATAAGCTAAACATGGAGATTATTTCCATAAATTTAGGTGGGAAAGCCAAGTCTCAGAGATGTAGAATACCTTGCTGAGTTATTGGCTTTGAATACTAGCCATCTGACCTAAGGGTTTGTGCACTTATTGACTACACTTTACTAGGCACCTATAATGAGCAAGGTCACATGTTAGGTGCTCTGGTATATGAAAAAAAATGAGCACAAATGGCTGGTAATAAGAAAAACAACATATTCTGAAATAAAGGCACCTTTAAAGACCCATACTGCCTATTTCTAAAATGATTCCTACTACCCATTTTATACACTTTGACAAATTCCTACTACCCATTTTATCCACTTTGACAATCCTATGATCATAAAGAAAAAATCTATTTATATCAGATTAATTTCGAAATAATCCTACAGTACAACTCTCCATAAAGAAGGAAATTGTAAACTTGGTTTTGTAATATAATAAGGAAATAGTACCATAGACTAAATTTTGTGAGAATTCATATATTGAAAGCCTTATCTCCAGTACTTCAGAATGTGACTGTATTCAGGGATTAAGGTCTTCAAAGAGGTAAGTCAAAATGAAGCTGTTAGGATGGACCCTAATCCAATACCACTGATGTCCTTACAATGAGAGGAAATTAGGACAGAGTGGAGACCATATGAGGACAAAAGATGACAGCCAATCAGAAATCAAGGTGGTGGACCTCAGAAGAAAACAACTCTGCTGATACCTTGATCTGTTCTAGCCTCCAGAACTAGGAGGAAATAAATTTCTGTTAAACCACCTAGTCTGTGGTACTTTGTTACGGCAGTGAGAGGAGATTAATACAAACACCATGAGGCACTTTATGTTAACTAAGCCAAATCAAGTTTAAGGGAAACTATACTAAAAAAAACAACAAAACAAAACAAAAAAAACAAAACAAAAAAACAGTCTTTTTGACAAGCAAATACTCCAGGAAAATCCTCAATATCTTACTGTACAAAATCCTTATTTTGAAAAACAGAAACCATTCATTTAAGCTGGTGCTTTTTCTTTAAGTTAATGATTCTCAAAACTTTGCTAAACACAGGAATCTCTGGGGAACTTTAAAGAAAACATTGGTGCTTGAGTCCCACACCAGACATTTTGATTCAACTGATCTGGGTGTGGCCTGCACACTGAGATTTTAAAAGGTACTTCTCATATCTCTAAATTAGAACCCAAGATTAAAAACCCTTTAGAAGGCAGTTCATGATGCAGAATTAATTTATGAAATAAATATCAGATATATCCACAAGATGGCGTATCATTGCATTTGAAAGAATGAAAATTGATTAATGTTTTCAAAATGCAATCTATACCATTACATGAAGAATAAATTGAGTTTAGATTGAAATTATGACAGATAGGAGCAATGGTAAAATGAGTCACAGCCTTCTGAAAAGACCTGAGGTTTAGATAACTCATTTTACTAATCCTGTCTTCAACAAGGGGTCGGTCCTCTCTGGGCCGAATGAGAATGCTTGTGGCTACCATGTCTTTGCCTGCTATTACCTCTTGGCAGAACTGGGGCCCCCCATTTCCTCTCCATTACCCTTCAGGGACCTTTTGAACTCTTTGGCAGTAGGGTACTAAGACAGACACTAGGTACTCTAAAAAATACTCAATCTTTATTCAGCCACACACATGTTCAGTTAGCAGTATTTTACAGATGGATATACATATATACTGAGTTATGTAGGCATTGCTCAAATGCTCAAATTTAGTTCTTGATAAAAGACATACTCTTCTTAAATTTGGGAATTTATACCAACAACCCAGAAAAGACGTAGCCTATCTGTGATTGCTTGAAAAAAAAAAGTAAAAAGCTTTTAACCATTGGAGAAGATACTCTATACTTTCACGGTAACTTTTAAAATCTTCCCTTGTTCACTATTGAATGGTGAAGACGGTGAGGGGCAGGTGGAAGAGGCAGAGGAGTTTTAAATGCAAATATACATTTACTGAGGGAACCATTCCTTACCCCTCTCAGCATCCTGATATTTCTGCCACCAAATCTCTGACTAGTTATATAAAGGTTTTTGTTTCCAAGGAAACCAAACCACTGACATCTATGGAATTTAATGAACATAAGAAAGGAACCATGCCATATAATTTACATCTGGAGATAAATGTGACTAGCTGTCAAAACCATTACACACACACAAATAATTCTGTGAAATTTTAAGCTCTATTTTTCTCCATTTAGTAAAGATGCAAATAAATACTTTTACGGAAACAGGATGACAACAAACAAAAATTCTTGCACCATGTCAGGTAAATTAAGAAATAGCTAAAACCAAAAATATGGGCCAAAGGTAGAGCTCCTCAGCAATTGAGAGGACAAGAGAAAAACCTTTATTTTGTTGTATAAAGGGTTTTCTTCTTCCCTCAACTTCAAATATCTGCATCACATTTTATGGCTGTGGCTTCACACAATGGTGGAATCTGTACAAAGTTAGAGAAATAGCTTATAATCAGCAGAGGGGGACAATAAATAAAGCACTCATTTCAACTCCCGGCCTCATGGATGATTCATTGAAACCACTGTTGTAGAACATCCAAATAACAGCTCATTATGAGATTTATATATTGGCATCCAGATCCTGTGATGAGCTATTTGGGACTTGACAACCCTTAAATAAATAGCCTATTTTGGATATTAGCAGGAAATGCTGTTAATATGGGGGGAAATGAAAGCATATATAAAATGGTACCTCCAATAAAATTAAAAATGCACAAAAGTGAGAAAAAAAGCTAGAAGGAAATTTCACTATTTTACTTAAATGACTATTCCCTCTTTGAAATACTTTTTTAGATGTTCAGAAGATATTCTCTTCTGATTCTTCCCCTCCTTCACTGGTTGCTTCTTCTGTCTTTTCCTTTTTTTTTCTGTTATGGTAAAATATGCATGCCATAAAGTTTACCATTTTAATGATTTTCAAGTGTATAGGTTAGTGACATTAGGTGATATTCGTTGTTTTGTAATGCAACCATCAACCACCATTGATCTCCAGAACTTTTTAAACTTGTCAAACTGAAACTCTGTACCCATTAAATAATAACTTCCAATTCTCCTATTCTTCTCCTCCTCCCAGTCCCTGGAAACTGCATTCTACCTCTGGCTCTATGGATTTGCTTACTCTAGTTACCTCATATAAGTGGAATCTTACAGTATGTGTCTTTTTGTGTCTGGCTTATTTCACTTAGCATAATGTCTTCTTATTCATGTTAGAGCCTGTGTGGAATTTCATTCCTTTTTGAGGTCGAATAATAATCCATTGTGTGTGTGTGTGTTTGTGTGTGTGTCTCTCTCTGTGTGTGTGTGTGTGTGTGTGTACTGTGTTTTGTATATCCTTCTATCAATGGACATTTGGGTTGTCTCCACCTTTTGGGTATTGTGAATATTGCCACTGTGAACACTAGTGTACAAAAACTGAAGCCCCTGCTTTCAATTCTCTTGGGTATATACCATTCCCAGCCTCTTGCCTGGCTCATTTTCATCTCTTCAAAGTTTAAATGCTGGACGTTCCAGGGCTCAAGCATCAGCCCTTTTTCTTCTATACCTACATTCTTTAAGAGACCTCACTTAGCTTTGAGATATAAATATTCGCTTACAACTTCACGGCTAACCTTGTCCCTGAACACCAGATCTGTATATTGAAATATGCCATATCAGATAGAAGCCCAATAGGTACCTCAGACTTCAAATATCAAAAACAAAACAAAACAAAACAAAAACCAAATTCAGAGTATTTCTGATTAAATGTGTTTCTTCCTTCCCAGCTTAGGACATGGCAACTCAATTCTTCCACTTTCCCAGGTCATATCACTAAGCATTATTCTTGAATCCTTTTTTCATACCTCACATTCAATGCATTAACAAATCCTGTGGTGCCACTTTCCAATTCAGAATCTGACATTTTTCGCCTTACCTCTATACCTCTTGGTCAAAATCATTATCAACACTGCCCAGGACATTTACAGTAGCCATTTGGTTGGCATCCCTTCTTCCTTTCTTTTTCTTCCTTTCTTTTTTATGGTCTATGCTCCATGCTGTGGCCAGTGATTTTTTTAAAATTATTTTTTAAAGATTTTATTTATTTATTCATGAGAGACACAGAGAGAGAGAAAGAGAAAGAGAGAGAGAGAGAGAGGTAGAGACACAGGCAGAAGGAGAAGCAGGCTCCATGCAGGGAGCCCGATGTGGGACTCAATCCCAGGTCTCCAGGATCAGGCCCTGGGCCGAAGGCGGCGCTAAACCACTGAGACACCCAGGCTGCCCCAGTGATGTTTTTAAAAGCAAAATCAGATCTCATCACTGCTCTGCTCAGAATACTCAGATCCCTTCTTAGGTCTTTCAGAAGAAAAAGTCACTGTCATTTGCCTGGTCTACAAGGCCAGAATAATATGGCCCCTGGTTACTTCTCTGACTTTATCCTCCTTTCTGTCTCGCACTCTACTATAACCAACTGGCCTCCTCCCTATTTTTCAAATATACCAAGCATATTCCCACTTCAGGGCCTTTGCTCTTACTCTGCCCTCTGCCTAGAATGCCACTCCTTTTCTTTTTCTTTCTTTTTTTTTTTTTTTTTAAGACTTTATTTATGAAAGACACAGGGAGAGGCAGACTCCTCGCAGGGAGTCTGATGCTGAACTCGATCCCAGGATCACGCCCTGAGCTGATGGCAGACGCTCAACCACTGAGCCACCCAGGTGACCCGCCACTCCTTTTCTTAATTAACATCTCTGCTCATATCACTTCATCTTATCAAAAGAACTTCCTTCATTATAACTCTAGAAAGCAGCAAGGACTCCACAACTCATGGTCAATGGTCTCTACCACTCATGGTCAATGATCTGTGTCCTGCTTTGGGTGTCTCAGTGGGACTTATCTGTTACCTGTTTCACCCACCCAGTGAGATACTGGAGTCTGCTTGTAGGGCTAGACACTGTGGTACACATTGCTTTACAAATCCACATTTAATGGTTTTAAAAGCCATCATTTTTATTTAGGGATTAGGAAAACAAAAGCTGATCAATTTTTTAAAGTTCATTTTACTGTAATCTACCTTACATGATTCTAGTGATACTATACACCACATAGAATTTAACTGTAATCTAGATATATATAAGGAACTTGTATTCCAATTAACATTGCACACCTGAAATAAACTGCCCTTTATCTATAGAAGGAATTGGTCAATTGTTAGCTAAGTATGTGAATCACTTTTCTTTGGATGACACACAATTTGAAAGTAAAACTACAGAAATATTTTTCAATGGTTTTGCTACTAGTATTATTGAGAGTGAATGTCAGCAACAGTTTTCATGTTTGAAACATGGGGTGGTTTCTGGTATCAAAGGGTCTCTACGGAGTCCAAAGCAATCCTACAATGGCTTTCAAGAAGCCACGTGCAAAGTTTCATCACATAAATCTTTCTTCTTTTCTTTAAATTTTGTTTGCACTGCACCTTACCTTGGTTAGAATGTGACCTGATTTTTAACTAAGTTCACCTGATTTTCTACGACCAAGATAAGAAGTTTCTGGTGATGCAAACTTTCAACGTTAGCTTTATAAACTGTAAGATGGAGAACCTTGGCTTGAATAACTTCATATTTAAATATATATATATATATATATTTATTTGTTTATTTATTTATTTGAGAGGGAGAGAAGCACAAGTCAGGGGAGGAGAAGAGGGAGAGAATCTCCAGCAGATTACCTGCTGAGCACAGAACCCAATCCAGGACTTGATCCCACGCCCTGAGCCAATACCAAGAGTTGGATGCTTAACCTACTGAATCACCCAGGTGCCTCAACTTCTCATTTTAAAAGTTGGAATCAAAGGTTAACCAACTTACACACCTAAAATCCTGTGCCTCCTACACACCCCATTACATAGATGAGGAAGTAGAGGCATAGACAGAAGCATGCTACTGGCGGAGCTGGCATCCAAACCCACATCTTCATCTCCAGTAGATGGTTCCATCTACTTTTCAGTATACCTACAGATGGAATACACCCTAAGAATCCTGAGGATAAAAAAACTATCTTATCAGCAGCATTTTTTTAAACCTTTATGGCATGGCCCATAGTAAAAAATACACTTCATGTTGGAATCCAGAACATACCATACATTCACATGCATGGAAAAAGTTTCATGAAACAACTTGCTCTGCACAAGATGTTAACATTTTTCATTCGCATCAGATCTATTTCATTGTATTAATGCTGTACATGAGCCACGAAATTGATCTGCTGGGTGAAGAACCAGCACTAATAGATCAGAAATCACAGTGATCTCTTTTACTTTTTAAAAGTAAAGTTCATTTTGAAATGAAGATCCAGAGAATACGTGTATCTAGCATATGCAAGATGCATATCCCATAGCATCTTGCCTCTATATGTGCTCTATAAGCTGAGGAGGGAGGCAGAGAGAGAGAGAGAGAGAGAGAGAGCAAGGAGGGAAACATAAATACCTTTTAAATTTCAAAGGATAGGACTTTGTTTTTCTTTTACTTTTTTTTACATGTGGATAAAAATCTTCCAATTTCTCTCCAATGAGAAATTTTGAAACTGATAACTAGAACAAAGGCTGCCTACAGAAACACCAATCTAGAATTGTGTATACTGTGTTGGGGGTCGACATTTAAAATTCATTAATGGCCAACACATAGAGCCTCTTCCATTTCTTATAAATGTTATTTCCAATCACAGCAGGCACAGAAAACAGTTCATCTTCAGCTAGATCGTGGATTTTTATGTAATAAGATACTGGGAGAAAAACAAAAATGACACAAATACACAGATAAATATTTGCAGGGTGCCTGAGTATTTTGATAAATAATATCTGCTCCACACATGTTCTTCCTTCCTTTATGGTCTATAAAGCCCCGCAGAATGCCTTCCACTCAATCTGTCTTCATGTAACATTGCCTACCCATCCCGAGTTCCATGCTTCTCTCACTCTATACTGATTATCTTGATGCTTTTTAATCTTAGGCTCGCAGTCCTGCTGCTTTTGTTCCAGCCAAACCAAAGGTCTCCTCATATATGCTGTCCCCACCCCCCTAATTCAGAGGCCATTCACCTCCTTCTATGGGGAAGCCAGAGCTGCCAGTGATGGCAAGCAGAGGATGTCAACCAAGGGGATCCTGAGGATGGAAGAGGAATCTCTTTTAGCACCTTGGAAGCCAGACTGTCAAGAGAAAGTAGTACCTCTTCCCTGGAGACAGTTTTCCAACAGCTGCATGAGACTTCATCTAAACCCCATGCTTCCATTAGATTTTCAGCGCATCCCAATCATTTCTAGCAATTTAAAAAAATTTATCCAGTTTTAGCTGGGGTTTTCTTTTGCAACTGAAATAATTTTAAACTAATAGTCATGCCACCTTCTTTCTTGCTTGTCAATCCACAAAGCCCCTTTCAGCCAGGTCCCTCCCCCAATCTCCCTTTACAACATAAACCTTTCCACATTAAGTGGAATAAAACTGACTTTCTGCAAATCTGATTGAAATTTTTGATAATAATAAATACAAAAATAACACTGATAACACCAATAATTGTGCCTAATATTTAGCGAGTGCTTATTAAATGGCAGTGAAAAATTAAGGCAGTGGTGCTCAAATTTTGTTGCAAATCTACTTTTCAAAAACCCACACTACACTTACACCAGTTAGAATCTTGTGGCACCAGACCCTTTGGGAGTAGGAAAGGGTTTCACCAGTTTTTTATAAAGCTCTCCAGGTGATTCCACAAGCAGTCAAATTTGAGAACTCCTCTGCTAAAGATTTGCTAATGAATTTTCATTCAGTCCTTATGGCAATGATCTAAAATGTCCATTATTATTATAACTACTGTTATTGTTATCATTATTATTACCACAATGTAGCCAGTGAGGAAGGTCAGGCAGGTATGATGCAACAGAACCCAGATTTTAAAATATTAAGGTCGACTGAATTTCTTGAACACCAGCAAGAAACAGAAAGGAAAAAAGACACGAACATGGACAATCCACAGAGAAAGCAATCTTTGGTGAGAAAAAAAAGTAAAAGACAAAGTATTCTGAATGCTCAAGTCTGTCCTGCAGTATTTTAGGATCTAGTCGTGATTTATCAGCCGAGCACTGTACAGACACTAGTTCTATTTATCATCATTCAATAGACATGTATCCAATCACATCCATAAATGAAACACTGAACTGATAACCAGGCCAAGTGCTGCAATGAAATAGATGGAAGCCCCAGGGCTCCGTCTCAGATGTCAACAGACAAATGGGGGGTCTGATAGAGTGTAGGCAGCAGTCTTTAATCAATATTGGTCATGAAATTTCACGTTAGGCCAATACACTTTACTAAAAGACAAACTTTATAACTATGTTATCAATAAAGTTGTTGGAACTAACAGGCTTACATGAAACTTGGCTGGAACATGTTTTGGGGAAAGAAGAAGGAATTTCTTTCCTATACTAAAAACTGAACAATTCTGAATCATCAATGAAGGACTGCTACAAAATTAAAAGACCAAACTACTGAAATTCTATTACCTTACTAAGAGGTGAAGGCAAATAATAGACTGTTTTCTCATGGAAATGCTTATAGAAACCTCCTAGAGGACAGCCTGGGTAGCTCAGCGGTTTAGCGCTGCCCCCAGCCCAGGGCGTGATCCTGGAGACCAGGGATCAAGCCCCACATTGGGCTCCCTGCAAGGAGCCTGCTTCTCCCCTCTGCCTGTGTCTCTGCCTCTCTCTCTCTCTCTCTCTGTCTCATGAATAAATAAATAAAATCTTAAAAAAAAAAGAAAGAAAGAAAGAAAGAAAGAAAGGAAGGAAGGAAGGAAGGAAGGAAGGAAGAAAGAAAGAAAGAAAGAAAGAAAGAAAGAAAGAAAGAAAGAAAGAAAAGAAACCTCCTAGAAAGTAATTCAGATTTACCTGTCTTTTCATTTTTCACATTTTCCTATAGATCAGCTTAACTCTTACACTAGTAAAAGCAGTATTTGGGTGTTTGCTCCATGGCAAAATTTGCCAGCAACTATTGCACTGGTAGGTATCTGAAGAATAATCATTCTAAGTGATTTTTTTTCTTTCTGTCTCTCCACAGCAACACATAATTTTTGATGTCAAAGAAAGTATTTTGACTTTTAAAGAATAAAACAAAAGTTGCAGGCAGATACTCAAATAGAAAATCGCTAGTTTTATATCAATTATGGTAAGAGGCAGGAGTTCCTGAATGGCATCTGTACTTCCCTATTTGACAATATTATCTTTGCTAGAAAGGAAGTATTTAGAATACTAAAATTTAAATTCAATAAGAGTAGTTTCTCATTTTAATGACAAGTCAACACATTCCGTTACTATACTCAACCAAATAATCTAAGTTAAAAAATTATGTTCTTTATTCAATATTTTAATGTTATCATTAAATCTTCAAAAAATAAATCGCAAACACTGCTCTGAATATGCCTTAAGTTTTTCAAATGAAAATGAATTGATGGGCCGCCACATAACCAATCCCAAAGTTCAGCAAGTCTTCACTCTTGACATTTATAGAAGGACTTCACACCCTCTAGCTTCATGGATGGAATGATGGCAATTGCAAAGTATTTGAACTATAGGGTCTTATTCATCATGTATAATTCATCAGGTTATTTCATGTATGTATATGAGGCTCAAGGAAGGTTTCAAGTAATTTAAGCACATTTTAGCTACTGAGAATTACCCAGCAACTCTATTGTTATATATTTTTCAAACAAAACTAAAATTAAAGGACAGACAGCAAGCCCCCATGTCTCAATTACCTATATATTTACTCATGGTTGCCTTCTTTTAACAAAAGTGGAAATGTTTAGGGCATATAGGTTTCTGGAAGGACTGGCTGTTTTATTGTGTTTTACAACAGTCTACAACAGAGAAACTTTTAGTTGGGGCAATTAATTGATACCATGACATAGCTAAATAATCAAAGCAGCATCTGGTGCTTGCACAATGTTCTGCTTCCTACCTTGGGAGCTTTGGCATGTTTCCCACATCTGGCATCCTTGACAAGGCTGAGATCTAACAGCTCCGTCTCCTGGAAGGCAAAAATGTGAAATTGTTAGGCAACCACACAGATCACCTTTCTTTGTTTTATATCATTGACATCATTTTTCAAAAAATAATATTATCTTGAGACATGCCTGAAGATTTCTCTGCAGTTAGGATATTTTTTCTTTCACATTGTTTACCAGTCAAATTTGAATGGAAACAAGGCAGCTAACTGCTAACTATTCAGTTTAATATATGTTCTAAGACATTTTGAAAGTATAATTGCTGTGGTTAAGGTCCCCAGTCTATACTATGAGCCATTCCTAAGTCATGATGAACCAAACCTTCCTGTCCTGTAGTTGAAAAGTAATCCTGAGAGTCAGACTTAGTGTGAAGATATGGGAGTGGCATGGGGTTTTAGGGAAGAGGGGTGGAAGAAGATGCTCCCATCAGCTCTGCTGCCCAAGATAAAGAGACGGATTTACCTTACCTACCTGCCCCCTCCCCAGCTTTTAGCACACATATCTTATGCCCCAATTTTTTCCTTTATTCATCATATATTACCAAACACCTATAATATACAAGTTACTCTAAGATACAAGATACTTAAAATATGTTCACTCCTCCAGATGGACTTGTCATCAAACAGGGGAGTAAAGAAATGTGTATGTGTAAGACCGGGGAGAGAGTATTCATGCCAGCTTTTAAAGTTAATTGCTATTGGGGTCAATGGAGAAAAGAAAGTTTTTCCCCTAAGGTCCCAGAGAAAAGTCATGTAAGAGTCACTGAGCACAGAGAAGAGGAATTGGAAGGCATAACATTGGCAAATATTCAGACAAGAAGGGACCAGAAGTTTGTGCAGAACCTTGGGGGTATTTATGGCCTTTAGATGCTTAGAGATGGAGAACATTGCAGAGGGAAAGGGTAGGAAGGAGGAAAAAGATAGAGGGGCACCCAGGAGGAAGGAACAGCACAGGGAAGATGTAATGGCAGTGTGGGAGGGTATTCTCATAAGCAACGTTAAGTGTTTCATTGCTGGGGCACAGAACAGATAAAGAAAAGTCATGGGAGATAATACCAGAAAGGAATATGGGCAAAAGGATGGAAACCTTGACAGTCTGTCTTAGGACACTGAACCATGAGGTCTCTGACACACACATCACTGAGTTCTACAGTAGACCCTACACCAGCTAGATGGAACTGGACTGCAATGAATCTTAAAGTGACTCCTGCCAGCCATCCAACCCATGCTAACAATGAGATAGTTGGATGCAGAAATCTAATTCCCTTCTCCTTGTAGGAGGTGCTGCATGATAATTCAGCTACTCAGACTTTCTGGACAGGAGTGGGTATAATTTCCCATAGGTCTTAACATTCCCAAGTAATTGTAGCTGGGGTTCCCAAACAATTCCTTCAAACAGCTGCCACCAATTCCAAATGTTCAGTGCAAAATGGTCTGATTATTTTCTTGTACTTAAGGTTGGTCTCATGATTAAAGCATAACAGTCACAGAGAAGGTAGAGTCTGTCTACAGGATGCAAAATCACACAACAGGTCCAACAGACACCTAGCTCCTGCACATTTCTCTGTGAAGGCAGGACAAGAAAGAGTGCCTTCTTTCCATTTGCTCACCTTGGCCTTCTAAGTTTGCTTTTACCCATTTTGGTGGATCCTTTAACCCTTTCCTTACCATGTGCAACTCTGGAAATCCTCCCAAACTCTGGGGTGTGACAGGTTGCAACCCAGCAAAGATCCTGCAGGACAGAATAAGTGGTACTATAGTTCCCATAAGGCCATACTATCCACAAGATTGAAGATCATCTTATGAGTGTTAGAAAAGAATGGCCTCGATGCAGGGCTCAATGCTTCACTTAGGCAAATGCATAATAAAGTCCTCAGACTTTCAGGGATGGAGCAACTGGTCTGGATTTCTTATCCCCACAGCAAGACAATCAAAATTTGTGTTGGAAGGAGAGAAACAGGAAGAGAACCAGACTTGAAGAAACTTCATTCCAAAGACCAGAACCAAGTGGACATTTGAGAGACAGGAGACCAAATGAAGATGAAGGTAGAGGTAACTGGAAGAAAGATGAGAGCCATCACAGGGAGGTAGAATTGCCTACAGGGAGGGAGAGGAGTCATAAATAGCCCTAGGGTTTCCATATTCCAAACTGGAATTTGGGCAAAATGATAATGCATTTTTGGAGATGTTGGTTTGAAGGGTTTATCCAAGTGGAAATGCCAGAGGCAGCTCTTGCACAAAACCAATTATTATACTCTAAAGGAGACATTTCAAAGTACGCTGGAGATGTGGGCTACGACATCTTTTCAGCTAATACACAAGAATGAGAAACAGTCTGCTAGCCTTACAATTTTGTGGTTCTGGGGGAAAAGAGGGTTACAGGAAGAGAAAACAGTAGGTGCAAATGCACAGAGGCAGGAATCGTGTGCAGGAACTTACAAGTCACTCAAGATACACAGCAGGGTGCACACAGAGTTATCACTAACACTTCTTGACATGGTAGTCCTTACGTGTGTCTCCTCTTTATAATTATCCATAAAACACAGACACATATGTTTGGTATTCTTTTCCACAGATGTTATATGATGTTTTACATATATGCAGAATAGAAATTAAGCACACAGACATACTACATTTACCTAATTTTATTGCCACATTTTCTATTCAAGGAAGTTCCTCTCAGTTGAGCAAACAATAGACTTAAACTTTCCTCCATTGTTTATACACACAAAGCCCAAATTGAGTTCACAAAGAAGTAGATCTTAGCAGGAGTCATTATATAGGCTTTTACATTACAGATAATGAACACTGTTTTCTACTCTCAGCTCAAGAGGAAATGTTCATCCCCCAAGTCGCAGAGGGGTACTTAACGCCAACTGCCCTGGGGATTCATTCCAATACCACAGCGACTAAGAAACTTCTCTCGCCTGCGTGTAAAATTGTGTGTGCAGGAAAACCACCGCAGGGCACTATCAATGTGGGTAATGTGGCATGGGAAAGACCCAGGTGGAAAAGCTGTCCATGGACTCGTTGGAGTAGAAAGCAATGATTAAAATAGTGTCTCCCACTTCTATTAACATACAGCAGCCACCCCTCTGGGGTTTAACTACATCCTATTATCTCTCTTCCACTAAAAAGAAAATGAGGAACCCAATGCACAGGACCACAAAAATGTTGCTTGTGTCATTAAAACTTTTTCTAGGTTAATTTCTTCAAGCTAATAGTTTTAACAACTCACTCTCATTATTAGAAAGCAGTGAAATGGTCCCTTTCTCAGTTCATTTAAGAGATACTGATTTCCAGCTTTATAGAATTCACTATTCCTTTATTCCTCTCTTTAAGAGAGGGAGGTCACATGATGTTTAAGTAGAAAACCTGGCTTTGAGGAAGGGCTCTAAAATTAACTGGTTATGTATTCAACCAATCATAGTACCACACCAAGCATCAACTGTATCATCTATAAAATGAGTGTGATAACACTTTCTACATCAGTGGCTCTCAAACCTACATTAGAGTCACCTGGAAAACGTGTTAAAACATTGACTGGCTGAATGCATTCCATCCATTTCTGGTTCAGCAGGACAGGAATAAGCCTGAGAATCTGTATCTCTCATAAACTCTCAGGTGATCCGGATGCTGCTGGTCCATAGACCACACTTTGACAAGCACTGATATATTCTCATTCATGCGATTGTTACATAAGGCTTCTTAAGTGACTATGACTGATAAAATTATGCATTACTTATACATTATAATATGTTGTATGGAGAATCTACGACTGTCGTTTCTTTATGTAGGGAAGTGTCAAATAAAAATATTTTACTTACTGAATGCAAAAGTGTGCCTAGCAGTGAATAATCTAGGCTTCAGTTTAATTTAATTGAAGGAAAACTACTGAATGACAGATGGCATCAACACCTATTCTAATAAGTGTTCTTAGTATTAAATTTCACCCTATACAAGCAAATGTCTCTGTTCACAAATTTAAAAACTCACTGACATCGGTTTATATTTGCTTAAATGTTATACTATGTAACCTGTGTTTTACAGTTAATAACATTAGAGACATCTTTAGAAAAGCAAAAGAAGGAAACTGGTTCCCTCTCACCTCTAAACTCATCCAACCTTGGAAACAGAGTTGGTGTCCAGAGAAAGCCTGTGGGCTACCCTGACCAGGAAAGTTGGAATGAACTTATTTCAAGGCACACAGTGGCCCCCTGCAGAACTTGGAGACCACACTCTTAGGACCCCTCCCTCACTTATCCACTGAAGATTTGACAGATATGCCTCTTCCCTTTGTCATTATGGATGAAAGTGAATTAACAGTAATCAAGGATTTATTTTTGATGTTTGGAATGAGTGATGAGAAAAGCTAAGGGAAGACCAAATTATCTCTGATGTTTACTATTCAGCAGAAAGATTTCAATCCATCAGCCACAAACCCACTGTGAGGTAGATGAGCCATGAAATGCACTGCAAACTCAGGAAAGAATACAATTTAAAAACCAACTCTTTTCCAGAATACCAATTTCTGTGCATTGTCACCAAATTCCATTAGTCACCCGATATAATAACGTACTTCAAGTTCACACAATATATAATCAGAGCAGCAATTACAGTCACAAACATATCATGGGGAAGTTATTAACGGCTGGGGGTGTGTGTAGGGGGGTGATTACGGACACCTCCCCATGTGGGAAATTCATTAAGTCGTTCAACCTTGATTTACCAAAGGTAGAAGACATTAATATGTTTTATTGACTGTCAAACCTCCCTAAAATGCCCAATGTTAAAGAAAAAAAGAACTATTTTAGAATCCTTTAATGAAGGGTTTTAATTTAAAGTGAGACAGATGAAGTAGATCCAGTTCTTTGTCCCTGAACTATATTCTACTTCTGAGGGAGTGAAAAATCTGCGTAATGTATCTCTAAAAAAAAAAAAAAAATCCCTGCATTCTCTCTCAGTCTCTTGTTTCCTTTGTTGCCTATCCTTCAATTTTGTCTTTTCTCCACACCCCCTCCCCCACCACAAAGTCTATAATTGAGCCTCAGTATAGGAAACACCAATGGAAATGAGGTGCACAGGTTATCAATACCAACCACAGCAGAGGAAAGAGAAAGGTGATACATCTAGATTCCCCTATGTAAACCAACTGAGGTTTAAGATTGTGAAAAGTTCACAAATCTAGGGTGCAGAAAACTTGTCTGTTGGAATTAGCATTTGTAATCTATGCATTATTAAACTGATTACTACAGATGTCTGTCCCTTGTACTCTTGTCTGTCAAACAGAGGAGTGGATGCCAGCAACACCTTCCTCATTGGGCTGCTGTTATATCGAGGGAGATCTTAAACTAAGATCTCCAGCTAGCAAGCAGGAACCAATGAATACATATCAAGTCTTATGCTTGCAACATTTCCCATTCCAAGTGAAAAGCAAAAGATCCTAGTAGGAAAGCCAAAACATCTGAAATAGAGAAAAGGTAATGAGATAGCTCATGTGTTATGGGTAGAATTGTAACTATCAACATAGTTTGGGCCAAAAAAATAAGTGAAGAATTATGGCTATTCAATTAAACTTTCCTACCACGGAAGGAGACAAAGTCAAGTAATATAATTTATAATGACAACAGCAATAATAAGCATGACTATTAACAATGCAGAACCAACAAGATGCCAAGAATTTTAAGAGATACTATTTGCATATATCACCTCATCATATGTCACCTGCAACACCACTGTGACATGAGTCTTACGGCCTCCACTGTGCAAATGAGAACTAATGGAGAAGTTGAAGGATAACTACTGGGCATTTGTACATGTCTCAGTGTCTTGCCCGTTGTAAGCAGAAAGCTAGATGACCACCCTGACACCTGTGCCCAAGACCTATGCCTTCATTTGATCTCCACTCTTTGAGTGTGGTCAGCACCCAAGACTCACTTCAGATTATGGCACAGGTGATGGGCTATCCCTCCCATGATGATGTCACTTTATCTGGCAAATGTGAAAGGATTTTGCGAGTGTAATTAAAGTCTTCAGATGACTTAGACTTAACCAAAAGAGAGATATCCTGGATGAGCCTCTCAAAAGAGGATCTAGAGGTAAGAAATTTGAAGCAGCAGAGATGCTCACCTACTCGTTGTGTTGTGTGTTACCTATTAAAAAGGAAGGCCTCTAAGAGGTAAGGGCCTCAGTCTTACCATGACAAAGAACAGAAATGTGGCAACAACCTGAATGAGCTTGGAAGAGGAACTTCCAGCTCCAGATGAGAACACATCCCAGCAGACACCTTTAATGCAGCCTGTAAGACCCTAGGCAGGTGAGACCCCGACCCATTGAAACTGGGAGATAATAACTGTTTGTTGTTTCCAGCTTCTAAGTTTTCAGTAATTTACTTTACAGTAATAGACTACAAATGCACTGCCCCCATTGTTTCCACATTTTAATGCACTTAAATAAAAAGACATGCACATGAATTTGCATATCTTGACACTCTACCCAGCATAAACATGACTGCAAAACTGTCATATTTTTTTAATCTAACAGGAAGCAATTACTCTAATGGAGCTGGGACAGACTGCAGATTAGAAAACTGAGTCTCAGAGAAAACATATCAATTACCCAATATCACAGAGACTGAGCAAAAAATAGAAAAAGGATCCACATACCCCCCAGATCTATTGATTGCTCTACAGAATATTTTCCAGTATTCACAAAATAGCAGGAACCTTAACTGAGTGATACGATTTTTAAAAGAATACATTTTTGTTTATATACAGGAAAAAAATATGATAAATAGAATGTGACACTGGTTTTCATAGGCTATGTCCCTATGAGGCAGCATGAACTGTTACTGGCAAATATCTAGTTGATTTTTTCTGTAGATAACCAGAAAGGTAGTTCAGTCCCTGGTTACACAAAAGCCAAATTTCTTCCTTCTTCCTTACTTCTTTAGCTGTCTGGGATAATTTCGCATATTCATGTAATAACAGAAAGTTGCTTAAGTTGAAAGCTAATGCAGATAAAATTGCACTCATAGCACCAAAGCTTTATTAGGACATAAAATTAGTAAAACAATTCTAACAGCATTTCTGCTTATAACTTGATGCATCTATAATCTAATGCATCTACGACTAGGCAGGTAGAGAGAGGGAGGTCAGGGTGGGGGGTGTGCAGAAAATGCCACACATGATTCCAACGTTCTGGAGCATTAGTGTCTTCTGGCAATTTTCTGAAATGATGAATGAAAACCGGTAAAATTTGAAACAGTAATTACTGGCTTTATTTTAACCTTATTTTGTTGACACTCTAAGAAACAGAAAAAAGTCTCCATACTCACCAAGGAAAATCTGAATATGTTCTAAAGACAAATAAAATCAGGAATATATTGGATGTTTATGTTTCTAGCCTCTGGCCTTGGGGAACTTAAAGTCCATTGGAGGAGATATGTATTCTTCAACTATTTGTAAAGCTTATGTGACATTTCATACACATAAGTATAAAATTTCAACTGTGCCCTAACAGAGAGAAGAGAGGGATCTGACCAGGGGTGGGAATCCAAGATATTTTGTTTTCCTAGTTCTTATTTATTAGCAGGCATAAAAAGATTCACCACGTTTTTATGGATAAATAAGACATCACATTTGTTAAAGACCCAGAATATTTCCTTAATTGTGACTCCAAAGACAAAGATTGAGTTGTCACAATTTCCTATTATGCCTGTGCTCAGCAAAAATCCTCATTTCAGGCTAATCAGATTAACTAGAAAGAGCATCTATCATTTGGCAAATCATTTCATAAATGCTTAAAACTATCTTTGTGGAAATTTTGTGGGAGCATAAAATCCGATCTCCATAAAAAGTCACTTGGAAAGAAATATGGAAATGATATAGATTAATCAGGCACACAAGCTGTTTCCACTTGAAAAGTCCAGATGATATAAATGTAGCCAGGTTTTCCCTTCAAATTGACTAAAATGTTATCTCTGGTCCACACCTATTTCACTATGGTTAAATAGTCAAGCCACCTAAGCTTTATTATCTGGTAGTGGAAGCCTACTACTACCCTTAACCTCTTAACCACTATTAGTCCCTTAACCTCACCTGAATATAACATTTGAGCATATCACCTATCTGCTTCTATGAGTTAGATTCTTTCATTTCCCTAGAGCAATGGTTCTTAAAGTGTGGTTCCTGGAACAATACTATTAGCATCAACATCACCTTGGAATACGTGAAAAACACAAATTCTCAGGTCTCACCATAGCCTGGCTGAATCAGAACCTCTGAGGTGTGGGGACCAGAATCTGTGTTTTAATTAAGCTTTGGGATGATGCAGATGCAATGTGGAATTTGAGAACTTCTGTCCTCGATATTTTCTTTTTAAAGAAAGATTTTATTTTATTTATGTATTCATGAGAGACGCAGAGAGAGAGAGGCAGACACACAGGCAGAGGGAGAAGCAGGCTCCATGCAGGGAGCCTGATGTGGGACTTGATCCCGGGTCTCCAGGATCACACCCTGGGCCGAAGGCAGGCACTAAACCGCTGAGCCACCCAGGGATCCCCTGTCCTCGATATTAAATGGAGACAACAGCTTCCCATACAGAGGGCAAATCAAACAGAGCTAGAGCTTGTTGTAGGGCTTTCTGTAGGATGACAGACAAGCTGCCTAGATCCATCTAGGAAATTTTTTGCATCAGAGTCATATAGCAACTACAGAACTGATAATGAAATGTGGACAGTCTTCTTCGGACTACTGTGTTCTTCAGTACCATCAATATCACTATAGACTGAAGCAATGATTTCCACCTTGGACCCTAGAAATTGGACAAAGTCAAAGGGAAGTTCTAAAGATACTCAGCCTATTTCCAGATATTCTGATTCAACCCTATGTGTGACACATCTGGGCTAATAACTGATGAATTTTCTTTTCTCTTTAATCACACTATCATGCATGGCTAGTGACTTCCAAATTTTCTGAAGTATGTAAAAATGGCATTCATCTTTGCCTTCCTTGGTAGCCATTTTGTAAAATCCACCCAGATAGTTAACACTTTTCAGTTATTTATTCAAACATGTATCACAAGATTTTCTGCCCAAAGGTTTGCATTTTAATCATGCCAAGCCTAAATCCGTGTTCTGGCAACCACAGGATTTTTTTTAAAGATTTAATAGAATTTTTACTGCTTCATCAAGGACATTCTAAGACTTAAAAAAAAAAAATCCCTGTGATTCATGGAAATTAAACAGCATACTCTTGAAAAACTATTAAATCAAAGAAGAAATCAAAGAGAAATTAGGAAATATCTTGAGACAAAAATGAAAACAATATACCAGACCTTATGAGATGCAGCAAAAGTAGCAACTACAGATTTTGACCTTTTAATCTCACATGACATCCTGAATATGCAAAGAGTTAATCTACCTTCCAAAATGAGGTATTTTAAGTTGACAAGTATGTAATAATATGTCACTTTTTTTTTTTTTTCTTTTCAAAGAAGACTTGCTTCTTCAGATCATGTTTGGTTTTCTGGTAAGACAGAGAAATCCAACTGAGCTTTATCCCACGCTAATCAGTAGGGATAAAGATTGGATATGTCTGATGGGGAGTGTTTTCCCCAGAATTCATTGAATGGATCAACAAATCATCCCAAACATCCTGCCTATGTGCTTAAATTCATTAAAGGTAACTGCCTTTTCATTCAATTGTTGATTAACCTCACCACTAACACAAGGACATAAATGAGGCTTAGCTGTTCATATCAAGAACAATAAAGGATTGAAAAAGTTCATTAAATCCAGGTTCATTTTCCAGTTACTCAGATAATTTTCATAAAGCTTCTACAGGAATTCTACTGATGCCCACTTGGATCCTTGCTGGACCCCTAAAATTCAAAAATATCCTGAATCACAAACTATTCTTAAAAATCATATTTTTATATTGATCCTTTTCTTTGACTTTTGATAGATTTCTGTATATTTCTGGAATTCTTAAATTTTCTGTGAAAATAGTCATAATCATTATGACAAATGTACTAAATGAGCATTCTTTAAGAGATTTCTCAGTCACTCTATGCTGTATTTGATCTTGCATTATTCTTAATTGGGTTTTAAAATATTTTGACCATTTCCTGGGAAATAAACATATGCATATATATCATCTAACCTAATGTGCAAATAGTTTTCTCAAAATCTTGGAAGCATCACATCATAATCAAGAGGCAGTGCTTAATTCTAAAGAAGAAATATTTTTTCCTGACAAAAAAGAAGAAAAACTATAAAAAGCATCGGTTACCTAATTCCCATGCCACCATTCATTTTTGTCATATTTAGAGCTAAAGAGAAATATGTTCTTATGCACTGTATTTTAGGTCACATTCTTTTTGGTAGATATTCCAGTATCAACCACCTACTACTCTAGGTTTTTTTTTTTTAATCTACCCCCAAGGGAACACAAAAACTTTACTCCAAAGATGAATGAAAAGGATTCGTTTCATAATTTCATCAAAATTTTACTTAAAAATGAATAAAGATCACTTTTTGCAAAGCATCTGTAGACATACCATCACTGTTCTAGGCATTTTCACAGACAGCATTAATTTAGTATTACCATCCCTCTGTGAATGGAGAGGGAGTAAGTGAAATGCAATCGCTGTAGGATCCAGATTGGGATAGGGCAGATTTGAAAGACAACACATGGGCTGGGATGCCTTCATGGCACAGTCCATTAGGCAGTTAACTCTTGGTTTCAGTTCAGGTTATGATCTCAGGGTCATGGGATCAAGCACTGTATTGGACTCCAAGCTCAGAAAGGTGTCTGCTAAAGTTTCTCTCTCCCTCTTCCTCTGCCCCTCCCTGCACTCACCTGCTCACTCATTCTTCCTCTAAAATAAGTAAGTAAATAGAAAGAAAGAAAGAAAGAAAGAAAGAAAGAAAGAAAGAAAGAAAGAAAGAAAACAAACACATGGGAAGACTATAAAAATGAAGTTACAGTTCTTAAGAGGAGAGGCCTGGAGGAAGAAGGGAAAGATAAGGCCTGGTAATTATTAAGAGACCAAACTAATATTTACTGCAAGGCTAAAGTTTCAGAACAAGTGACTACAGAGGCTTACCCACCAGGAATCTTGGGGTAACTCAGAATTGGCACAGATTTAGAATTGAGACATGAAACTGGGGCTTAAAATTATACATACAGAAATAAGACTTCAGTAGTTCATGTGGAAAGGAAGGAATTTTTATGACCTTTCTATACATTCATTAAAAAAGTGAAATGTTTTGAAGAAAGAGGGAAAATTTTTAAATTACAGGAGTGAGAGCAGGACAGGTCTGGGAGATGGGCAGTGGGCTACATATCAAGTCGAAGTTTGAATAAATGATCTTCTTGGAATTCTTGACCTTGGAGCCAAAAGGGAGCAATGGCCTGATACGGGTATTTGCTTCACATCTGCACTACATAACAATGAGAAAGAAAATATTCTGTGAAAACTCTTTTACAAGGTCTTCCATTTACTCCAATTTCAGCTTCAGAACAGTAGGTAGAAACAGAACAAAGAAAGATAACTAATAAAAGACATTTATCTCCTTCCAATACATCTTTGTCTCAATGTTCACAAGAAATTCCCTGAAGAAATCAACCATTTACTACCCTCATTAAAAAGGTTGCAAAGTGGCAACACAGTGCAGGTTATTTCCATCAATTGGTGTGAAGTATATAATCTTTTAAAAATTCAATGACTAGAAATTAGAAACAAAAGTACATGAATTAAGTAGTTTCTTGGGTAATGCAAACAACTAAAGCAAAAACATTTGAAAGGTATTTCTTTCTGTAATAGTCTACACTTTTGTATTATATACCAAAAGGTATCCCTGGAAAGAAAGCTAGAAAGGAAGACAGGGAGAGATGGAGGAAGGGAGGGAGAGATTGTCATCTCCTCAAAGAATCACATTATTGATCAACACCATTGTTTATCTTTTGAAGTGACTTGTATGTACTGATTCCAAGGGGGTCGCTACATTTTCAAAATGGAATACACTGTAACTTTTGTTCTTTCATTCCACAATATTCATTTTATGATAAATTACTTTATTCTCTAGAATCTAGAACAACTGAATTTCATAATCTCTTTTGAAGCCTCAATTTTGACCAAATTCACTCTCCCTGGGTATATAATCTTTCCAAATAAATAACTCATGAGGGATCCCTGGGTGGCGCAGTGGTTTAGTGCCTGCCTTTGGCCCAGGGCGCGATCCTGGAGACCCGGAATCGAATCCCATGTCGGGCTCCCAGTGCATGGAGCCTGCTTCTCCCTCTGCCTGTGTCTCTGCCTCTCTCTCTCTCTCTCTGTGACTACCATAAATAAATAAAAATTAAAAAAAAATAACTCATGAATCCTTAGCATAAGCATTGAATATTCAAGGGACAGACCATTTGTTCATTATTGCACAATATATTTCTTCTTGCTTAGGTAAAAGTAAACCCTGAAAATAAATCTTCTTTAGAATTACTTCCTCTGGAAGCAAGTAAATACTCAGGACAAAATTCTTAAATCTGTATAGCTCTGATCCTAGATTCATGTTTAGTGAAAATATTCTAACTTGCTTGTCTGGGAAGCTTTTGTTTTTGTTTTTTTGTTTGTTTGTTTGTTTGTTTTTGCTTTTTTCCTTAATGTCTGAGCAACATATTCCCTGTACACATTTGGCCAAACCCTTCCTATTATTCAAATAAGCAACTTATCTCTTTTTGGTACCATTATAGACACCTACTGTGTTTCACAGCCTAGGTTATTTGGGTTTTCAATTTTGAGTCAAATGAATCACACTTGCTCTATGTGGGTCAGTCAAAATTAAGTACAGAAGTCTCCATGTGCTGAAGTTGCTACTATTTTGCCTTACGATCATGGAATTAAATTAACTTGAGTCTTAAGCACTTTATGTCTTTCGGCATTATTATTTTTTTTTTTTTTAGTACAAAAGCTGGGACACATCAAATAGTTCAACCTTTGAGAAGCTACATGGATATGATACCTTTATCATTACCTCTTTTGGTATTACTTGATAGAATCATCAGTGGTTCTCAAAAGTAGGATCCCTCGAACAGCAACAGAACAGAATCACCTGAGAAATTGTTAGAAACACAAATTCCGGGGCCCCATCCCAGACTTAACTGAATTGGAAACTCTGGAGGGGCAACCCAGCAAAGTCTGTTATAACAAACTCTCCGGGTGATTCTGGTATACTCTGAAGTTTGAGAACCACTGAAATGGATACTTAGAGATTCCTAAGGAATAGCATTTGAAAAGAAGTATCAGGCTTTCTGGTTCTTAAGAGTTCCCTTACTTGTAAACAGTTATATTTACCCTAAAGCCCTCAGTAAAAGTAAAGTTTATCATCTTATTTAAAGAAAATATTTGATTTTTAGGGCTATTGGATGCCATTTTTAAAAAAAGTATGTGAATTATGGAAAATTGAGAGACTAAGGGAGAAAAGGAGAGAGAATATATCAGCACAAATACAAAGAAAAATTCATTTCAGACACGACGGTTCTCACTTTATCTCCTACCTATTGTGCAATTCTGTTTTTAGAGTTAAAAAGAAAAATAAAGCATTACAAGGCTCTTTTGTTACATGAAAGATCATTGAATCCTGCAACTGTATGCAACTGATGATTTTCTTAATATTATTTTGATTACAAGCATTCCCATGTGCTTAAAACCATTTTCTGATGAAATTATTATCAAACCATTTAAAGGGCATACAACCTAAGGGGTCAATTTCATCACTACACTCAGTGATCTTCAAGGAGGACTGCATTATGATGGTGCCACTCTTTTCTCTACACAGGTGGGTGGGTTTGTGCAGGTCAGTATTACCAGGCTGTGCAGACCTTGAAGCACAGGTGGCCAACTCCAGTGCAGAGAATCAAAGAAAATCACCGCCCAATCATGAACCACAATTTATAGCACCCCTTGTAAGGAAGGGTCTTTGGACTAGTTCTCAGAAATGGAATGCGAATGGAAGAGATGAGAGTCATTTTCAAGTCTTTTTCTCTCCCTCCTTCCTTTTTTTTTTTTTTTTGTTTAAGATTTTATTTATTTAACAGAGAAAGAGCCAGAGAGCACAAGCAAGGAGAAGCAGGTTCCCCACTGAGCAGGAAGCCCTTGACACAAGGCTTGATCCCAGGACCCTGGGATCATGACCTGAGCAGAAGGCAGATCCCGAACCATAATCCAGGCATCTCCACTTCTTTACATTGTGGTCAAGGAAACCCTAAGAAATATTGGAACATATTAGACATAGCCTAGGTCCCTGAGTTACATAAAAAGAAAGCTATCTTCAGACCAGCAACACACACATTGGACTCTTACATGAATGATAAATACTTGTTGATATGGGGAACAAAAGCAAAGGAAAAATTAAATTTCCTTACAACTTACATCTCACTGGCAAGTCCTTGAGACAAGAAGAGTTACCTTCCTCCAGGAACTCCACTGCCTCAGTGTTAATACTTTGCTGAGGGCAAAAGGCAATCTTAGCTTAACATTATTATCCCAACCTCCAGGATCCTGTAAGTCTACTTTAACACAAAAATTCCTTTGGAGACTTCCTTTATCTCTATCCCCTGTGATCTATGTTTGCAATCTTCTTCCAAGCATATGGCCCACTGATATACATCTAAAGGGTCTCATAACTAAGGTTTTACTAGACAGTAGTAAATGACTTTTTCTTAATGACAGCTAGCCCGTCAAGATCCTAGAAACCTTGCTTCCAAATTCCTTAGAGACTTATGCTCCTGATCCCCTCTCAACTTGAAAGTTTATTATCAGCCACTCCTCACCTCCTCAGTGAAGCTCTTCTGCCCATGGGTCTTGTCCCTATGCTTTAATATAATCACCTTTTTGCACTGATGACATCACAAGATTTCTTTCTTGACCATCTGCTCTGAACCCTGACATTTCCACATCACTTGTGTTAAGCCATTGAAATTCTGGAGTTTATCTTTTATAATGGTATACTCTAGTTAATATAGGGCTTATATAACCTTTTTTTAAAAGGCCAAATTTCACTATCTCAGATCATAAAACATCACAGACACATCGTGATGGGTATTTTTATGTGATAACCTAACCAAGCCATAAGGTATCCAGATATTTGGCCAAACATTATTTTTGGGTATGTCTATGAGGGTATTTCTGTATGAGATTAGTATTTAAATCCATAGACTGAGAAAAGCAGATTGCTCTCCTCAGTGTGGGTGATCATCATCCAATTCATTGAGAGCCTGAATCAAACAAAAAGGCAGAGAAAGGAAGTATTCATTCTCTGCCTGACTGTTTGAGGTGGGACAATAATCTTCTGCTCTCAGACTATGTCTTATGCCATCACCCCTTGTGGTTCTCAGTCCTTTGGACTGAACATCAGATTGTGGGAATTCTCAGCCCCCATAACTCTGTGAGCCAATTTTTTATAAGATAGATAAAGAGGGGATCCCTGGGTGGCGCAGCGGTTTGGCGCCTGCCTTTGGCCCAGGGCGCGATCCTGGAGACCCGGGATCGAATCCCATGTCGGGCTCCCGGTGCATGGAGCCTGCCTCTCCCTCTGCCTATGTCTCTGCCTCTCTCTCTCTCTCTCTGTGTGACTATCATAAATAAATAAAAAAAAAAAAATTAAAAAAAAAAAAAAAAAAAGATAGATAAAGAGATCTGTTTCTCTAGATAACCCTGAAAACACATACAAGGAAAGTTTTGAAAAAGGGAAAAACTGTGAGAACTTATTTTATCTCCATTTTATAGATGGTAAAACTGAAACCCCTAGAGGACTGTGGACTCTGATATCTTAACACGTTTGATTTAACCCAGTTCTGTGACTTAGAATATAATTAAAGTTACAGCAAGCATTCACTAACACAAGTGTGTTGATTACTGTGGCTTTATGATAAGTCTCAAAATCAGATAGTGGGAATTCTCCAACTTTGTTCCTTTTTAGTATTGTGTTGGCTATTCTCAATTCTTTGCATTTCCATATAATTTTTTAATTGTGTTGATTTTTTTAAGCTTTCTAGGATTTGAATTGGGATTGCACTGATTCAATAGTTCAGTTTGAAAGAACTGACATCTTTACTACACTGAACCTTCCCATCCATGAACATAGAATGTCTCCGAATTTATTTGACTTTTTCATCAGAAAGATCATCAGATCGTCTTTGACCTTGTTTCATCAGTGTTTTGTATTTGTTTATATGCAAGATCCTTGACATATTTTGTTAGACTTAATCTGAAGCATTTCAATTTTGGTATGATTATGAATGGTGTTTCTTTTTTTTTTAAAGATTTTATTTATTTATTCATGAGACACAGAGAGAGAGAGAGAGAGAGAGAGAGGCAGAGGGAGAAGCAGGCTCCATGCAGGGAGCCCGACGTGGGACTCGATTCCGGGACTCCAGGATCACGCCCTGGGCGGAAGGCAGGCACCAAATGGCTAAGCCACCCAGGGATGCCCCATGGTGTTTCTTTTTTAAATATCAAGTCCAGTTGGGCATTGCTTCAATATAGAAAAGCAATTGACTTTTATATATTGATATTATATCCTGCAGTCTCTGTGGACTCATTTATTTGCTCCAGACAGGATTTCTTGGTAGATTCTTTTGGGTTTCTTACATAACGTATCTTGTCATCATGAGTAAAGACAAGTTTATTTCTAGGTTTCACATGTGTCTTTTTGATTCACTGATTCTCTTCCTCCTCAACTGGACCGTGTTTGGTACTTCTTCCATAGTCCATTCCAGCCACCATACTTTTTCCTCAGAGTATTGATCTTCCCCCTGGTCCTACCAACCTCTTTGTCACATTTCTCCCTCTTATCTGAGCTCTTCTCACTTCACCTTTTCAAATGCCCTAACTTTCTGATTTCCACCAGCAATGCAGCCAGCAATAGCCAAGCATTCTATTGAGTTTCCTCCTTCCCAGACACAGTCATCACACTACAATCTTCCCTCATCTCTTGATCACAGAACTGCAAGTTGATATAGACACAGTAAGGATTCGTCATAGAAAAAAATTCAGACCCTAATTGCACAGCTTTCCTGAAAATGCCACCAGGGGAATGGTGTGGTCTCTCATGGCAACTTAACGCATTGCATCAAGACCAGCTGAGAGAAATGAGGATTAGCAAAAGATCCTTTCACCAGGATTTTGACTGCAAATATGTCATATTGTGATAACCTAAAATTCTTTCATTTTGTTGACAATATAGTCACTGTTTCCCATTTCCCCTTCTTGTCACTTGTCTAATCTTTCCTTCTAATCTTCAAAACCTAATTCTCCCCAAGACTCCCTAGTCTCTTTGAGCTGCATCCTCTGAGCTGCTGAGGATTTGCTGTGTGTGTTAATCTTTTGCTCCTTGCTTCACTGGTTCTATTGGATTAAACTGCTACACAGTGGAATGTTCTACATTGTTTTTCATGTATGTATGCATATATATAAATGTGTGTATGTGAATGTGCATTTGTATGCACATTTTTAATGTCTTGTTTTTTCACTTTACAGAAAATCACTCGAGGGTCAAAATTCCATTTCATGCTTCTTTGTAATCCATACATGTTCAAATACATTTGACTGATTGATATCTGTTTTTAAGCAAAGATATTGCCCTAGTTTTAGCAAAAACTGGGAAGATAATATAACTTTCTAAATGTTAACTAAATATTTTTTAATCCTACTTATAATCATAGTGAATATATATCAGTAATAATTTATGTTCAAATATAAGTAAAAAAAGAAAAAAAACACAAAATAACAGTTGTTTAGGCAAGGTAAAGACTTATTTCTCTCTCAAATTAAAAAAAAAAAGCCCAGAGGTAGGAGTCTAGACTGGGCAGGGCTGCACAAAAAGGTTGACTGGATCCCAGCTTTTACCATGAGGTAGTTTCTCAATCCTCAGCATGAGGTTTCTCCCTGATGGCAGAGATAACATTCAAATACAATTCATATCGGTGACAGAAGAGAAGGAAGATTGAAGACACATCTCTCAGACACACCTGCAAAGGAAGCTGGGAAGCATATAGGGAGAATGGATACTAGATCAGCTGCTAGCAGGCTTCCTCTGACTAGAGGAAGAACACGCTTTCCGTGAAAGTGTGTATCTCCAGGACTTCTATGTTCAATAGTCATCAGATGGACATTTGCTGAAAGACTGGAATCTCAATAATCCTCCATCTCTTTGGGAATGCTTTGTGGTCTGCTCTAGAATATTATCCCTCAGTTATGACTGCACACATCTCTCCTTCAACAGAAACTTACAGTGTGTTTACAGCTACAGCCCCCCCCCCCCCGCCAGATCCTCCCCATCTTGATTCTCTCTTGGAGTGGTTTACCATCATACCACTGAGCTTTTTAAGGAGCCAGGTCCTTTGTGTCTTCTAACCATTTGAAACTAAAGCAAAACTGATAGTTCATAAATATCTCTTCAGAGAATTAAATTGAAATTCAACTTTAAAAATTCATCATCCTTACATTTTATCTTAACTTTAAGGTCTAAATCCATCCATTCTGATAGTAGCATAGTAAGTACCTCAATAAGAAACAGCAGATAGAACAATATTTTAATGGGCCACTCCACTTATATTTTTGGACCATTTCAACTCCCCTAATATAGACATATTCTCAAGTTAACAGCAAATAAACCAAGACCTCTGTCCATTACATGCCCAGTGTCACCCGACTCATGGAAATTTCCAGAAATACTGATCCAAGAAAGTGAAAAAGAAAAGCACACAATAAGTGTACTTTAGACACACCAACTAGTTTCAGTTGGATTCTCCCTTCATGCTCTCTTCTGACTTCTGGTTTAATTCCAGTCCTGCCTCATCAGAGCTCATGTGCAAGGTTTCTTTAGTAATTAGCAAGCACGATTAGTATAAGGTACCTACCCTTTTAAAGGTTGCAACGAATTATGTAATAGACATTTCAAGACAATGAACTCTGCCTTTTTCTTTCCCTACACTCCAGAATTTTAATTATACAAAATGCTTGCTCTGACATTCTTGCCTTTTATTCCATAAATAGCAAAATCCAGAGGTAAACCATGTTTGTTTCTCTTAATCAACATATTCTTAATCCTTTCCTGTTTATAGCTTTACACAGGAACCCTTTTGGAGCTGCTTTGCTGCTTAGCATCAAAGCTCAGGCTATCCAGGGAGCCTGGGCTATTTATTTCCATGGTTGCTATATTTAGCTCTTGGCTTTGTTTACAGTCATCTCTCTCCACCCCACAAACACTTTAAAATTCTGTGTTTTTTTTTTTTCTGCAATTCTGTACCCTTCTTCTATCTTTATAACTACCTAGTTCTCTACCTACCCGAGCATTTTCTTCTTGAGTTCTCATCCAGGGGATGGCCGTCCTTCCTCTTTGATTTCTTCTGGAGAAGAAATTGCCTTTTGGAGCTGGAGAAGCCTTCAGGGGCACAACTGTTACTGCTGTTCCTCTCTGGGAGAAGGAGCACCCTTCTAGTTGTGATTTGCAGGCAACTGATGAGTGCAATTTGAGTTCGTGGGACAGGAGAATGCTTTTCACCCCCAGAAGTCAGTGGATTTGTTTAATAGTTCATTTAAAAGTGAACATTAGTTTGACTTTAAGACAGATTAAGAATTCTGGGACTGAACTGTGCTTGTCACTACCTTAATTAATATAACAACTACAATACCAGCTTAAGGAGATGTGTGTTTAATAGTTCAAATAATAACTAATGTCTACTTTGGGAAAAGGCTCAATGTGTGTTGCATAAACTAAAAAGAAGGGAACATTAGGAAACATTTTAAATGAAATCTTTATCATGCTAAGGGCCTTGCTCTGATGCACATCTCTAGCATTTAATTTTCATCACTGAGCAAGGAACGAGGTCAACATAACATTCTTCAAATGCCAAAATCATAGTTATTAATTAATTATTCAAGACTTGAAAATCAGATTGGCTTAATTATCTTTATCTTAGGTCAGCCTTCTATCACGATAAATATGAAGGAGTGAGTTCCACAGGCAGGCACAATTGAGGAAGAACATTGGAAGGATGAAATTTGCCAGGAGGAAAAGGTTAAAATTAGTCTGGTCACGGCTGTGTTTGGGGGTAACGTGACTAGTGTTCCTATCTCCATCTTGATAATGCCAGGAAGTTATAGTCAATAAATTATTTTCCTTTTGGAAAATAATAACATAAGCCTGGGACACTACTAAACCTGTTTTTAAAATTTTGTATCCTGCCACAGTCTGACATAAAACATGCATGTCCTCACTCCCCACCCCTCACTTTATAATAGGACCATTCTTAACCTCACTGAATTCTTTCAAATTGAACCCATGGCATCTTCTCTCTTTTGCCATTTTTAGAGACTTAAGGAACACTTCACTATAAAAGTTTGGCTGAAATTAGGAGGGGAAGAAAATTATGATAACAAGAAAAGGATGTAGCTCCTATTCTGCAGAATACTTCTACTCTCCGTTTTGCTTAGACAAGTTTAAGGATCTCTCACTGAAACTCACTTTTAGGTTCTCAATAGACCAATGGTTCTCTGTAGGGAGCCATTTTGCTGCCAGTGCTTTTCCCTCCAGCCCAGGGCATTTGGCAGAATCTGGAGACATTTTGGTTGTCACACTGATGGGGTGTTACTGGCATCTAGTGGGTAGAGGGCAGGGGTGCTGCTGAACATCCTCCAATACCCAGGGCCTGTATCAGCACCTGTCACAGCAAGGGTTGGGTACACTGACCCCCAAGGTAGTCTGGTCCAGTGACTGACATCATTGCTATTCAAGACTCCGGATTTCACAGTCCTCAAGAGGGAAGCTGCCGTTCATGAATACACTCATAATTAAAAATAAGTTATCTTTAAACATCAGGACTGATGAATTTTTAGCTCCCTTTTAGGTGCATGGATATTCACCAGACATCACAGATTTAAATGGTGGCCTGTTCCCAGACCCAAATGATATAATATCAATCAAGGATACTTATGAGCGAAAACATAAAAGACATAAAGAGTAAAAGGAACTCAAGTTTCAAACTGTAATCCATTTCAAATCCTTCCAATGTGTCTGTGTCAATGCATAAAATCCCAAAACAAACAGCCCAGCTCTTTCCTTTTTCTACTGAAGGGTAGTGAACAGTGAAGGAAGAGCTGACTCTGACAGTTTTGAATCTTTGTTACTTTACAAAAACTCAAAAAAATATGGAGAGTGAGTATACCATGTACCAAGTACACTAAAAAACAAATATCAGTTTGGTTAGTTTTCTACTTTTAATGGCTTCAGGTCTTGCTTACAAAAAGCAAGCAGAGATCATTAGGGACAAACATTCCTTTCAGCATGCCAACTTGGGATCGACTGTGCTCGCATTTACCAACCCTCATATGCTTCTGCCCCTAAGTCTGCTGAAATGTTCAAACATTGGCCTGCAGCAAATACCTCCTTCCTCCCTCACACACATTCCTATGAAAACCAGACCAAAAAAACAAAAAAACAAAAAAAACAAAAAACAAAAAACAAAACAAAACAAAACAAAAAACCCCACAACACACACACACACACACACACACACACACAAACCCAAAACACTGAGACAAGTTAGAGTCCATTGCCTTTTGGGTGAGCTACCACTTGATTTTCATTGGGCTCAACAAGATTCAGTTCAAGATCTGAGTAGGACTGCCTGTGTGGGCATAACCAGGTTGGAATAGGGATCAGGAGAGGAGACACTGCAGAGAGGACATTTTGGGAAGGGAACTAAGTGGGAAAAAGTAGAGAGGTACACAAGCTTATGACTTCCTTGGGGGAGTGGCTGGAGTAGAAGTGCCACAGCACCAGGAGCTAAGGCTGGAAAGGAAGATAGAAGCCACAAAGGGCTCAGATGCTAGCAGAAGCCCTAGAAGAACCTGGGCATGAGATAGCAAAACAGCAATGGAGGTGGATTTACACAATAAAGCCAGAGCATCATGCAATGAAGAAATCAAATTTTAGCTCAGGCTCCATAAATAATGTGACTGTTCTCATCCAAGGGAGAAGAGTAATAGGTTCCCTTCAGTACTTGTGTATGAAGAAGGTGGACTAAGGACATCATGCCCACTTGGCACAGACTGTGAGACCAAACAAACCCACAGAATCCATCTCCCGGATCAGTTAGCAAAACTGGAAGCCAGCATCTGGCAGTGCATCCTGGAGGCAAGTCAAGCCTCTTTATGGAGGGCACTTGGAGTATTTACAGATCCAAAGAAAAAGAATTAGGACCCAAATCCCCACAACAAAACAAACAGCAGCAGCAACAAATAACCCTTGCATCTTGAAGCCCGGAAAGGAAAAGGTATGGGTCTCCCAGCAAACAATTTGCAAAACTATAGCAGAGCAAGGACAGGTTCAGGTACAGAACAGAGCAGCTTCTCCTGCTGACACTGGTCAATTTCTCAAGACATTGCACAAGACAGAATTCTGCTGTAAAGCATGATGGGTTCCAAGTTGATATTATGTCTTAGTCATAGGTCGCTAAAACGTTGGTAGGCATCATTCTATAGTGTGTTTATTCCTTCTCAACCGATGCTTTTGTAGTCTGCATAAGTCCCTAAAATAAATATTAATTTATATTATATTATAATATGCCTTATTAATAAGGCATTGATAAAGAGAGATAAAAGTGTGCTAGGTGGACTGTATCTCATAGTTGCTATTAGAGAGACAGGTCCCTAAAACACTTTGTCTTAGGGATGCTTATTTTTTAACCGTATGTCACAACAATGTCAGAGTCTAGAAGTGTATTCAATGGCCCATTGCAAATCATTAAGCAGTTTTGTGAACAAGGAGAAAATATACAAAGTTACCATTTTAAGAATGCTAAGGGTAAGTCTGGTGGTAGGGAAATAATGAAGCAGAGGGCACAGAAAGACAAGTCAGGGGCTCCTACAACAATCTAGGATAGTGGTTCTCAAAGAGTGGATCCCAGACCAGCAGTATCCACATCATTGGGGAACTTATTAGAAATGCAAATTCCTGGACTTCCTCCAAGATCTACTGAATCAGAATGTCTTGTAGCAGGGCCTAGAAATCTGTGTTTTAGCAAGCCTGAGGACATTTTGATGCATGCTCAACTTTGAGAGCGGCTGACCTAGGAACTTGCTCTGCCAACGGTGATCTAGTGGACCAGCAGCACCAGCACAATCCCACCTTCCCGGAGCTGGTTAGAAATACAGACTCTCAGGCCCTACCCCAGACCCACTGAGTCAGAATCTGTGTGCTATCCAGAGTCCGGGTGCATTCCAGTCTGAAAAGCTGGACAAATAAGATCCTCAAAGAGGGGTTTGCTGTGGAGATGGGGAGGAAGTGCAGACTAGGAGAACATTTTGGGAAGACTAATGAACAGCTCCAACACTTTACTGGTAACCCAGTTGTATAAAACTACCCCTCAAATATCCACATAGATTGCATTACTGGCCTATTGGGATTTGATGCTCCTCAGAGTCTACTGTAGCGGACCAATAAAGACTTTTCACCCTGTGCAGCTCCACATCTGCCTCTCTAATTGTCCTCTTCCCTCAAATGCAAACATTTCTGGGAGGGGCTATATGTGAAGTCGTTATTGGAACACTTCCAAAGAATTGTTGGTCTCTTTTTGGGGGGAGGGAGAAACAGCAGGTGAGAGATGAGGATAACTTAGGGAGTTACTCAAGAGGCAGTGATAGGATTTACTGGAAATAGGTTAGAGCCACATCATGGTTTCTGGGCGGGTTGGCTCTGGCTCAGGGCTATGACGGCTTGGCAGCAAGAAATCAACAGTTTACAGGAGCGCTAATAAGCTCACAAAGTGTGCTATGGATTTGTGTAAAGGAGGCAAAGTTCAACCTGTAAGTCAAAACTGAACAGGTGGGAAACACCTGCTCTCTCTAGCTGCAAAATGTGTTCAAACCTGTTTTTCCCTGCCAACAATCCATGAAGGCCTTGGCTTTAATGATTAAGTAAAGAGTCAAAGGAAAGAAAATATAGACCAGCTCATCTTTCTTATTTTGTTTTAATTGGGAACTCATTCTGGTTCGTCTTAGATTAACGATTCATTAACAAGTCAACTAACATATCTTTTTATGTATCAACTACAAGTTTTAGAAATTCACATCTTTATTCTAAGACTTATGCAAGACTTATAATGCACTGCATCATTTAATAAGCACTCGCCACACTCAATTCAGATTGAGATGAATTCTTCACTGTGTATGATCTATTACTTCCTGAGTCATCACAAAGCCAAACCTTGAGATTCTCAGGGCTTCAGAGGAAACATAAAATGTTAGTTCTCTCCAGTTGGTGTCCTTTGAAAATGTTCTGTTCCATCAAATTTCTTGGTGTACTCTCAGAAAGCGTGAGGGAGCAGCATAACTCAATGGTTTTCACCTCAGTAATTTTTATCATGGGTCCTGGCATCGGAATGGCCAGGTCTGAATTCTCACTCTGGTACCTATGGCTTTGAGACCAAGTGCAAGTTACTGAACTTCTCTGTCCCTCAGTTTGCACATATATATAAGGAGGAGCATAATTCCTACTTTGTATTTTAAGTGAGGAATAACCTAACTTGCACATGACAGGTCATCAGTGAAGGTCAGCCATAATTTTTGCCGAGTGTGTGATTTGACAGTTACAAAATCCTCTGTGAAATAGCACCATGTATATAAGTAAATGAGAATGTCAGGAATGGATAAGTGTTGTTCTTGGGTTAGGACAATCTGGAACTTGGAAGGCCTCCCCAAACAGGTGCAATCCCTGAGGAGGAGGAGCATCACATGAAGATCTGGGAGAAGAGGATTTCAGCAAAAAAAAAAAAAAAAAAAAAGGTGGGGGGGAGGGCAGCCCTGGTGGCGCAGCGGTTTGGTGCCGCCTGCAGCCCGGGGTGTGATCCTGGAGACCCGGGATCGAGTCCCACATCGGGCTCCCTGCATGGAGCCTGCTTCTCCCTCTGCCTGTGTCTCTGCCTCTCTCTCTCTCTTTGTGTCTATGAATAAATAAATAAAATCTTTAAAAAAAAAAAGCAGCAACTCTAGTGCCCCAGAAACTCAGGATAAATTTCAGGGAAGAAGGAGACCCATAGGCCACATCAAGTGATGCCCAAGCAGCCAAGTAAGATGAAAACAGATGATAAGATGTTGGACTTTGGTAACTGTGATAAGAACTTTGCAGCAGAGTGTGTGTGTGTGTGTGTGGAGGTGAGAATGGAAGGGGAGAGAGGAGAGATCATATATGCAGATCACTCTCTAAAAGAGTTTTGCTGTGAAGGGGAGCTGCAAAATGAGGGAAAGAGGGCCTGGCAGTGCTTTCAAGTTGGTGAAAGAAAGGCTTCACCAGCCATACAGGTGCTGTGTGTACAGGCTCGGAAAAGCATGGGAGGCAGGATCCCAAGGGGACAGGACAAGAGGGGAGGTCTGCATGCAGGCAGAGGGTACCCAAGCTTAATGCTGGTCCAAGGCGGAAGGGAATGAGCGTGAGGAGCTAGACTGGCTGGGGCACATCCTACCTGAACACTGCCGAATAAAGAGCTTGGAAGAAAGTGTGCAGCTATTGAATGACACCATTTAAGATAAAAACCCATGATCTTCCTGTTCCTGGGACTCACTAAGTCCTCTCTGCTGTAAGTAAGACAGGATCCCAAGATCATCAGGAATGAAGAATAGTGTTCAGGTACTCCAAATGTGCTAACAATTTTTAAAGGAAGATGCTCTTTATGTGTCAAAATTAGAGTTAAGCTATGTATTAAAACCCTTAAAAGGCATAATGGAGATCTCTATTTAGCATACGATACTTAAAGTTTCATCTTCATCTTGGAAATATGGGATAGAAAATCCAAAGGAAATCCAGATCAAGCTGGCAGGAACTTTAAAGTCTGCAGTGGAAGTGGTCATATTAACTAATCGCTAACTATCCCATGTCACACTGACTATTTCTCAGAGTGACAGTTTGTGGCTGAGCCTTGGAAAGGGGGGACCTCAACAAAACTTCCTAGGGCAGTTACAAAGATGGTCTTTTGATAGAATTATCCATTCAGGAGACCAGGGCTGTGGAGAGACAATCCATGTAAGAAGCACAGCAGGAGGGGCCAAGCAGGGAATAGAACAGGCAGCATTTACTGAGCATATGCTGTGTGTGCCCGGGCCTGTGCAGAACCCTTTTTGGGCATTCACAGCTGAGTTAACTTTTTAACACTCAGCGGCATTCTTATCCCCATCTTACAGAAGAGGAAACAGAAGCTCGAAGATGTTAGGTGATTTGCCCAAAGTTACACACCTGTTATTAAGTGGAAGCACACTGATGACCACAAGCCTTCAGTGATAACAGGACCAACCAAGTAATTACCAAAAACAGAAGGGCAGAGTTGATGGAGCTGGATGAATGCAGGGTGGGTGTGGAGAGAGAACAAGCAGAGATGAGGTCAAGGTGCAGGTGGGCTGAGAGCCAGCCTCAGAGTTAATTCTGTAACACAGCCAGTCTGCTGATGGTGGAACTCTTAATGGAAGGTTGGCAGGCATGACTGTGCTGAGGAGCAGTTCTGGGAGCCAATAAGCTCAGCCTGCTGGCAGGAGAAGGATGAATTACCTCTCCAGGGCACTGGTTGTCTAATTCCATTGCCTCCCATCCCCAGCCTGTTACTCTCTCCTACTCTCTCCACCTCACTAATATTTAGGGTTGAAGAGCTGCCCACTTCAGGAGCGGGTGACAGCTTATCACTGCAATCAGGAGCACTGATGTTCATTCATACACGATTGGTGAGAATGTAAAGTGACACAAACAACTGGGAAAATTGTTAGGGGATTCCTTATAAAGTTAGATATCCACCCTCAAAGACTCAACAAGCCCGCTCTTGGGTAATTACTCAAGAGTGATGAAAATATATGTCCACAAGAAGACCCATACACGACTGTTCAGAGCAGCTCTATCCGTAACAGCTCAAAACTGGAAACAATCCAGCAACTAGAAAATGGACAAATTGTGGTCAAATCATCTGAAGGAATACTATAGAGCAATAAACAAGAGTAACACAACATGCAGTAACATGGATGCATCGCAAAAGCATTGCATTCAGTGAAAGAAGCCAGATGCTTGAAAACCTGCTGTGTGATCCACTTAAGTGAAGGACAAGAATAGGTAACACTA
The DNA here is from genome assembly GCF_053574225.1 of Canis aureus. NCBI lineage: Eukaryota > Metazoa > Chordata > Mammalia > Carnivora > Canidae > Canis > Canis aureus. The sequence continues at coordinate 19,278,541 of NC_135636.1, forward strand.
AACTAGATGATAGGATAACAGTAGTCTCTGGGTATCTGTGTGTATGTAGGGCTAGCAAGGAGAGGTACTGTCTGGCAGAGGGCAAAAGAGAATTCTCTGGGGCCATGATAATATTCTATCTTGATCCACTCTATGGCTACACAGGTGTACACACTTGGAAAATTCATTTAGGGGGAAGCCGGGGTGGCTCAGCAGTTTAGCGCCTGCCTTTGGCCCAGGGCATGATCCCAGAGTCCTGGGATCGAGTCCCACATCAGGCTCCCTGCGTGGAGCCTGCTTCTCGCTCTGCCTGTGTCTCTGCCTCTGTGTGTGTGTGTGTGTGTCTCCCGTGAATAAATAAAAAAAAGAAAAAAGAAAATTCATTTAGGTATATATTTGAGAATTGTTCATTTCGCTCTATATAAATTATGTCTCAAAGAAGAACATTAGCATACAAAATAAAAATTTTAAAAATCACCCTTGTTTTGACCTCTGAGTAAAGAAAACTTCATTATTGGCTTTCAAGTTTATTATCCTTTTCCCAGCTCTGCTAACTGGGCTCTTGGCCATCACTACACATCACAAAGCGCAAAGGCAATCCACAAAGCAGAGAACCTACACCATAGCTGCACTTGACCCAACAATTATCCTGGTACCGGGCAGTTTATTGTTTTTCCTTGCAAAAGAGTATTGATAAAAAGACATACTTGCCATTAACATTAACAAAATGATTCAATGGGCACAACATACTCCCACAGAGGAATGGGACAGTACATGAGCTTTCCTTAGGAATGTGCCAAGTTCCACGAATAATTAACTGTCATTGTTAAAATTTTGCCTTTTATATTTTTGAATCATATGCATGAATTATCTATGAATAAAATTTAATAAAAACCAAGTATATGGGAGATAGAAGCAAACAGCTCTCGTGAATTCTTGGAACAGTGAATTGCTCCGGAAGGACCACCACCTTCCCTCCCCTCTGCCCCCCATCACTGGCACTCTGGAGTCTCTAGCTTCTCAGGTACCAGAGTCTTAGTCACGGGCTGGATATTGGGTGCCCTTATTTTTGCTCTTCCCCTTCCTCTGTAACTGAGCAGCAATAGCCACAATGTGCCAAAATGGGTGGATCTCCTCACTATGGACTACTGCATGGTTTGAGATGCAGGAGCTCACCCTTACTCATGCAGTTACTCTTCTCATCTTGCGGACAGAAAAAATAAATATTGAAGAATGAATACTAAGTCTTAAGCATAGTTTATTTACTGAGAAAATAAGCCTCTTTAGAAAATAAATTGCATATCTAAATTAATTTCCTTCTTAAGGATGGTGTGGAATGCCTCAGGAATTAGATAATTTTTTTTGAAATCAGTTTCTTTTTTTAAGATTATTTATTTATTTATTCATGAGAGACAGAGAGAGAGAGAGAGAGGCAGAGACACAGGCAAAGGGAGAAGCAGTCTCCATGTAGGGAGCCTGATATGGGACTCGATCTCGGGACTCCAGGATCATGCCCTGGGCTGAAGGCGGTGCTAAACCGCTGAGCCACCTGGGCTGCCCTGAAAAAAAATTCTCTTAGTCAAATCAGTACTGAAATTCAGATATCCTTTAGTTTTAGCAAATGACATAAAATTATAGTTACGAGTCCTGAAAACTCTCCTATGCATTTTACAAATGCTATTTTAAGTTTCATTTCATGAAAGTGACTATTCGAGTAGATTCCATGTGTCTAAGACAATTCTATAAATAAGTTAGAATTTATAAAATGCAGCATGGGTGCTCTCAAAGGCTAAGAAATATATAAGACTAAGTTATCACCAAAGAAGGTACCCTGATGATAATAAGACAGGAACCCATATTTTGATATAAATTTAAGTTACTCTTTTTTCACACAATCCTAATGAATGTTCCCAATGTGGCTATTACTAATTGAGATTACCAACTCAGGAGCCTGGGTTCATATTCTGCCACTCACTAGCTGGGTGACCTTGGGCAAATTACTTAATTTCCCTGTATCTCACTTTCTTTTTCAGTAAAATGGAATAATAATGATGAGTGTTTCATAGGTCTGTATTTTAGATTACATCATTTGATGCATATAAAATCCTTAAAGCAGTGTTTAGTATGTAAGCTGTGGCTAATTGTTCTTAGCCATTGTTATTTGTTACTTAAAAAAAATCCTGGCTCCTATTCGAATTATTTGAGACATCATTTAAATATAATATTTCTATTACTATGGGAAATCAGACACATAGAAATGATTCTAAAACTTATAGGTACATGTTTTTCAAAATAAAGATACAAGGAACCAGTGGAAGTTAAGGGCCACAATATTTGCTCTGAATGTTAAAATAGGAGATCTTATAATCACATTTATCGTCGTAGTGTTATAGACTGTACTAGCAAAAAGAAAGAAGAAAAGAACAAACTGATTAGTAATGGTGAGACAGTAAATGAAGACATGCATATAATCAACATTTTCCCACAAATGTATATGTAATAAAGATAAAAGAAATCATTGAAGTTACAAGGGAACTTAGAAGTATTATATCCCAACCCACAGCAGGCATCCGTTCTAAGCATCCCTGGAGATGTGCAGTGAGACTCTTGCTTCTCAAGGACCAGCATTACCTGGGAGCTTGTTAGTAATGCAGAATCGCACACCCCACTCCAGACCTAAAGAATCATAGCCGGCATTTTAACAAGATCCCCAGGGGATCTGCATGCATATTAAATATGGAGACATGCTGGCCTACACTATTTTAATTCCTTGCATTTGTGGCAAACTCACTACTCATGATGCAGCTGGTCTACTATGAGATATTCCCAATTCTTAACATATCTTTATTATATGGAGCCCAAGTTTAAGAGAAATGTATAGGTCATGATCTCATTTTTAAATGCTTATATATATCAATGGTATCAAATACATATAGATGCACATATGTATCTAGACCTCAGTTTAGGTTTACATAGAAAAACTTCTGGAAGGATAACAACTAATTGTTGATACTAGTATCATTTAAATGTGTTGTTGGAATTTCTTACTATGACTCCTTTTTGTGTGTGTGTGTGTGTATACTCAAGTCTTAGTTTGATCAGCTAGAGAATTCAAGATCCACTTTATTAATTCTTCCTCAGAGAGCTAAAAGCAGCTTCCAGCTTCCCTTGGACTTATTTTCTCCAGGCTAAATGGTTCCGAATGTTCACACTGGTCCCTGCAGTTCTACTATCCTATACTCCCCCTTCTGGATCCCTCCAAGTTATCAACAAGTCTTCTAGAAGCAGGTGCCAGAACCCAGGTCACCCTGACTGCCATCAGTAAAAGCAATCATTTGATCTCTAGGAGTGTTTTCCTCTTGGCTAATAACTTCTTAATTTAAAAAAGTCATTTGCAAATTCATGGAAGAAATTAGTTTTTAGTCACATAAATTATTATAAAGTTTTTCTTCCGAGATGTCTCAAATGTATTGGAGATGCTAGGAAGAGCCCTGCAATAGCGTTAATTGCACTGAACTCAATATTCACTTCTGAAGCAAAAGAATAGCCATCATGTGTATGGTGTTTGAAGGATGACAACGCAGGGGTACCAAGTAATTCCTGACAGGAGGAGAACAAGGAATGCGAAGGGACAGATCCGTTCATGTACATGTAACGACATTTGGTGTAGTCAAGAGGGATAATTGTGAACCTTGAAATGAGCTCCTACAGATAAGATGACAATGGATAAAATAACCCAGACAATAAGAATAGAAGACAAACTTTAATGGGATCTATATAGGGGATTGGAGGTAAAAAAAAAAAAAAAAAAAAAAAAAGAGGGTAGGTAGGACTTTGTGTTAATTTTTTTCTTTATGTTCAGTCTAGAACAGAGTTCCCCAACACATCAGTGAGTCATGATCGGTGTAGGGACTCTGCCTTTTGGCACAACTGAGTGAGGCCTGACCAGTACAAGACCTCAGCTGGCCACCTCCAGCACGAACAAGCCTGCAAACACATTATATTTGTCCTAAATATGTTGTGCCACTGCTCCCACAAAAAATATATTTATTTGGAAACACTAGTATAAAAGATATTCCTTTTCTGTCAACTTTCAAGGCTGTTTTGAAAACATAGCTCCCAGTAGTGAAGCAGATACAGCATCTCTTAGGCAAAAGACAAAGACATTTCTAGTGCAAGCATTGATGGGCACACCCCCATTCATTAAGGCCTAGCATTGCATTAATCTGTGCTGACATCATTTGGTACAGAAATAGCTATGGTTATAGGAAAATTGGTGAACACTCTGTAACTCAATGTCTGAACATTGAGCTACTGCAGAGAGCACATGAGAATGTTCTGCAATGGCATATCAACCTTGATACAAGGACACAATCAAATATGCATAAAAAAGTATGGGGCAGAGGTAGGTGTGAGACATAGCTTAGGATGTGAAAGAGGAGCAAAAGGAAGAAAAAAAGCCCACAGAGAACCAGAATGGCCACAGAGAGAATAACCTGGACTGTATCAGGATAATCACATTTCCCTAAGTCAAAGAAGACAGAAGGTTTTACAATTCTTTGTTATGGAAGGACTAGAATTAAAACTGAAACTGTATGAGCTCAGGTTGAATATTAAAATATTAACTGTAGTTTAGCTTTTTTTGGAAACCAGTTACATATTCAACCAATAAACTGATAATATATAAATATATGGGTGAGCACATTCTGCCACTCAATAAATTATTTCTGATCTATTCCACCGTATGATTTCAGATCCTGTTAACAAGTTATTTTTGTCACATTTATGAAGGCTTGGGAAGGAAAAGAACATTTATAATGAATCCTTGTTATATGTTGGAAATTATACAAATGTTTAATGTGTATCATTCCATTTAAAGTTTATAAACCTATGAGGTAGGTAGGTAGTATTGAACTTGTGATATTCTCTTTTGTAGATGAAAGAAGTGAAGCATATGAAGATTTAAGTTGCCCAATAACAGCTATTAACAAGAAAGATCTAGCTTTAAAGCCAAAGTTTTCTACTCCACCCACTGTTTATCCTACCACAACATGCTACTTAGGACTGGAAGTGTCGTTGTTGAAACTGAATGATGCACCTTGTGAACAAGGACCCCAGCAGAGTAGGGGCTGGCTAGTGTCTCTACCAGTTCCTATGCACAAGATGTCACAACAGCACCATACGTGCTCATATGTGTTCCAGATATGCTTTTTTTTTAAGATTTTTATTTATTTATTTATTTGAGAGAGACAGAGAAAATAAGAGAGAGAGAGAGAGAGAGAGAGAGCACGAGTGGGGAGGAGAGGGAGAAGCAGATTCCCCACCAAGCAGGAGCCTGACACAGGACTCAATCCCAGATCCTGAGATCATGACCTGAGCCAAAGGCAGACGCCCAACACTCAGAGCCACTCAGCACCCCCAGATACACTTCTAAAGCAAGGTTTCTCAACCTCAGCACTATTGACATTTTGGGCCAGATGAGTTTTCTTTCATTGTAAGGGGCTGTCATGTGCACTGTAGGATGTTGAATAATACCCCTGGCCTCTACCCACTGAGATGCCAAGAGCACCACCCCAAAAATGTCTCTAGACATTGCCAAATGCTCCCCACCACAGGAAGTAGGGTAAAATTACCCCCATTTGAGAAACATTGCTCTAAGGCCACGAAATAAATATTTTCTTTATTGAAGAGTAACATAAGGCATAGCTAAATTCAATGACTTGCTCAGCAATTTTTAAATAGATTTTATTTATTTTTTCATGAGAGACATAGAGAGAGAGGCAGAGACATAGGCAGAGGGAGAAACAGGCTCCATGCAGAGAGCCCGATGTGGGACTCAATCCCGGGGCCCCGGGATCATGCCCTGAGATTAAGGTAGATGCTCAACTACTGAGCCACCAAGGTGCCCCTTTGCTCTGGAGTTTAAAGGCTGGACATGAATAGAATCTTCAGTTCTTTACTCTGGAGCTAGATTGAAGCCACAACAGTTGTGTACTTTGTTTTTAGTAGCAGGTAGGCTAAGTAACTCCAGCTGCTATACAGATAAAATCTTAGTGCCTTAATTCATTGCAAGATTATTCCTTACTCGTGTTATAATCCAATGTAGGTGTGCCTCCAGGTGATCATTTAGGAACCCAGGCCAGAACCCAGGCTACTTACCTCTTTGACTCTACCACCTTCAACACATGGCTGGAATTTCCTGCATTTAGCCAGGGAGTAAGAAAAAGATGTTGAGGAGAACACTTCCTCTCTGAACCACATCAGCCTGTAAATGTCAGACATGACTTCTTTTCACATTTTATTGATAGTCCTTTACCGGGAAGACTTTACAGCAATAATCCTATGCTATGAAAGAGATGTATGTAATTTTAGTGTCTTTTTTCTACCCATCTGCACCACCTTTCAAAGCAGGTACATAAATATTTCAGCCTGATAAGAACCTGGCAATGTAGGCAAATTTAATCCCAGTCGTGTGTGTGTCTGTGTGTGTATTATCTCCCCATTTTATACATGGTAAAGTTGGACATGAATACTACCTTTAACTTGATTGATATCTTAGGGCTAGAACTCCAAATTCTCACTCTTGGGTTGGGAGTTCCTACCTAAGAAGGCAGGTGACACATATTCAGCAGAGTAAGAGAGTGCCATTAGCCAAAGAGAGGGACAATGTTATAAGCACTGTCTCTGGAATCTGATTAGGTCAAGTCTTTGGCTTTGCCACCAATTGTTGTGGACGACCTCACACAAGTCCTCAGAGCCTACATTTTCACATCTCAGGACAATCATAGTTACCCTACTATAGTGTGGTAGTAAAGTTTAAATGAGATGATACATGGAAAGTACTTCAAACAATGTCCAATAAATTTTGGTTACTAATACAGCATAAGAAGTAACTAACACACGATCTACAAATTTACAGAATTTTCTTGCTAATATACATCACACTTAAGTTCTATGTATTTTGGGGTTAACTTAGTTTTCTCCACATTAGCCTGTTTAAAAAGAACAAATCAATTCTCATTGACTTCGGGAGATTTGCTGAATTCTACAGTAGAAACTGGGAGAAGAGGCATCTGGGAAAGCAAGTGACGATGATTCAGCATAAAACCATACCCAATTTTGGAAAGCAGCCCAGAGTGCAAGCCCTGCTGATAGCAAGTCAGTAGAATCTTGTTCATTTAAACACCAAGGGCAGCCCAGAGCATTATGAAGGATGGAAGCAAGGTCAAATGTTTTGTGTGTTCTTCTGCCAGTTTAGCTGCCAGAAATTCAAGGGCCAAGGATAGAAACCCAGCACCCAACCTCACTGCCCATTTCATGATTTCGAGTCATCTTGTTTTATAGATGAGGAGACAAAAGATGAGGAGACAAATGCAAAGCAAAGTTGATGGTTACACAGGAGACATGAGTTCCCAAACCATGTTTTGTTTTCTTCATTCTTGTGTCAACTGTCTTACCTGTGTTGCCTTCATATGTGTCATTTTATATTCCATAATACTACAAAGTGCAGTGATATTGCCCCAGGAGGCAAAACACAAAAGTTTACAGAGTATCTTTCTGGAAGCTGCCAATTTTTCCCATACATAAACACCTCTTCAAATTTAAGAGCTACTTCCCCAAAACTGAGGGTGAGTCCCACCTTCTGTCAGCACTTTGCCTCATGTCTTTAAAAAGAAAGAAAGAAAGAAAGATCATTTTCACAGCAAGTTCTTTGTTTATGATCAAAATATTCCAAAGCCCCTTCAGTTGAGTGCATAATAACTGAAGATGTAATGGTTTGGTGCACACGGACACCACACCTCAGTAATTTCTGTCAAAAAGATGGGGCATGAAAACCCACTCAGATCGGTGCAGCACAGACATCTCCCCAACCACAAACCCCTCTGAAAGGCATCAGCCTGCCAAGAGAAGAGGTTTCGCCTTCAGCAGACTAGTGTAAAAACAACTCAAAATGTCATCTTAGGGTAACATGTTTCTATGGATTTTAATATGGAAAAAAATTCACATAGATTGAGTCTTATTCTTACAGGATGTAAATTTTGCTTTGAGGATGTGATGGTGGGCACAATATGCCAAAAACAAACTTGTCTCGGAAACATTCTTCTATTGTAAAAACCTAAGGATGGCTTCTTAGAACAACCTTTTCATTTCAGTGATGCAAGATTTCAATATCACCTGGAAGTCAAGTAAAATCTCACTGGGTAATTGTGAGCTTTGTTTATTTGTTTTACTGACTGAGTTGGCAGCATAAATATCTTTAGAGACATATGTATATATGAATCTGTGTATATCTATGCATTACGTAGATGAAATTTCTGCTAGCTGTTTTGACCTACAGAAATGTCTAGTTCATAAAGTTCAGCCTCATATATTCAAGAAACATCTAATAAATATTATAAATGCAACATACTAAAAACATACTTTATGCCCTATGAGAATATGGCATCATACTTCCTACTTCTCTCCTTACTTCATTCTGTTTTACATCCATCCTATATGATACAGCAAAGGACTTAGATGCTGTTATCACAAACTCAGATTATATTCCTTCAACCCAACCAATAACAAATGTCATCCAAATGCCCAGAAACAGTCTTTCAGAATCTGTTACGTGCCAATGAGTTTGTCCTCAAAATAGACCTGCAGAACACTCTGCTGACTTTGCAGGAAACCCTGCATGCTATCAAGAAAATAGAAACCCTGAACTAGCCTTTTCTGCAGAAACAAGAGAGCTCCAGAGAGTGACGTATGTTCCTCAGAATTACAGAACTGAGAGCTAGCCACTGGGTAGGAGACATGAAGATTGAACCAGCAGCCGAACCTTCAGCCGAACCAGCAGAAGGGGGACAGACACTCCCAACCAGTAAGCTAAAGTATCATTTAAGAGCCTTCTATGCAACACTCCATTTTAATAGAGCATGACTCTTCAATGGCTATAAATTGCAGCTTCTGGAGCATTTATATGCAACACTTGGAAAAACCACATCCTTGTTGCAATAGCTAAGCACACAAGCTCTAGAATCAGCTGAATCTCAGCTTTACAGCTATACCCGTAAGATGTGGTTCAAGTACTCATCCTCTCTGTGCTCTAGCTTCCCATCTAAAAATGAAAATGAAAGAAATATCTGCCCTCTATAGTTGCTATAATGATTGAGTTAATAACAGCGTAAAGTGCTAACCGGCTCAGCAAATGATAAGCAATTAATTAACAACTATTATTATTGATTTGATACCATTGTATCCATTCATTGTAAAATCCCATCATTGTATCCTACATTTTTTACTAGGGAAAGGGGAGGGAGATTTGTGACTAAGTGATTTTTGCCTCAGGAAAGAATTATTCCTAAAGAACTGCTTGTCACCTGCCTATTTTCCTATTTTCAAGTGCAAAATATGTCAGCTTTTCATGACAAAGGGGAGACCTGAAACACAGCTCCTTTACCAACATTTAAGTGATATTTATTTTAATATGCATTTCTGCTATATAGGAGATTTCATGAAATTTATTAGGCAGAGTCCTCATGAAGTCACACTGTGGTGGGCCAGTGCAGGGTTAAAGAGATCTAACTGAAGAACATGCTGGGACACAGCTCTGAGCATTGCACACATGGGACCTAGAAGTGAACCACACTTGATTTTAATAAGGGAACCAAATAATGACTTTAATAAGGGAACAATGCTGAACAGTCTTATTGTACATCTAGCAGAGGAAGATGCCATTGTCTTTAGTAGTGGCACTATTATTGCACATGGGACAAAACATGGTAGATTCAGAGAGGATCCTGGATCACTGACATTTCTGGCAGCTGAAAGGAAGAAATGTTCCAGTTGCCTGCATGCAGGGCAAAAAGGAGAGATGGCTGCAAATGCGGCAGATAAAAACACGTCTCCATTTCAGGCTGATAGGACAAAATACAGACTGTACTCCGGTTAAAAGGCTTTCAACCATTTCCAAACAAATTTGTTAGAAAAGCGAGTAAACGCTTTAGAAGTCTTGTCTGAAAGAGGCGAGGGTGAATGGGGACATATGTAAAACAGTTTCACTAAACTTTTCCTCTTATAGAATATTGGATATAAATACAGGAATACAAAATTAAATACTGTCATTTAAGACATCTCAAAGCTAACTGACGGAGTAATAGTAATAAGTTAGATTATCACTTGAATCTTGCATTCTGATTTGGCACTGAATTTTGAAAACAATTGGGGCTGTTCAAGATTGGCAGCTATTCCTTGATTTTGCACTCAGTGCTTTGTCGTAGGCATATCTAGCTAGTCAACTGACTAGATGTGCATTATTAGCTGGCCAGAATACAGTATTAGGTTTACAGTTCATTTTCCTTTCTGAGCCATCTCCTCACCCCATCCTCTAGGAAGTCAAGTCTTCTAGAAATCCTGGATCAGCAAGAACTCTTAGAGACATTGTATTTGGGTGAACCTGTATCAGAGCATACCATCAACTCAAAAGGCCATCAACTTTAATATACCCAAAGTTGCAAAGTAGGGGAGTAGTAGTAATTTATTGTTTTATAGATATATTTAATTTATAAAACTATGTAATTCCTATATAACAATACTTAAAAGATACATTTATGTATCTTTTGAAAATGAAGAAATAACAAATAAAACACACCAACTGAAATAATGCAGAACAATAAAAGTAAAAATTAAAATGGATGGTTAGGACCACCATCAGGCCATGCTCAAAAAACAAAACAAAACCAAAAACAAACAAACAAAAAAACAAAAAAAAGAAGCCAACATTAGTCATATGCTTAAAAATTAAGATAAGAAAAGCCAACATAGTGAAAAGAGAAGCTGGCTGCAGATACCAACAACTCCTGCATTTACCTCCTCCTTCCATTTTCAGCACTCTGCAGAAACAGCAGAATCACATTAAAGCTATGATCAAGGAATTCCATAAGAGAAATGAGAGAAAAAAGATCTGGTGAACAATATAAGAAAAATTATCCCTAGTCATATTGGGAGGTGTACATGTATGTCTATTACTCTATGTGTACATGTATAGTATATAATTATTTGTATATGTACATATAACTACATAGATATGTATACATAATATATATTCAAATATATATAACTACATCAATATATATACATAATACATATTTGTAGTTAGTGAAATGAATGAAAGGATAATCAGTTTTATATGAGGATGAGAAGACAATATAATTTTTCAACTATGGGTGAAATAATTTACCAGCTAGAAAAGCCTCAGAAAAATATCAGGGGTCTAAAGTAAACCAGCAGTTCATTAAAAAGCTGGAATGTGAAATTGCATTAATTGCATTAAGAAAAATTAGTTTAACTTACATTCACCAAACTAAAATAGGATAAACAGGCCCTCTATGGCAGGGACTGCTAATTGTTCTCCAATATCTGAGCCATCTTTCTTCCCTTTTGGTAATGGCAAATTTTAAGTGTTGGTTATAGACTCTTGGCCACTGAGCTAGAGACTACATCTCTCATATTTCTTTTCAACTAAGCATAGTCATGTCACTAAGTTCTGGCCAATCGAACATGAGCATCAATGATATATTAACATTCTACATCACATCTTTTTTTTTTTTAAGATTTTATTTATTCATGAGAGACACAGAGGGAGAGAGAGGCAGAGACACAGGCAGAGGGAGAAGCAGGCTCCATGCAGGAAGCCCGATGTGGGCTCCATCCGGGACTCCAGGATCACGCCCTGAGCCGAAGGCAGACGCTCCACTGCTGAGCCACCCAGGCGTCCCTCTGCATCACATCTTTAAAAGGAAACTGCTCACCATCCATGTTCTTCTACTTTTCCACAGCTGGAATGAGGACATGGTGCTGTGACCCATGTTCAGCCATATGAACTCTGGCATACACATGGTAGAACAAGATAAAAGAAACTAGAATACCTGGATAACCACATAGAGTAGGGTTAAACTGCCCACTGATTCAGATGTTAACATGAAAAAAGCCATGTCAACATTGCGGCAAATATCAGTCTTGCTTCGGTGTTGTGTTTCGCCCTTAATAACCAAGTATACCTTTGAGAACCTTCAGGAAGTTCTCAGAAATAAAATAAAAAAATAAGATACACTGTGGCTCTGATATTTTAAAAGCTTTGTTTTTTAAAAGGAAAAGGCATTAACAAATGCTTTGACAGAAGATATGATTAGTAATAGGTACTTTGTAGCTTCAAAATTTCATAGGTTGAGTTGAACTAAGTCATTAGCCAAACTTTGAAGAAGTAAATAATCTGCACCAAGAACAATTTTCTAAGTCAGGAGAAAGAAATGTCTTTTTAAAGACTGGTTAAGTCATAGGTCAAGGAAAATCAAAACCTATCATTCCTAGAAAGCTTTAAAACAATTTCAAATTGCCTACTCTGGACTTCAGGATTATTCTGCTTTCCATAGGAGCTGGGCTGCAATGCAAACATTCTAGCTCCAGAATCGTATTAAATTAAAAATCTATTTTGTATTAAAAATCTATTCTGTAGAGGTTAATGTATCACTCCAAAATTTCCCAGAGAATTAATACTTAGTGTCAAGAGTTGGAAGAAAATAGGTTAGGAATGTTTCTGATGTTGGAGAGACACATGTAAACACATCAGCAGATATTTACACTTCCAAGTAGAACACTTAACAGAGAGCAAAATATTTACTTAGACAACCCTAAAGGGTAAATCTCTTTTAAAAGAATAAACTCTTAATTACTCTTAATTAGATTACAAAAGTGGGCAGAAGTACTTGTAGCTTTATACAGATTTTAGAAATATTCTAAAATTTTTTCCTCCCTGCAAATAACAGCTTGTCCAATGTGCTACGTCCTTTCCAATTCAGGTCAAGGGTACTGTCCTCTGCAGAGCTTTCAAGCCCCCAGGCAAAGTCCAGGTTTTCATACTCTGTGCTTTCTAGCATTTCCTGAACATTCTACTACACGGCTTAATCCAATAAGCATTTGTTTGTTCGCTCTGCTTTCCACTTAACTGGAATTCCTAAGAACACCCATAGGTAGAGCCTCACATACAGGAGCATAGGCTCTAGAGACAGGCAGGGTTCAAATCCTAGCCCAAATCAGATGCACCTAACTTAAAGATGTGACTTTACCCTACTGAGCCTTATCTCTAAAATATATGAAATTTTCTCTTAAACGAGTTTCTGAGAATTAAGTGAGAATATATGATAAATGCATTAATACAGGATAAATTTTTCAGACCTGTGCCTGGCACCACCCCCCCCCCCAAAAAAAAAGCCATTGTTTTTTTCAAGTCAGTTTCTGACTCCAAAGTTGTCTAATAAAAACTTGTTTGAACAAATGGTGGGTTAACTCCAAGCAGGACAACTTTAAGAATGGAATGAATCAGGCAGCCCGGGCGGCTCTGCGGTTTAGCGCCGCCTTCAGCCCAGGGTGTGATCCTGGAGACTAAGGATAGAGTCCTGCGTCGGGCTCTCTGCATGGAGCCTGCTTCTCCCTCTGCCTGTGTCTCTGCCTCTCTCTCTGCATCTCTCTGTGTCTGTCATGGATAAATAAATAAAATCTTTAAAAAAAAAGAATGGAATGAATCATATAAAGCAAGTGTTGCTTGTTAAAATATTTGAAATCTTCCAGTGGAAACATAACTTCATAAAACAGTGGGATGATCACAATCCAACACCATTATCTCACAGGCTTACCAGAGATGACTGCCAGAATATTAGTCTAAAATGCAACAATTTAGCTCAGAATATTAGTCCTTCCCTTGCAAACCTGGAACTTGAAATTGAAAACCCTGCTTTTCAATGACATTTATCTAACCAAGAAAATTTATGCTCTAGTTTTGAGTCATTTATTCAATGCCGACTACCTGAAATGTTCCTTCTTTTCAGTGTCACCTATTAATTCCCATGATTTCCACTCCTGTGAATAGCTGGTGTCTTCTAATTGTTTGTATCATAATTGTTACAAGAAGAAAACATCTGTTTAAATGCAGCATGTCACAAGGAATGTACCCAAAAATCTGTCTGTATCTTTACTGTGTCAGCATCTAATATTATCAAAAACTTTCATTTACCATTTTCATCCTTCAAAAATTATTTGGAAAATCTCCCCGAGTGGAAAGTGCACATGGGCACCTGGCAAACACTCAGCAAGCACTGCAGGTCATAGGACCTTAGATTGGGTTTCCCCAGAAGTATCAGTTGTGACAAGGATGTGAGCACAGGAATTCTTTTTGGTAGACAACCTCAAAAAATCCTAGCACAAGAGTGAAAAAGTAAAGAAGAAAGGGAAAGAAAGCCCATGAAAGTGTGACATCCATAAATACAACTCTGTACGCCCTCAGGGAGGTCACATTAGAACTCCAGGAGCCAGAGTAGAACATGTATCCCAGTTTTCATGTCCAAGGTAGGAGGGAGCTGAGGCATTTATACACTGATTCACAAAAGTCATTGTTTGAGGACTGTCTTATGGTCATAAACATTCTGTGGCACGTGGGCTGCCACACATTCTAGCATAATAGACTTTAGAGTTTCGAGAAAAAAATAAAGAGTAGCATACAGCAGGCATGTAACTGCAGATAATGGCCATGCTAGAACATAGTAGTGGCTATGAAGGATACAAGTGGAATATTGGCAGCATTTGCCACACCTAGCTAATCCCTATGTCCATATGGAAACTCAAGACAGTAAAATTGCTTAATAATTGCAGGAAAGATTCAAACAAGTAAGCACAGCCTGCGTGAGGAAGTAATTCTGTAAATAGGTTGGGATTTATGACATTTATGCATTCATGAGAGCAAAATAACACTGAAGGCCAATGAGAAATTGCCTCTTAGCATCGATTACACTTTCATAAAATAAAGTGAGAGGAAATGAATGTTCTTAATCTCCTTCAATACTTCTGTCTCAAAATAGTTCAAGGAGGTCTCCAGTCCTTTGATAGAAGATCTGCCGATGTCATGTTTTGCCTAGTGACACTATGTAAAGTCTCATTCATTCCACAAACATTTGTATGATATTTATGACATATAAGCCATAATTTAGAGTGCGGAAAAAATATCAACCAGGTCTTTATTGCCTGATGTGATCAATGCCTTTCTGCTCCATACAGAACCTGTGGTTTGCAGTTTCTTTGGAAGGAGTATGAAGTGGGAGAATGCTGGGAACTGTTACCTGACATTTCTGCAGAACATCAAAACTAAATAAATGTCTTTCAGTGATATTTCATTGGTGTGACCTCTGTAATGATGCGTTAAATAATCGTCGATGATTTTTGAGTGTGCACACGCGCATGTGCACATTCATGCATGCATGCTTTTTTGGGACTGTGAACTCCTGAAGGACCTAGGAATAACTCCTGTACATAATTTTAAAGCTTCCTTTCCTCACTGTATTAATCACAGCAACCTAGCCCAGTGTTATGCTTAAAGAAGTCACCGGAAGTGTCCGTTGAATTTGACAAAGAAAAGCAAGAGTACATATTTCTTCCTGATTTAGAAGTCAACACCTTCCTTCTGAATCTCCAGTTCCCGCATTTAACCCATTCCTCTAGATAAATATGTTTAAAAAAACAGCTCAACCACATATAAACATTAGCAAAAGTGTTGCTATATTATAATTTTGACATACTAATTTAGCCATTTTTTTTCAGCCATGACTGAGCATGCTATTAGGCCAGATGCAGCTGAGCTGACAACAATGTAATGATGAAAAAGAATCATTATTAAATATGGTGGTTTAAAAAGGCCTGTAGATTCCTTGACAATCCCTCCATCAAGAGGTGGAATCTATGTCTCTTCTTAAAACATGAGCCACCTTAGTGATTTCCTGCTAACTTACAGAAGCCCGGGTGTTAAAGGGCAACACAGCTGCTACCTGGGTTCTCTCTCTTGAAGCATGCCTCTTTGGAGCATTGAGTCACCAGGTGAGAAGCCTAGCTATCTTGAGTCCACCGTGCTGATCAGTCTATATGGAAAGAGGACATAGAGACAGGGATGCAGACGCAAGAGCCTCAGGTGAGCAGACCTCAGTGATCCCTCCTTCACTGGCCTACCTGACCCCTAGGACCAGAATAGGGAACAGCAGCAAATGATTGTGCTGTTTTATGAGACCAAGTTTGGGGTGATATGTTACCCATCAGTTGTTAACTGGAACATTATGTACCTAGTAGATATATTTTTCCACAAAAACCTTATCTATAACTGAAAGTATCCATGATTATATTTTAGAAGGGACATAAAACATATAAGAAAGAGAAGAATGGCCAACTTCTGCAAATGTGTGTGTAACAAAGTTCATTCTGGCATCAGAGCCCTCTTGGGAATATGTTTTCAAAGGAGTCAGTGAGCTGGGTTTGACTGGAAACCCTTCTCACTCTGTGGGATGGAGATCTGACTGCAGCAGGAGGCTTTAAAAAACAAAAAAAAAACAAAAAAAAAAACTTCGCCTTTCTAATGAGCAAGAGCTGTTCCTTTCAATTCCGACACAATGTGAGGTATATTTTTTATGTCAGTTCTGTCACACTTTGACATGTGGTACAGCCCCAAACAATTCAACACATGCCTGGTCAGTAACAGCTACTTCCCTTCTCTGACAGACCATGTAGGCTGCCCACGCTACCAAGCAAAGAATTTTAAGGAGCTCTTCCAGATTTATGCCTTTGCCTGTCATTTTAAATTCAAAACATTGGAAGTAAATTTTGGGGCTCTTCTACTTTCTGAGAGTTACCTTACATTGATCTAGATAAATAGTTTGGTTTGTTTTAGTGTCTGACGATGTAAGTCTCTTTAAAAACTAATTTAAGAAATGCTTGTAGAGTATCTTTTTATTCTATATTCATAAGCATCTTCTGTCTTAAAATTTAGTGAATTTTTGAAGGCACCATCCACAAGAATTACAAGATTCCTGTATTATATTCTACAGTGTTATATTCTATCCACCTATTCTATTTTATACTTTATTCCTTAGCTGGTGGTACTCCTTATACATTATTGCAAAGAACTTTGCTTTGTAAGATGGGACTATATAACCTTAGAATTCAGGGGGGAAAGGAGAAATGGAAAAGCATTGACAGAGGAAAGAAAAACACAGAAAAAAATTGTTTTTAAGTAGGCTCCACATCCAGCACAGAGCTCAACACAGGGCTCGAAGTCACAACCCTGAGATTTGGACCTGAGCTGAGATCAAGAGTTGGACTGCTGAACCATGGAGCTACTCAAGTGCTCCACACAGGAAGAAAGTTTTAATAAAATAATTAGGATGGCTTCAGTAATCTAATTTTTGGAGTATTTTGGTAGATGTATTCAGTAGGGCTCCTCCAGGAACACACTAGAGATAAAGGCTGGAGTGCAGGATGGTCATCTGGGAAAAATGATCCCAGGAAGCAATGATAGGTGAATGCCAATGCAAGTCAGGAAAGTGAAGGAAACCCGGAAAGAGTGTTTAATTAAACAGATAACTGGGGCTGGTAATGAGGCTCAGTCCTGTGGGGGAGAGCAAAGCTCAGATTGTCCCACCTGAAAGCCAAAAGGCTTGGGGTCCTTTGCTACCAAAGCCCATCTGTAATTGATGGAGGGCTGCTTCCAGGGTCTTTAACTTTTTGTTCACTTTCAGTCTGGCTGAGAACTGACATGGCTGAGAACACATGACTGAGAACATTCCAGAGGCCAAAGAGATCTCTTAGACAGAAAGTCTCAAGTAATTATAGCAAGAAGCTGGCAGGATAGAACAGATGCTAAGGGAGTATGGACAGGGCACTGACATGTCTGATATGGTAGCTGAAGTTCTCCCTAACACCATGCTAGGGCAGAGCAGATACATGGTGATGGTCTTTATTTGGGGATTTTTATTTATTTGGATACATCTTGGTGACTTGGTAACAGAGTTTTAGACTTTGTGTTATTATCAAAGCCAGTCTAATCTCGTTGGGGACCTTGTACCAATGGAGGTTTTAAAATGTGATTTTTGAGAACTATGGAGTATTAATAAAATATTTAAAGGACCCCTTGCCCTCTTTGGCCTGTTATCAGAGGCCTACTGTTCCCATCCCAGAACCCATATCACCCCTCTGGTTGGTTCAGAGTCTCTCCTAAACTCCAGGGCAGCAAAAATGTTTATTTTAAAAGTCAGTTTTCATTAACATACACCAAACACATAGCATAACATGGCAGTTTATATGAGGAACCCAGGACTGGAAAGCTCATTTATGAAGTGCTTGCGGGGGTGGGAGGGGGGCAGATATAAGGGGTTTGATGAATAGTAATTAGGAGCAGGAAAAGGGCCACCTGGTTTAAAATCTGCTTTGAATCAGAATTTCTCTCACATATGTTTACATTTTACTATAAAAGAGAACAAGTACACAGCCATACAAATAAAAAATACCAAGGAGAATACTTTCACAATTTGTTGCAATTGTGTACCATCCTCTCTGAACACCGAAAAATTAGCTTACTACCTAAATAATTTATTTCAGTAATGCGTGTGAACAGAGAAGTGCAGAGAGATAAGTGGATGCACCAGAAACTGAGCAGGAAGTATGCTTGTTTCCCACCCCCCTTCCTTTTCTTGACTTTTCCTCTCCCTTCCTTTCCTTTTATTCTTCCCTTCTTCCCTTTGATCTCCACTTCATTTATTTCTTTCGAGTAGTAGTTATCAGAGGCTTGGAGGAAGGAGAGAAGATGAAACACTGATGGAAGGGTACAAAGTCTCAGTCCTAGGTGAATAAGTGTTGGGAGACTGAATATACAGCATAATGACTACAGTAAAGGATAATGTATACTTGAAATTTGCTAAGAGTGTAGATCTCCAGTGCTTCCACCATTTAAAAAAAAAAAAAGTAACTGTGAGGTGCTGGATTTGTTACTTGCTTGATGGTGGTAACCACTTCACAGTATATATCAAAACATCATATTGCACACTGTACATATATTCAACTTTTATTTGTCAATCATACCTCAGTAAAGCTGGAAAAAGTTATTTTTTGTTAAAACTGTTTTTACATTACTTGATAATGGGTACATGGATGGCAAAGGAAAGTCTTATTAGTTAGGTGCAGAGTGGTGTCAGGGCACAGCCAGAATGGCATGAAAAATGCTCATGGAATGATATGCAAGTCATGGTTTAGTCTCCCTGAGAGCTGGCTTAAAGGAAGACAGCCAGAGTAACAGGAGTGACCACATATGGAAGTCTAACTGGAGCAGCAGCGCCAGAGCAATGGCTTTTGAGGCTCTGAGCCTACAGCAATCCTGCCTGCAGGCCAATCTCCTTGTCATTTACAAGTGGTGTAATTTAGAGTGAGATAACATCTATGAACCTGAATTTCCTCCTCTGCAAAACAGGGAAGTGCATAATGCCTAATACCTGCCTCCTAAAAGGAAAATATGCTAATAGAAGTGGTCCCCTAGAACAGAGTCTGGCATACAACAGACACTTGGTAAATATTGACTGCTGTTCTCTGGGCTCCCACGTTTTGTATTTGATTCCCAGTCTTCAGCTTCTTTTGTCTGTGTGTCTATGTTACTGTAAAAACACACCTACTTTATTTATTACAACACAATAATGACCTATAGAAAACACTTATTAATGCATCATATAGTTACTGAAAACGTTGCATGCATCATGCTAAACTCTTCTACATACAGGCAGCTAAAATACTGTGTCACTCATCTCACTCTTGTCGCTGAAAATCTGGTGCTAACACTTTTTTCTTAAGATTTTATTTATTTATTTGAGAGAGAGAGAAAGTGCAAATGATGGGAGGAAGAAGAGAGGTGGGGGAGAAGCAGACTCCCCACTGAGCGCAGAGCCTAATGCTAGGGGGCTGGATCCATGGACCCTGAGACCATGACCTGAGCCTTAACCGATTGAGCCACCCAGGCACTGCTGATGGAAATATTTTCAATAACACTGCTAATTTCTTCATAGCATGGCACAGTGATACAATGCATGTGACACATTCAGTGCCTTGGTTTTGAGTGAGTAGGGTCTTTATTTCACTGGAGTAATCCATCATCATCCATGGAGTCATAATAAGGAAAAGGAAAAAATGTGAGGCTTTAACATCAGCGATGACTACTTTTTTTTTTTTTTTTAAAGAAAAAGGATAGTTTCTATAAAATAACATTTAGTTTATTACATTAAGAATGTTCTGAAATGGAAGGGTCAGAAGACCTAGAAGATCTGCATTTGACTAGTCAAACTGAGCTTAATTCAGATGCTTTATATTCATTAAAAGTCACTCCCTACCTTGCCAAAAATCAAACAAGGACTTAATAATGAACTGTAAGGTCAGAAAAAAAAAACACACACACAAATACATATCTCCAATGTGGCTAAGGAATTGTTTTTTTTTTTTTATTTATTTATTTATGATAGTCACAGAGAGAGAGAGAGAGAGAGGCAGAGACACAGACAGAGGGAGAAGCAGGCTCCATGCACTGGGAGCCTGATGTGGGATTCGATCCCGGGTCTCCAGGATCGCGCCCTGGGCCAAAGGCAGGCGCCAAACCGCTGCGCCACCCAGGGATCCCGAGGAATTGTTTTTTAATCTTGGTGGTCACATAAACCATATAAAACTTACCAAAAAAATTATTTTAAGTAAAAACCTAGTATTAGTGCTAAGGTGTATTGCAGAGATAAGTACTCCCATTTTATTTATGAATTCCAAACTTAGTGTTGGTCTCTGCATTCCAATATAGTAGTTGAGAAACTAAATTAAAAAAAAAAAAAAAAAGAAGAAAAGAAATATTCTTAATGTATTCTCAATGAAAGAAAAGTAAGTGGAGCCAATAGTGTTCCAAGGAAAATAAGGAGAAATAATTAGAATTGCACATAAACTAAAAAGTGACAGATGAACAAGTTATTCAATAACTGCCTTCAAAACTATGATGTTCTGTTACAAGGTGAATATTAACATTTTATTCTTTATTTCTACAATGAAAACAAACAAACAAAAACACCAAAAACCTTACTAAACAGAACCAAGATGGGTAAATAATGAATAGCAGGTACCAAAAAAGACTTTGACAATAATCTGGGTTGGGTGTTGAGCTCATCTTTACAAATACCATCTGGTCACAATTGGGAGATAGGAACACCTTAGAATTTGCATGTTCATTTTATGATAAGAATTTGCAAGTTCCCCAATTTCACATATTTGCATGGGATCTTATAGGTGTGTGTGTGTGTGTGTGTGTGTGCGCGCGCGCGCACGCGCACGCAAAATTGCTCATTCAACAGATATTTGCAAAGTATTCACTTGTGCCAAGCACTCCAGTAGGTGATAGGAGACAGTGCTTGTGATAACAGTGAGGCAGTCCCTGCCACCATGGAGCTCACAAACAAGGATGGTAGAGTGCTCACTTCAGCAGCACATATACAAACGAGGATGGTAGACATTCCTTAGAAATGGGATTACCCAAACAAAGCTCTGATTACAGAATGCCTATTGCAGTGACACACAATGGATCTTTTGCAAGTCTGGGAGGCACGGGGAGGTTTCCCCAAGGTAGGTCTTATCAAGTGAGCTGAGATCCCAAAGGCATAAAAATCTCAAAGCCAGAGGAAGGTAAGGAGAAATAGCTCTTGCCAACTGCTTAGTTCAAAGAAGACCTTGATGAATTTGAGGAACTGGGAAGAGATGTTGGTGAAGGTAGCAAGGTGAGCGTGGGGGATGATGACAGAGGATAAGGTTGAAAACCTGGGGCGAAGCCAGTGGCAAGTTCTTCTAAGCCAGTGTGAACCCCAGATCAGCATAACATCTCTTAGGAATGTGTTAGGAAAAGAAGAAAAAAAAAAAAGGAATGTGTTAGAAATGCAAAGCATGGGGCTCGACCCCAGACCTCCAGAATCAGACACGTGGGGGTGGGGTCCAAGAATGTGTATTCACTCCACCAATGAATCTGATGTAACCTCAACTTTGAGAACATTCTGGTTTTTTAAAAAGCATTTTGGGTGGTCTCCTTGCCCCAAGCTGTTAGAATCACTTCTCAACTTTATTCTGTCATATCAGTCAGCCTCTATTGCCACTCACCTTCGTTGTAAGCACAGACTCTCCAACGATCACCCACCCTGTATTCGTCTTTTCACTCACTTGTTCGTTCATTTATTTGGTATTTATTGAAACTTTCCATGTGTTTTAGTACATTAGTGGACAAAACAAAGATCTCTGTCCTGGTAGGGTTTACATTACTGTTTGTGGGCAAGACATAGGGTGGACAGAAAGTAAGCCAAAAAACATGAAACATAATTAATGAGCAAATTATATAAGATGGATGGTGATAAAAGCCATTGGGGATAAAAAGAGAGCATTTGTGACTACAGCAGGGCGTGGAGGGCTGTACTAACGGAGCTGCCTTTAACGGATCTCTCAATATCCATTTTATAAATGGGAAAAGAAACTCAATTTCCCAGGTAGCTTGCACCGCAGATGTTTCTCCCTCCCATCCCTTGACCTCCCTCCATGTCATTGCAGCTGTACTTTTGGTTATCTGGAAAGTAGTCGCTGAGACAAAGATTTTTATACAAGCATTTATTAGGGAATCCTTATGGGATCAGCACCTGTTGAAGCAAATGAATGGGGAGAGAAGAAAAATGTTGGGGGCAGAAGGAGAAGTTAGGCTCTGAACAGTTGTCAAAGAAGTCTCAGCCAACCCCAGTGGAATTCTGAATTGGGATGGTCCTACAGAGTTTTCCTAAATTGGAATGAAGAGCCTGGGTCTTATATGCTGGAATCAACACTAGATTGGATGTGTGCTGCCAGAGTGCAAGCTGGCTCTCTGTTGGCAATGTCAACTCCCAGAGAGGGAATTGTCTAGAAGAGATTGTGATCCTGTACCTCGGACCTTACCAGCACTGATTGATTCACCAGTTGTCAGGGTAGGGCAAAGGTATGGACAAGAAGGCAGAAAAACCAACGCCCTTCAGCTTTCTTGGAATCTTCTGTTCCAGAGAATCCCATGATAACATCTTCCCACAGAATGCCCAGCAATGCGGATCTGTGGCTCAAGCACTTTGTAGACTTCGCATCAAAACTGTAAGTGAGTGTTTGCAGGGAGGGAATGAGCCCTGCCAGATATCAATAAAATGTACAAGTGCTCATTCAAGAAGAGTAAAAACTGCCAAAATTATAATTGCTTGTAACTGGAAGTAGGCAAAGAAATTAATGTTGCTGAATAGCATTTAGCCCCCGGAGAGCTGGCAAATTTAGTCAAGATTGCATAGCATAGAAAAACTGGAGCGAAACATTTCAGTCAATATGGTCTGCTTTCTCTGAAATCCACGAGTGGTCATAGTTAACACGGTAAATATTTAATTCCATCACTTACGACTGCCCTTTGCCCTTCGCATTTGACTTTGGCGGCTGTGGGAGCTTGAGACAAACACTCACAGCTCCTTCCCTCCGCCTAGAGCTAGCTCCTTTCTCCTCCATTGACAGCAGCCTTGGGGCAAGTCCCAGTAACAGTGGAAGTAAGACTGGTAGGCATGGGAAACTTCGTGAGCTGGGAAGTAGAATGTCCAACGTCTACACTGAGAGCTGGAAAGGACAGCAAAGATGAAAGAGTACACCCTACACCCCCTTTTATACAGAAGAATATGAGGACATGGAACCCAGAGAGAAAAGTTATGTGGTTTTGCACAGTCACACAGCCACATCTGTTTCTGGTGTAGCTCACGGTCACCAGAGCTGTGTGGTGACTATGCAGCCTGTTGACATAGCTGGACTCCACTAAATTCCTCACTTGACTTCCCTGAATGTTTCTGACTAGAGTGGGCCACAAGACATGGTACTGAGGAGAGTTGGAAAAAGGAAGTCAAGAGACAGCCATACTATTCTTCACACTCAGAAGATGACCGAGTGCTTTGTAGTCCATGCCTGTTGTCACTCACTCAATGGCTCCTTTATTGAGCATGCAATGGCTCCATCTCTTCCTGCTCTCTCATGTTCTCTCTCCCTGAATAGTTATGTGTTCCACTCCATAGTGAAGCTTCTCCTACAGGACCCTTGCTTTGTCAGGGTCGGAGGAAGTGACGATTGACCTGGGTCCAGTCTGTTTTAGTGGCATCCAGTTCATGCTCCAGAGTTCCAGCTTGTCCTCACTCTCCCTCACTTTATGCCCATCTTCCCTCCCCCACAGGCATCAAACTCCAGCTTCAGATGTGAAAACAGCAGACTTATAGAGACTGTTCAGTATCTCCTTACAATTGTACATAGTCAAATCCCTGTAACAAATCATTAGTGGCTCTCCATCTCAAACTGAACTTGACTGAAACAAGGTGCCTGTAGCTGATAAAATCTTTGCTCAAAATGGTCCCTGGTATTTGGGGAATGGCCTCACCCACTGTTAGACCCAGGTTCACTGATTTTCCATTTTTCTCTTCTGCTATCATCATCTAAGATTTCCAAATTCAGGAGTTCTATTTCATTTTCATTTTAAAGTTGTTTTAATTATTTGTCATTTTCCTACTGCTTAGTTATATTTGAATAATAAAATGGTAGCTAGTATTTGTTGAGTGTTTACTCAGTGAACCCAAGACTGATTTTTTGCATTTTTTTGTCATATGGTAGCAGGTTTTTTGTTTTGTTTTGTTTTGTTTTTGTTTTATTTGTTGCTTTGGGGATTTTTTTTTTTTTTTTTTTTTTGCATATGGGAAAACTCAGGCAAACAAAGGTCATATAGCTTTCCCAAAGGCATAGAGTCAGAAATCAGCAGAACCAGAATTTAAAGTCAGGTTGGTTGACTGAAGGCCCCAATTGTCATACTATACTGCCTCTAATAAAGAGACTTTGTTTAAATGTATGATTTCTCACATACTTTATAATATTTTGGCATCACCATGGGTTCCCTTAAATCACTACTACTTTCCTCCACAGCTTAGGAGATACAGTGCCACTCGAAGAAGAATTAAGAGCTACTGTGGCACCAAATTTGAATGACCCATCCTTTTTTTGCATCCATGACAGGCATTACTAATCTATGGATGGCACTCATTCCAACTCTTCCTAGTTATGGCTGCAGAGTACTCTAAAGCAGTACTCTAAAGGCAGCTCTTACTAACTAGTTGAACATGGCACTCAAGATGCTAACTCAGATGTAGAAAAAGGATAATGTTGGCAGAGACAAGGATGAGCTCAGCATAGAATATGAAAATCAGACCACCAATCAATCAACATACTCATTCAGCTCTTCCTATATAATATACCCATTGGGAGGATACAAATAATTATGACATCGTCTCTGACTTCACGGAATTTATGCTATATCAGAGTAACAAAACATTTATACATATAAAAATAGCCATTAATATAAAGCAGTTTGTGAGTGTTGAATAATCACACAAGCATTAGATTTCCAGAAAACTGAATTTGAGCTGGGTTTTGGGAAATATTTAGGTTTTGGATAGATAAAGGCAAAAAGGCATAAGAATAAAAAATATTCCAAGGAGAATGAAGTGTGTGAAATTTCTGATGATGAATGAAAAATGTCAAAATGAGTTGGGGCAGAGATTTGAAGAGGAAAAAAGACAAAGAAAATATGAAGTGACAATGGGAGCTTTAGGCTTCTAGCTGATAAGGTTTGTATTTCCATTGATAAAATTATATAATTATATATGTTGCCTTGATAAAATTATATATAATATGTATATTAAATAATTATAATTATATATGTATAAAATTCCATATATATATTTATTTGTGTAAAGTAGATGCCTCAGTGTCTCCAATCCTGTATGTATGTATTCATACATTTGACTATTAATCTTCTAGTATTCTCCTGCAGTGACCCTTAGTTTGACTTTATGA
The DNA here is from genome assembly GCF_053574225.1 of Canis aureus. Taxonomy (NCBI): domain Eukaryota; kingdom Metazoa; phylum Chordata; class Mammalia; order Carnivora; family Canidae; genus Canis; species Canis aureus. Next base: position 19,304,296 of record NC_135636.1, read on the forward strand.
CATGCTTTAGCTAATGGAATCTCAGCAAAAATAGAAGCAAGTGGCATGAAAAGCATTTAGGTAAGTGGAGTTGCTTACTCTCATCCTTGCTTTTCTGCCACCATCTCATAAGAACAGGTCAGGCTGCTGGAGAATGAGAGAGAGGTAGCTCAGTTGTCCCCATTGCCCCAAACAATAACCAGCTGACTATCGGGCACATGAATGAAACCAGCCAGGACCAGAAGGACTGCCAGGTAAGTTTAATCTCTGTTAGTGAACCACAGACTCCTGAACTAATTAAACCAATTGAAGTTGAGGAGGTTTGATACACAGCACTGCTTTGCAAATAGACAGCACTACTTTGCAAATAGATCATCAGTACAGTTCTTTTTTGTCCACTTCCCTTTATTTAAAACAACAAAAACAACTGCTTGTGTTTTCTGCTTTAAATAAAATGTATGCTGAAGGCAGGCTGAGAAGCCTTCCATGGCACCAAAATTTTACTCTAAAGAGAAAGAAATGGTTTTCCCTTCCTCTCACATTTAATTAAAAAACAAATACACATAAACCTCCTTTTCAGTGTAAGTAAATAAGCAGTGTAAATAGTTACCATTTTTGTGATGCTATAAATCTCAAATATTTGGAAGAGAAGACTCACTCTGTAAGAATTGGTGCCACTTGCAAATACAGGAGAGCCTACTGAAAGTGGAAGCCATTTTTCCCCCCGAGAGAAAACATGGAGGCTCCAGGCTCCCAGGAGCTGCAAAGTCTCTGGCATATGCTAATGACTCAAAGTTAGGGTTTCTATTTCTTCTATATGCATCCATCCTGTTGAAAATTCTACACATGGAATGAGGATAAATTATGCCCTTTTTGATGGAGTGAGGAAGCAAGAGGAGAAAAATGTCAAAAAACATGCTTTTTCCTGTTTTTCCCTCCTGTATTAATGTGTGGGAGGGTAATTACTCTTGGTTCTGTTTCATACAAAGAGTCGCACTCCATAACCACAGCATGCAGCTGGTTTCAGAGCAGGAAAAACATGAAAATGGCCAATATCTAATTATATGTACCCACATGTAAAGTCATCTCAGAGGCAGTCACTATGCTCTCCTAAGGTGGGCCTGCTTTGGTCCTTTTGAAGTTCTGCTGAGGATCTTCACCATTTTCTTGGGGAAGATAAACAGGAAGACAAATGTTTGAGTACAGTGTTTGGCCTGATCCCACAGGGAGTTCTGGAGCATAAATCAAGCTACAGAGTTGTCCCTATTTGTGGCAACAGAACAGGCCTGTTGGCTGGAGGCAGAGGGGTGCATGATGTGCATGTGTGTTGAGGGATAGATCTGTAACCTCCCTGACTAGACAGCTTCCACCAGCCAAGGGTAATTCTTTGAGAAGGGAGACAGCTGTGAGCCTGAGAAGCCATTCCTCCCAGAAACTGGGATCTGTAAAAGGATCTGGGTAGGCCACCCATTGTACCTTCTGTAGCTGACTGTTATATACAGAGAAACATGGACTCGGAGGTTCAGTGATGAGAGAAGAAAGATATCAATAGAGAAGAATATTTACAAAGCAGGTGCAGATGAAGTACTCGTTCTCTTCCTGCATAGATATTACTTAAGGTTCATCCCCCTGCTCATATTCTAAGCCCACAGCAGTACATGCGTGTTTCTGCTAACCATGTAATATGGACCAACCATGATTTCAGGGCAGGGATTCAGTACCACCTCCTCAGCTACGTAGCCACCTTCCAGTGGCAACTTAGAAAATTCAAAGCATTGATAGGGCAAAAGATCATTCTAGAGTTATGGTAGCATTTCAGAAAATCAAGACTTTCTGAATCATCAGACATGGCCAATGTCTGAGAACTGATGCATTTAACGAAATAAAAACTAAACTTTCCCTGCCCTGAGAAACAGTATTATCAAGCCACCTAATCACAGGCACACTTACAAATGCCTTTCCTCTCATTTCTAAAAAAGGAAGATGGATCAAAATGAAGTCCAAATGATCCACTTTTCAACTCAATCAAATAATTGCTGACCACACAAAACTAGAAATCAAGGCAGTGCTTTCTGAAGGTAAACACCTTCTTACAGGGATCTACAGATTCAGGTCAATATTTGAAGTAACAGAACAGACATATCCACACATAAATTTCCAATATTGCTGACTGAGCAGCCCCTAAGCACCACTTTTGTCAGTGTCTAGTTTTTCTAAATCTCTGATATAATGACTCTAGATTTTGCAATGGGGAACTTTATTTTTTACTCTTCTGAAGTAAAATTTATATAGGGTGGAATGCACGAATCTTAAGTGTACATTTATGAGTTGTAATGCATACACGCGTCATTCAAACCTCATCAAGATATGGAGCATTTTCATCACCCCAACCCTTATCCCCAACACCGAGAGGTAAGCACCATTCTCTTTTTTTTCACCATAGATTTATTTTTCTTATTCCAGAAAGTCATCAAATGGAATCAAACAGTATACACTCTTTGGTCAATGGCTTCTTTCACTCAGCATCATGTATATGATTCATCCTGTGGTTGTACCAGTACTTCATTCCCATGTGTTACTCGGTATTTTTCGATGGAGAAATTTTGGAACTAAACATTTTCCAGCTTTTTTTTCTGATGATGAAAGCTGATTTAAAATGCTGATTTAGATAATGGATAATTTCTTTAAAAACATAATGCCTTTTAAAAAATATTTTTTAGTAAATGAGGCAAAGTTTTCCAATAGAGACCCACAGCCATAAAAACAAACAGTATCTCCAAAGCTAAACTCCTAGAAATCCATTCCTGCCCCACAAGAAAACCACATAAGAACACATAAAAATATCTTTTAATCATTTGCAAATTTCTTAAAAGATACAGTAAGAAAAAAAAGGAGAAACCCACTATGGATCTTACTATAGACATTTTATATTTAAGACTCAGGGCTGGTCCAACAAGTCCAATCAACCATGTTGTCAGTTCTTGGGCATAACAGCAGCAAAATAACCCAAAGAATAATTCCCCGGGTGCTTTATTTCTGGCAAACTCTCTTAATTGGCTAGCATGCTAATCCCTTTCTTAGAAGAACACTTAGCACTGGAAATGTGTGAGGCAAACACAAAAATACAAGTCCTGGTTTGGTATGCAAATCAGCACCATGGAAACTGGCATGGCATTGCTGAGCTCAGGGCAATCGGCAGGGAGCAGATGAGCTATGAATCAGAGCCTGAAGAAAAGTGCTGTCAACAAGATTATAGACACAGATTGCTCCTCACCCTGTGGCTCCCTTTAACTCTGAACTAGGAGACTTAAACTTGACACTTCAATGAACTAGATCATCTTTGGGACTCTATTTCTCATTTTTAGCCCCCACTAACAAAGCTCTCAATTTTGTATTCATTTAGAATACAGATGTCAAAGTGTGACATATTTTAGTTACTACTTCCAGTTATAAGGAATATATTTGTAGAAATCTTCAAAATATCCTATTTTCTTATTCTAACAATAAAACAAATGTTTTTTTTTTCTCTGTTATGTAAGCACAGGAATTCTCTTGTCCTTGGTTCTATTTGCATGACTCTTGTGGTCTAGAAAGGTCTTGGGCATTCTTCTGGGGGCAGAGAGAATTTCACTCTTAGTGTCTCATGGAAGGATATTTCCAAAGGCTAATCACAGTACTCTTAGAAAGCCATAATTCCTTGTTCACATTTGTCTCATACCAAGTGCCTCCACTAGCCCACTCAGAGAGATAATTACCAGCAAGTTAACTGTTGTATGAAACCAAAACCTTTTAAATAGCTCTTTTGGCCATAAGTTCCCATTCATGTGTAAGAGAGAAGGTGAATGGAGTCAGTTATCCAGTCCCCTAAGTCTGCATTAGAGATTTCAAAGGCCAAAAGTAGTGAGGGAGAAGCTAAGGAACCATGTAACCAGGAGAACCATCCTATGTAACAACCATATATTAGCAGAGTTTACAACATAATGTCCGTCCACCTTTTTTTTTTTTAAGATTTTATTTATTTATTCATGAGAGACACACAGAGAGAGGCAGAGACACAGGTAGAGGGAGAAGCAGGCTTCCTGAGGGGAGCCCAATGCAGGACTCAATCTGGGAACTCCGGGATCATGCCCTGAGCCAAGGGCAGACACTCAACCACTAAGTCACCCAGGTGTTCCAACCATCCACCTTTTAAAAAGATAGATGGCTCCTTTATGCCAAAGAATCAGATAGTCCTTGCACCCACCATGCTCTAGGCCTTATTGACAAATATTGAAGCTGCTTGGGAAATGCAGGAAAGACCAAAGATCAGAAAAATTCAGATTTAAGTATGTCCTTGGCCTGTCTTCTGGGCTGTGATGTGTGAAGGCATTTCAGGAAGATGGCTCAGCACAAAGGGCTGACTGGGAACCGTGTGCGCAGGTGAAACACCATCATCAACAAGAACTGATTCAGCCTCTCTCCCATCCTAACTCAGATTCTTCATCTCCAAAAATAAAAGGATAAGAAAATCCTGAGCCTTTTAGTCCTAACAGTTGATGATCTCAAGGACCATATTCATTTGTTCTCCTAATAATATTTGGTTCTAGGTCCACAGTTTTTAAGATTTCTGTTTGGATTTTAATTTTAGATAACCAAATTGAGAAATTTGTTTTTAATATTAAAAAGAAAGAATATAAACATTCCTTTCTGGGCTTCAAACAGAACACCATTATAAAGACAAAATAGGTACAGTGCTAATGTTGGAAGGCTCTATTATTTATTGTTAGTTTATTTTTTATTACATTCAATTAAGAAGTAGACCAAAAGTAGCGATAGAGTACTGGTTAAGCTCACAGATACTGCCTGGGTTCAAATCCCATCTCTTCCAAATGCCAGCTACACAATCTCAGGCAAGGAACTCAACCTCTGTATGTTTCTGTTTTCTCATCTATATAATGGGAATATTTGTAATGCTTCATTCACAGAGTCATTATGAGAATTAAATTAATTAGTGTTTGCAAAGAGCATAAATTACCTGGCAGATGGAAGTGTTATATATGCATGTATTCAATAGTAAATTAAGAGCAAGTATTTTACTCAGAAAGAATTTGTGAAAAAAAAAAAGAAAGAATTTGTGTATGGTCTTCCAATCTCATATGGTTTCTAATTGCTGGCTATGAAAAGCTGTCCTCTCACAGGAAGGTCTTGTGCATAAAGCAGTAATGCATTCTGATTGTTCAACCCATGTTAAAAGAGGATTAACACTTTGATATTTAAAGCTCCCTTAATACGAACAATAAATAGCTCTACTGTATAATTTGTAGAAAAGAAATAAACCACCATGAGTCAAGTACACATGTTCTTAACTAACAACATAATTAATGATTAATGGGGTAGGGTAGGGGAACTGCTGGACCAAAACAAAAAACAAGCCAAAAAACAAAAACAAACCCCCCCAAAATTTATTAACATTGAAATACTCTCTGAAGCTTAAGGGGAGCAGTCAGGTCTTGAACTGACTATTGCAATAGATAATCTGTAATAAATCAATGGAATGTTCAATTCTTTAGCTTATTTTACCTCTATAAATTCAGTCCCTAATTCATTTGAAGATGACACCAGAGAGGCAAGGAAGGCCATTTTTATTTCATTTCTATGGATCCAATTAAAATTAAATCCAGAGATAAGACCTTTTAACTGATCCTCCGAGTGCCCCTGCCTGCAAGCACATTCACCCATAGTCACCAGCACCCATTCCCACTCTTAAGTCTCCAGGCATGCTGTGTCTAAAATAAACACTATTTTTAACCACTGAAACGTGGATGCTTTTGTTAATTCTATTTAGAGACCATGCAAGATGCCAGCAAAATGTCCCATTTTACATCATCCCTCACCAGACCTGACAGTTGGAAACGCTTAGTTCTGCTCTGCTTCCATTGTGTTTCTGAAGTCATTTGAATGATTTAAATCAGAGATAAGTATTTGCAAATGAGCTGAAGAGAAAAAAAAAAAAAAAAAAGATGTGTCTGAAAACTCCAAACTGCCTCGTTAAGAATGTACTCGGTTCTAGTTTAATTCTTGGGGACTTGGTTAATGCTTGTAAAGTACAGTGGCAGCTCTCTGCTGATGGTAACATTTCACAGTAAAACTTTTAAAGATTCTGTTTCCAAATCAAGTAGTAAAAAGAATTCCATAAAAAAATGGAAGACAAGATTGCATATGAGGAGGCTTCTTTATTCACTTTTCCTTAAATTCACAAACTAATATTAAAAGAACACTTTTAATAGTGTGTCATTATATTGAGCATCTATTATATGTCAGCACTAATCTGTTCGCTAATCATGTGAGGCATGATCACACTGAATTCCTAAGACAGTTCCAAAAAGTATTACTAGCTTCACTTTCAGAGGAAAATACTGAGGATTGCAGACATCTAGAATTTGCCCAAAGTGAGACAATGACACAAGATTCGATCTAAAACTTGAGAAAATTTGACCCAAAAGTAACGAGTGTCTTTCTAATACTTGACTGTGTAGAAGATTCCACAGTTGATGTAAGTTCTGAATCACTATACTGTACACCAGAAACTAATATTACACTGTATGATAACTAACCGGAATTTAAATAAAAGCTTAAAAGAAAAAAAAGATTCCACATTTAGACACGACCAATGAACTGCAGCTGGTATTTCTGGGACACTCCCTCTACATGTCCCCAGGAATCCAGCTGGGACCTCCCATCATAAAGAATTCATAATTAAGTTGGAGAGGAAAGAGCCAGAGAAAGCCAAGAAAAGACGTGCCTGAGACATTGAGTCTTTGATCTTTCCACCTTATTTTGTTCCTGCTTTTCCAACAAATCACTCATTCCCTGCTAGCGATCTTTGCAAACTGCAACCCAATAAAGCAATTCATTCTATAATGAGAACTGTCCACCAGCTTCCCATCCTCTGAGAGCGTTTAAACTTCAAAAGGGGAATGCATTAATCTCCACAAATCCTTAACATCCCAGTGGTGTTAAATGCAAAAGAATAGGCCCTCACTTTTGCTCCTAGAGCTTGTGCCAGGGAGCATCTCTGCCCACTCTCCACTTCTGTCCCCACCCCCCGATAATTAGAGTGCCACATACATGCATTCAAATTACTTTAGCAGCCCACAAGTCAGTCTTGCTATTCTGAGACCCTCTCTTCTTTGCATGCAGTTCTATAAAAACCAAAGCTAACCATTGCATTGGCACAGAAATGAGTGGTTCAGTACATAATTTTATCAGTTCCTAAAGACTGAATTTGTATTGTAACAGAGGTAAGGAGAAGCCCTCGGAATTGAGAAAAAGATAAACAACAGGGTTTATGGGGTTCAGAAACCAACTCTGGTGATTTTGCCTCTAAGGCCTGAAGTGAAACCAGTCAGAACTCACCTGACCCCTTTTCTCAGACCACTAGAGGGCACTTAGTCGTAGACAGCAGAGCTCTGAATGAAGAAGCTCTCATTCATTTACCATAGGTGGTTGGCAGCTAGAGCAAATCTGAACGGGTATGGTCCTTAAGGCAGGTTGGGAGAATGGAAACCCCATGCTTCTGAGCCAGAAGTGACTCGCTTCCAATCCTGATTCTGCTGCCTTCCATTCTCTTTAACCACTTCGAGTCCATTTCTCACCAGAAAAACAGGGTGGATGTGTAGTGAGTGTTGGACGGATGAATCGGGACAACATATCTAAAATTGCTAGCACATATCCAGTGTGGAGTAGATGTTAGAAATGGGAAATTGAAGATGGCTTCTGTCTCCTGCACAGGCATTATTGAAATAGACAAATGAGGACATGAGGGGTATTAAAACATGGTTAGGGCTCTGAATTCTGGATTCCAATACCAGTGAGCAAGTTATTTAACCTTTCTATGCCTCATTTTTCCTCACCTGTAAAATACGATAATCCTAGTAACCAGTTCATACACTTGCGAGGATTACATGAGCTCTTAGGATACTGCCTGGCCCACTGCGAGCTCTCTGTAAGTGTTGCCTTTTTATGATTATTATAGTTATTAGTATCATTTGCACAAGACCAAGTAGACACACACACATACACACAAATCATGCCCAATGAAGCATGTTTGAAAGATGCAGAGATGTTTGGCCCATAGAAGAGGTCCCTCAGGGGGAGTTTGAGACCTGCCTTCCCTTTTATTAAAAAGCTATCAAGCACAAGAAGGTTTTTGATTCGTTGTGTTAGATCCTCAGGGATAAATCAGCCTCAATGGATCAAAGCAGCAGGGGATTTGTTTTGGCTTACTTTTAAGGGAGAAAAAAAAAAAAGGAAACAGTTTGAGCTGCTTAGAGATGAAACAGGATGCTCCTGAAGGGAAGGAGTTTCTGATCCCAGGAGAGTTCAAGCAGCACTTGGACACAACTTTGGCACAAGTGGCCCTGACAAACATTGACAGAGTGATGGAACAGCCAACCTTTATGAATCACTCCCCAAAGACAGAAGTTCATGATGATAAGGGAAATAATGGAGCCATGTAAATAGATGCTCCATAAATACTATAGCTTTAGTGCTCGGGACTGAAAAAATGCCTGAGGCCATCAGATTTGGTCCACATTTTCCACTGGGCCAGAACTTACTGCTTTGTGTTTGCCCATACCGTCCACCCCTTACAGTCAGAGCTGGCTCAGGAGCTTGCTTGCCTCTCAGTCTGAGATGATCTTTCAAGAAAACAGCAAGAAATGCTATTCATTTGAGATGAGAACCTGGCCTTTGGTGCACTGTTCCATTTTAATTCATGGCTTATTGGCAATCACTCATCTCCTGCTGGAAATTAATTAAGGCTTGTGTTCAGCAGGAGCTGGTATTTGCTTTGAATCCTGGACCCTACTGTCGAAACTTTGAAATGACAAAAACATGTCTCCAATTTGGGGCTCGATGAGGCACATTTGAAGAGCCCCCTGTCGCTCTCAGCTATTCTGTTCTGAACAATGTGCTATAAATGTTCTCGGCAACAATGCACAGGGTGGATTTCAGCCACCTGGAAGTTCCTGCTGATTTTGCCAGGAAAAAAAAAAAAGTCTACCTAGGACTGGACATAAAAGGCCAATTTGAAGGGGAAAAATTAGTATTTTCACTGGAGATTTAAAAATTACTCTCTTCATATTTTGCTTCTCTGGTCCTTTTATAAAAGAAGCAATGCACCATGTATAAGAAGGATAGTAAAAAGTTGATTATTTCTCACCCGTGAATTTCTCTTGTTTCTCTCCCAACTTCTTTTTAAAATCTCTATCCAGATTTGTGGTATTCTTCTAGCTTCCATCTACTTAGGAGGGAAAGTACAGCTCTTCCATTAGTGCAAGAACTAGCAGCTCCCTTTGCCGTAAAGGCAAATGGGGCCCAGAGACAAAACAACTGAGGAGATAAAATCATGACCTTGACTCTGAAACCCCAGATCTATATAAAGAGTAATGTGACAAAGAGGAAACAGGACACCTTTCAACCTAGATGCTCTTCTCATGTTTTCAGGAGCTGCTCATGGCAGCAGGTCTTCTATTTCAGGGATGCACACAGGATGTTAAGATGGAATCAATCCTACCTTTCCAGGAAAAGGCTATTTCTCACCTCTATTCCTTCTCCTAGTAAAAGCCACTAACCCTCTCCTAGTACAAGCAGCCTTGGAGTAGATTCCCTACCTCACAGCATAGCAGTGCAACCAGTGTAATTTTTTATAATTCTATTTGTCTGTTTACATTTTAATCTTATTATACCATCACTGTCCTCTATAGTCTGCAATGTCTAGATGCTATATTAATGACACAAGAGGATATTTAGTAAATGAAACTGTTTTTCAGTGGAAAAAAATAATACCTTAGTTTTTTTTTTAATACCTTAGTTTTTAATCAAAAAAGAAGACAGAAGCAATCAGTCTTCTAACAGAGTTTGTATGTGGATAAAAAGACATGTTAAAAAATAAATTTAATGGGGAGCCTGGATGGCTCAGTCAGTTAAGCATCTGCCTTTGGTTCAGGTCATGATCCTGGAATCCTGAAATCCTGGGTTTGAGCTCCCAGTCAGGCTCCCTGCTCAGTGGGGTTCTGCTTCTCCCTCCCCTTGTGTCCCCCTGCCATGCTAGTGTTCTCTCTCTCTCTCTCTCTCAAATAAAATCTTTTAAAAAATACATTTAAAAGGTTAAAAATGGAAAGCAACATTAGGGCATGCAACAAGCAACTTCCATCAGCAGCAGTGATTAAAATGCTCTTTAAACACAGGGAAAGAAAAGCTAAATAGTTGTACTGGGAACACACAATGAGAAAATGCAATGCGTTGTTATTAAATGTCTAATTGAAAGCCAAAGTTTTAACTACCTAAAGCACAACACTGGCTCCTGACATTAGATAGAATACAATTAAGAGGTTAATTCTGACCCAATTAAGTCTATTTAAACAATTGGACTCATAGCTGATTTAAAGTAGCCACCTCTCTGAGTCATATTATCAAGTTGCCAGGGTCTTGAATAGCTGTCATGACATCTGTAGATGCTATCATGAAAGAGGAGTAGCTCCCCAAATTAAAGAGTTGGCAAGGCTTCCCTTGAAAGAAATTAGTTAAGAATCTACAGTATCTTTCCTGACAAGTTACCAGTAATTCATTGAACATCCATGCTAGCTAAATAAAGCACCAGGTAAAAGATTGCAGAGAATACAAAGAAGAGAGTCTAACTCTGGTATTAGCAGCAACTATGCAAGAAAAAAAAGAAGAAAAATCCACAGATAATGAGAACATATAGGAAAACAAAAAGGGCTTACATGAATTGAGTTCTTCTTGGGTACTGGACACGATTTAAGGTACATCACACCTTAATAAGACTTTTAGTCTTCCCTACGTGCTTAGTAGGTAGTTGCTAGTATTATTATCCATTTTATGTATGAGACAGTTGAGGAAAAAAGGTTAAGTTATGTAACCAAGTGATTTCAGATAGCCACCGATGGTGGCGCCAGGATTCAAATCTAGGTAATCTGATGACAATACCACAGTCTTGACCTCCAAATTCCAACTCCTGGAGATGACATAAATACTGCTAATGTTCTGGAGTGTTGCCATGCAATCACAAAGCACAGTTCCAATTATATACTTAGAATAAATCATTCAAGGCAAACGTACTGGGTCAAAGGGTATGCCCATTTTAAATTTCAATAATATGTGATATCTAGACGTTGAGTAGACTCGAATGGCAGGAAAGGTACAGGAGGGTATTCCAGATGGTGGAAACAGCATGAGCAGCAGGATGAATGGGCATCATGATCCAGCAGCAGCAGGAGCTCCATTTGTCTGGTGTGTGGAGGACAGGAAGGAATGCATAATGGCAGTCTTGGTAAAGCAGTGGATGCTCTCTTACCATCATTCTGAACACCTTTTTTTTTTTTTTTTTTTCCAAAAGATTCAGATTCCCCTTGAATCCCTGCAATTGTACCCAATTGTATTGGCAAAGCTTGCATTCATTATTTGATAGAAACAACAACAACAACAACAAAGTAGTATGGATCTTTCAGTGCTTCCTATTCTTAATGAATTATCCTGAAACTTTTTGCAAAAGACAGCAAATGACTTCACTACTAAATTGTGAGTTACCAAACAAAACTCTTTGAAAGGGGCCTACTTTCTTTGAACTACAGGAAAGTTTTACTAGCAATAATGTTGCCTTTTAAATGGAAGATAATACTATTGAATATGCCATTAGTGGAATAGATGTTGCCTTAGGTTACATTCTTTGAAGGAGAGTTGAATTTCCAGGAAGCAGTTAGGGTTTCTCCCACTCCTTTGACTGGTTCCTGTGATTCCAGGCAGGGATCTAACTAGCAGAAACAGGCAAAGAAAAGCTTTTCTGAATACAGTGTCACAGCCCAGTAAACTGATCCAGGAGAGAACATCACAGTCACAGTATCAGGAACTGGGGCATCTCTCAAAAGGCTCAGGAGATCAGGGACCTTGTGGTGGATGGGCTGATTCATTAACCTGAAGTCCTTATCTCTACCTACAGATAAGTGTGGAGCAGATCTCCACTTAAGAAACAAAGTATAAAAACCTGTGCCTTTCCCCCAAGTTAAGAAATGTGATTTGCTTCGGCCAATAGGATGTTAGAAGGCATGACATACTAGGACATTGAAAAAAAAACACTTGGTGTCTCTACTTGTCTCTATGCCTCAGCCTCTCCCATGAGAATATTCTCCAGCTAGCCTGCTGGAGGATGAGATGTGGAGCAGACCTGAGTCTTTACAGTATTCCTAGCAGAAGCCCTCCTGAATCAGCCAACAGACTGCTGAGCACCAGTCATGTGAGTGAGCTCTTCCAAGACCAGCAGAGTCATCAAGGTGAACTCCACTTCACCAAATGTGTGAACAATGAATGTGTACCATTTCATTGCATGCCAGTGATGTTTAATGGTTGTAACACAGCATTATCACTGTGGCAAGATATAACTGATACATAAGATGACATTAAAGCAGAGCCTAGAGGAAGAAGCATCCAACTAAAACAAGGGAAATCCTTGAGTCTTGGGAGACAGTTAAAGTAGAGAGAAGTGGATGGATTTTAGATATATATTGGATATAAAATCAACAGGACACTGTGATAGATTAGATAGAGGGAGACAAGGGTCTAAAAGGTACCCAAAGATGACCCTTAGGTATCCAGCTTGGGTAACTAAGTAGATAGCTATGGAATTTATAAAAAAGAAGGATGGAGGAGGGGGCAAGTTTGGAGTATATAAAAGCTGAGAGTTCACTTATAGATGAGGAATCAGGGTGTGTGAGAGACGTGTAAGTGGCAGTGTCAGACAAAGAGCCCCCAAATCAAAAGTGATGTGTGGAAGAAATGGTCATATGAGTTTGGGAGTGGACGACAGGTATATTTCCAGCCATGAGGTTGAATGACATGACAAGAGTGTTGACTGAGAATGGAAGAGGACCTGAGCTGAAAAGTAGTCTGAATGCACATGTGGATGATGTTCATTTGTATGCTGAGGTACATGATAACATGTAGGTTTAATTGTGACTTCATCAGAAGCAAAAACAAAAAACTCAAAAACACTGTTATTGGGTTACTTGGATCCTAAGCCTCTAATTCAGGGTAATAGCATAATAGTCTAGAAAACGAGACTAGTGTAAGAAGAGAGTCCATCAGAAATGGCATGGAGACACTCCTGGAAGAAGAGAAATCTAGAAAACAATAGTTGTGGGATGAAGCATGTGAAGAAGAGCTGCTATAAGACTTTGCCTGAAGAGGATTTTAGGAAGTTTTACGGTCTCTCTTTTGCTACTTTTCAGTAAAAAAAATAATGAATAACTAGAGTCCCCCCCCCTTTTTCTCTCTCTCTAATTTAATGAAATATGTTTATAGTTAAAGTAGTACTTTAGATATCTGTTCTATTAGCATAACATATGCCCCATGCATCTGCTTGGTTGTTTCGGATGCTCCACCGCATTTAAATTCCCACGTGTTACATAATACCATCAGAGTTTGAATACAAGAAATGCTCAATAAAGAATGAAATTAAAGAATAGATAGTTTTTAAGTGCTATTATTTATCTTTCTGAGCAGTAAATAAATAACATGCAAACAAAAAAACAAAAGCAAAACAAGATTCAAATATTCAAATGAATAAGCATTTTACATTGGCTCATTTCATGGTGAGGTCCCCTCACCCCCCAAAAAAAATCCAGATTCCACATTTCTAAACAGAACTTCTTTGTTCAGTCAATAAAGCACTTTTCAGTACATTTATTCTAAAGTATATCAGATTAAAAATAAATATTAGAAATAGAGCCAAGGTAATATTTCATAAAATGATGAATGGTTTGAGAAACAGGAACACAAAATGTATTGGATTTTTTCCTTTGCACCTGTGAGTTGCAAGGGCTCCTGAAAGAGAATGTAAAGCCTAGCAATCGCTCTCCTAGGTTTTGAGCTTTATGATCTTGATTCAAATTCTTACTTCATCTTATTTGAAAGAACAGGCATTTGGTTGTTCCGTGATTCAAAACAGCAAGAAAAGAGCATATGAGTATGCGAAATCATGCAGGGCAGCTTTTGGTAACGAAGGCAAAGAGAGAGCTCCCTCCTAAGCTAGTAAGAAAGCAAATGAACGTGGAGGCTTAGGATCGAAGGTGACCCCTCAGGGGCGCTGCTCAGGGTACACTGATTTTAATAGCTCTTGACCAGCCAGACAGCCATGAATGTTCCTGAAACATGTCTTGCTTTTGCTTCTAACAGCAGTGTGTATAACTCACCTTTACAAGCCCTTCACAATGGTTATACACCAAGGATGGGGATGTCCTCAGAATCCCAAGAAAGCTTTCTTTCGCCAATCAACAGCATCCACTCTCAACTGTCCCTCAATAATTATTATTACTTGGCATTAAATTGCTCTTCCTCATTTTCTCTCACTCCCCTTTGGAATTTTTATCAATAAACAAAGAGAATATGTTATTTAGTTGCTTTTTCCTATACTACTTTGGTATTGTCTATTACTGGTCATCAGTGCACTCAACTCATCTCTGAATATTGACATTGTTACCACTAACGTGACTAATCACCTTTCCTGAGTTTAAATTTATCTTTCTTGCAGAAAAAAGAAAAAGGCTAATAGTTTTCAATATAGAAAAAAAAAAAAACAGAGCCATCTAATTCTTGACTTTATATACAAATGTAATACACATGTACATATATATTAAGACATATGTCTCATATATATAAACTCCTGTTACCCAAGTCCTTTCAAAACAAGAGGAAAAAATGATACACTAAGAATACAGCACAATCTTTATCTGGGTAGAATTTTTTAAAAATATTTTATTTATTTATTCCTAAGAGAGAGTGGCAGAGACACAGGCAGAAGGAGAAGCAGGCTCCATGCAGGGAGCCCGAAGTGGGACTCGATCCTGGGTCTCCAGGATCTGGCCCTGGGCTGAAGGCAGCGCTAAATCACTGAGCCACCAGGGCTGCCCTATCTGGGTAGAAATTATTTAATATCAAAAAAATATACTTTATACTCTCATTTTCCATATGAATGGCTACTTAAACATATGGTTGCTTCATCATATATAAATAATGTCTAGATGAAGCTACAGCAGGTACAAAGCGATTGCACACCTTTATAACCTTCCTCTGTACCTGCCCTACACTTTATGAAGAATCCTCAATTGCTCCAGAGCTCTTCCACCTGTGCCATAAGTTGCCAGTAAGAGAACAGGCTCAATAAAAGCTGAGAATGCCTTGGTTGACTTAACAGAACACCCAGGGGAAGAAACACAAAACAAGGAGTCATAATTCAAAAGAAAATGGCTATTCACATGGTCCCTCCCTCCCTTTCTTCACTTGTTTTCCTCAAATCATCTTTCCTTTTAGCCTCAAGACAACCATTTATAACTACAAAGTTCATGGGAAATGGGACCGAAAGGAGGTTTTCTAGGCCAATAACCTTGTGTTATTACCTCAGCTGGACAAGATGCAGAGAGCTCCAAGTTCTTGGTGTGCACACACCTGTTCCAATTCCCCGCCTTCATGATTCTATGAAGGTTTAAGAGGGCAGGATACAGTAAGGAAATGAGGATAATGCTATTCCATATAATTCCCTAAATGACACTGATGGGCTATGGGAAATGATTCCAGATGTGTTTGTAGGATAGATAGATACACTCTGAGCATATGTACACACACATACACACACACATTTAAGATACAACATTGCACTAAATAAACATGAAAGTTGCTTTTATCAAGCTACAGCAGGGTTTAACTGATGTAATTAAATTAACATACTCAGTGGCTAGTTACTGACAAAATACTACATATCTGTTTTTGAAATGTGGTACTGTTCTGACAGCTGGTCTTCACATGAAAATAATCACAGTAACTACCTCAGCATATATGTCAAATGCCCGTATTATTTGGTTGAGGCAAATTCACTCAATAAACGTAATCAAAATCAGTTCAGTATACTTTCTCCTACTAAAAAAAAAAAAAAAAAAGTAAAATTTATTCATTGTCTTATTAGGTTGAATAACGTATTAAACCAAACACAAAAAGACATTCCTTCTGGTTCTGTGTGAATGTGTATAAAATCTAATCTTCAAAATACTTAACCTAAAAGCCTATATAGAAAAAAAAAATTGAGGATTTTATGTATATTCTGACTAATGGCCAAATGATAACTAATATCTTCACATCAAAACATAATTGAAAATTATAACTATAATTTATTTATAAATTAATTTTTATAATTGTAAGATTTCCAGTTATTTATTTATTTGAATTCTTTTTGGTAAGCAAAGATAGATTTGATGCATAAATATATCCTAGGAATTCTTTTTCTTTTTTTAAGGTAGGATATAAACATGGTGCCCTGGAAGTTCTCATAATTATCAGAAAACATGCAAAAAAACTCATAATACAATGTATAAAATACAAAAAAAGACTCAATACTGAGATAAGGCCTTAACAAAGAAAATTTTCCTTCTATCATATTTTTATATCATTTGATTACAAATACCATACACACTATATATCATATACCTGTTATATTCTACATCATTATAATAAAATAAATAACCATTTACCCACCTCCCCAACTGAAGACATAGAGGGTTACTAATATCACTGCATGATCTATATATTCCTCCCATATCACATCTTTCTATCTATATACCTGCCAGAAGAAAACATTTCCTTAAATTCTGGGTTGATGCAGGCTTGTATAGTTTTATCAAATAGGCATATATCCATAAGTACCATTTTAAACTGTCTTCTCTTTGAACTTTATAAAAAGTATATCATACAGTGTACAGTATTTTGGAGCTTTCTTTCTTCTTTTAGGCTTGTATTTCAAGTTTGTAAAATTTCCAGTTATTATCACATATAGCAGTTCATTCATTTTAATTGTAACATAATATTTCACTGTAGGAATATACCACAATTTATTCTCTAATTGATGGTCATTAGAGTGTCCCCCCAACTTTTTTGGGGGGGCATTGAATATAATGTTCAATTTCACAAAATACTATGAAATTGTTTTCAGAATGGAGGTATCAATTTAATCTTCCGCCAGGAGACCAGAGGCCCTCTCTACAATGCACCGCATCCTCAACCCTTGATTTTGTCCAACTTTTATTTTATTTTTTAAAAATTTTATTTATTTATTTATTTATTTATTTATTTATTTATTTATTTATTTATGAAAGACAGAGAGAGAAAGAGAGAGGCAGAGACATAGGCAGAGGGAGAGGGCCTAGGGGGCCCAATGTGGGACTTGATCCCTGAAACCCAGGATCATGCCCTGAGCCGAAAGCAGAGTTCAACCGCTGAGCCATCCAGGTATCCTCGTCCAACTTTTGAATGTTCACCAATCTATTGAGCATAGAACATTTCACTGGGATGTTAATTTGCATTTCCTTTACCTATGATGTAGAACAGAATGACTGTATATATCAATCTGACCAGGAATAAAGGATGGATGTAGAACAATATGTCATTGTGAGGGGCAGGAAGGCAAATGTCACCTTTGGCAAACTGGGATCACTTTTCATTGCCTTGCATTGTGATAGGCTCATAAAAAGTACTTTCTTCTAAATATATGATTTAGGTCACCCTCTAAGGAAGCTTACAATTTCACAAGGAAAATGACTTTTTGAGTGAAAAAAAAAGTTTGGAATGAAACACATTCTTATAGTCTTGGGCACATAGTGGGTGCTCTCTAAATTTTTTTAGAATGAAAAATTGCACAAGATGTCCTAAGATAAGCATTTCAAAAAGGATATCCTCCAGCTGTCTCATCATGCCCTAAAATAGAAATACTCTTTTCTACCCCCAAACCTATACCCTTCTAGTCTCTCCCTTCTCTGCGGTGGCATCTGTGCCTACCCACATTCTTAGAATGGAAAACTAAGTCATCCTTGACTCTGCTGTCCCCTCTATGCCTTCATTCATGAACAACAGTGTCCTGTCAGCTTTTCCTACTGAATGCTTCTACAGCTCAGTGATTCTCAAAGTGTGTTCCACAGATCACTGGGTTTCTCTAAGGCCCTTTCAGAGCATGTCTAGGGTCATTCCTCTTTTCACTATGTTAACATTTGCACTTTGTACAAAAGCAATGGCAGATAAAACTGCTGGTAACTTCACATGAATCAAGACAATGGCACTAGAGTTCTAGTGTTGGAGAAGTCAGTCATTAGATTCTTCATTCCCACACTATTAGAAAAATACCCTTAACAACACTTTTCTTGAAGCAGTAAAAATTACCAATTTTATTAAGTCTTAACTGTTAAGACCATGATTTTTATTTTGTTAAAGATTTTATTTATTTATTTATTTATTTATTTATTTATTTATTTATTCTTGAGAAACACAAAGAGAGAGGCAGAGACATAGGCAGAGGGAGACGCAGGCTCCCTGCAGGGAGCCCAATATGGGACTTGATCCCAGGACCCTGGGATCACAACCTGAGCCAAAGATAGATGCTCAACCACTGAACCACCCAGGTGCCCCAAGAGTATGATTTTTAATATTCTATATAGCAAAATAGAAGCAGGCAGAGGCATTACTTGTGCAGTATACTGAAGCACTTATTGGATTGTTTAAGTTTTGAATGAAAGGAGTCATTCTTCCTATGTAATATGATTTCTACTTAAAAGAATGAGTG
The DNA here is from genome assembly GCF_053574225.1 of Canis aureus. Classification (NCBI taxonomy): domain Eukaryota; kingdom Metazoa; phylum Chordata; class Mammalia; order Carnivora; family Canidae; genus Canis; species Canis aureus. The sequence continues at coordinate 19,322,927 of NC_135636.1, forward strand.
ACAGGCAAACTAGCATTATTCAGACTTGGGTACATGGCAGATATTTTCTTGAAAATGAATGAAATGAGTCTGTCATTTCAAGATAAATAACTGACAGTTTTTGTTGCCACTGATAAAATTCAAGCTTCCATGCAAAAATCCAAATTTTTGAAAAATTATATTCACCTCCATGAGCTTGACAGCTCATCAATACCTACAGACTTTTCTGATAAGTGGTAACGTAAATGAATGTGACCACATATGAAATCGATTCATGCTAAGACCAAATAGTATGTCTTTGGAACTAAAGTATCAATGAAAAGATGACACTTCAATGTGAAGAATTCTTCCTTACTGTGGCTATTGAGCCCATCCCCTACTAAGTCCATTCACTCATTTCACCATCAAATATTTAATGTGCATCTAGTCTGTACTCGATTCTGGGACAGAGTAGTGATAACAACTGAACAAAAATCCCAGACACTGAGAAGTTCTGCATATATTAATTAACTTAATGCCCATAACTAAGTTATGAGAAAATATTCATAATCTCATTCCGAAGTTGAAGAAATTAAATCATAGGGAGTTTGAGTGACTTGATTAAATCATAAGCTCGTAAGTAATGGAAACAAGCATTTTTTAAATCCATTCATCATAGTAGTGTTATGTGTGATGACAATATGATGCAGTTGAATATCATCAAATATGCTTTAAATTACTCCCTAACTCTATAATAATTTTACTATCTGACACTCAGAGCATCCTAACTAAGTGCCTGGTACCCTTTAAAGAACTGTGGGGGAATTAATTCTCATAGTAATCTTACAAAATAAGTACAGAGTATGTGCCCTTTTTACAGATGAGGAAGTTGAGGTCCACATATTATATAATTTATCAGTGTTAAATATCTAAAAAGAGGATTGGACTCAGACTTCCTGCTCCTTGAGATCCTTTTCTTAATCTATTAGGCTATATTTCTTCATAAAACACAACTGTGCTTATTCTTATTCTCAAAGTTTTTATTCTCAAAGGTAACAAATAAATCAGGTACCAGGTACTAAGATTTTAAAAGCTTGATATGACATATTAGGCTATACTTCTTCATAAAACACAACTGTGCTTGAGTTCTCATTCTCAAAGGTAACAAATAAATCAGGTACCAGGTATTAAGATTTTAGAAGCTTGATATGACATAGAAAGAAATCAACCTTACACGCAATCAAAACTTTTTTGGTTTCCTCATCCAATCCTCATTCATCCTGAGGGATCTGAGGGCTATCTTAAAAATTGCTGATTAGAAAGCCCAAACATCTTTTCGTTCCTTTCTTCAATTTCTGTTCTAGTTCTAGAACACAGCATCTCTAGATGCTCTAGATGCTCTAGAACACAGCATCTCTCTACCACAGAGGGTTGTACACAATAAAAATGAGATCACAATGTAGGAATCTGGAAGTATTTGAGAGCATTTTCAGGGGTAATTTTGACTCTGTGGCATTTTTCCTTTAGGTTACTGACTGTACATTCTATTCTTTACTATCACAAAACCAGGGGCAACATTTTTCTTATAAGACTCCAGAGATGGGCAGCCCTGGTGGCTCAGCGGTTTAGTGCCGCCTTCAGCCCAGGGCCTGATCCTGGAGACCCAGGATCGAGTCCCACATCAGGCTTCCTGCATGGAGCCTGCTTCTCCCTCTGCCTGTGTCTCTGCCTCCTCTCTGTCTCTTTCACGAATAAATAAAATCTTAAAAAAAAAAAAAAAGAATCCAGAGACCACAGAAAAACCCTCTAATAGGTACTGAAAAACATTCCTAAAGCTATCTGGAGTGGGAGTGGGGGGAAAAGCAGAAGGATTAATCTAGGAATCAAAATTAGTTAATATAAACATTTCATCAATCTTAATGCTATTTTCATGAGCATACCACTATGATAATCTAGGTGCTTCAATATTCACATCTCTAAAATGAGGGTAAAAATAGCACCTACCTCATGGCCAACTTCTGAAGATTAAATAAACTTAATCTGGCAAGTGCTCAGGATATTGTCCAGCATATGGTGAACACTACACTTTGTTAATTAAAATAAAATGGAAATGTGTCACTGAGTTATATAATGAAGCACACAGAGCTAGATGTACATCTCCAAGTCCCAAAAAAGTAAACCAGATATATGTTTGGTAGGTTCTCCTGGTCTATAGTGTCTATAAAGTCACGCTATTCCTAAGGAATTGGTTGAGGAATACAGGTTGTTCCTGGGCTTCCATGAGTAGCTTCACAATGGAAAATAGAACCAGATGGGAAAGCTTTTCTTGAACCTTGTGCCTGGTGTCAATGACCACACTTCTTTTGTTCTGTTTTCCTTCTCATGGTCAAGAAGAAGGTATACAGGTGGGCAAACAGCAGCGGCACTTGGAAGGTGGCAAGACAGCCTGTGTGGTGCCAGTCAGAAGGTCTAAATAATGAGACCACAGACAGCAGACCCTGGGAAGGAGCTGGATTTATTTCTCTTTGGCCTGGAATGCACTTTGCCATTTCTCCTTCACCTCTGACAATGCTAAACATCAGTGTTGCATTTTCAAGATTAATTTTTAAACCCACTAAAAATTACTGCAACACAGAAGCTTCTATTCAATTTTCAGTTTGGCTAGGCATTCTTCTTTTTCCTTCCAAAAAAATGGTTACTGAGGGTTCACTCAAAGCCAAGTATCATGATGGGCATCCTGAAAAAATTGATGAACAAAATCCCAAAGCACTATAAAGTACAGTTTATAGTCTTTACAGTCTGCATAATCTCATCCATGGTTCTAGTTTAATTTATATCCTTCTAAATTGGGATACAGTATTGTATTATAAAATGTATGATGGATAATTGCTTTAGTTAAATGTCTCCAAGTCAGGGGCATATGTTTTCCAGATGATGGGCTCCGTGTAAGGTCAGGGACAAGAGCTGGGAACTGGTGTGGAGAAGCTGCTGGTATAAAAAAGAAATTCAAAGCAACACAATTTGTAGATGGATATTGTAATAGATGCTATAGGGTCCCATCTCCCCTTGGCATTGACCATTCCCACATAGGCACAACTCTACAGCTACAAGTGCAAAAGCAGTTCTTTCTTTCTTTCGAAGGCTTTCTCTGGCTGACATAGCCTGCCAGGCCCATGCCCAGAAGTGCTGGGATTAATACCCTATCCCTCAGGAGCAGCCCTACACCGATGACTGATGGGAGGGGTGAATATATATCCCAGTTGACTTGTTCCTTAGTTATTATTATTATTCTCAAGTACAAGATCTGTGGTGTCTCCCAGAGAACCCCAGAGGCAGAGCTGTCCCAGCAGTAACTAGTTCGATAATGTACTGTTAGTGTTGTTGACTCTGGTTTCCCTGGCTCTCTTCCCACTTCTTGTTGGGGTTTTCTGGCACCACTTTCCAGAAAAACTACTTGCAGTCTCTTCCTGGGGGAGCTCAAATCAAGACAGGGTAATCCAGGGTGCTCTGTTGAGTTTTAGAGTCAATTTTCCTCCTTTATGTCTGGACCTCAACAGCAAAATCAATTTCTATTTACCTACCAAATAAAAGGCAAGTCTCAATTTTTCATAAACTGTTATACAGCTGCCTTTGGACAGCTTTTAAGAAGCCTAGTGCACCATTTTAGGGTACACAGGAAAAATTAATAGGACCCAAGGAAGCCAAGAAATCAATTAGAGTGAATCAGGTTATAAATCTCCAGTTGCCTGCTGTTTTACATTACATGTTGAAATATCACAAAAGACAAATCAAATGATCTTTGTGAAATTATAACTGTTGGCATTCTCTGCTATTAGGCCCTGGCACTCGCTCATTAGTTACTTTTAAGCAGTTGGGAAAGAGTGTCAGAACACAGCAAGGCTAATGGTTCACAGTCATGAGAGGCTGGAAGAGAAACAGAAGGTGGAACAGTCTAAGAGTCATACACTCTCAATGACTGAGGACATTGGGCAGTATTAAGGCTTTGTTTGCCTCGAGATCAACCACAGTGATGTCTGTCTTTATGTATCAGCCTGAGTGGCCTCATTTACAGCTTCACCTTCAACAGAGACCTTCCTTCATAGCATTTAAGGTGCCAAATTTGGGAGCCAGTTGCCTGGGTTCAAAACCTGTTCCACCTCTAAGCAGTTGTGAAATGTTGAGCAAATGACTTAACCTATGCCTCATGTTCCTCGCCTGTAAAATGGAAATACTAGTAGAATCTACACTGGGGAAAGGGACCTGGCTGGCTCACCTGGTGAGCATCTGACTCTTGATTTCAGCTCAGGTTGTGATCTCTAGGTTGTGAGATCGAGCCCCATGTGGGACTCTGCACTCCATGCCGACTCTGCTTGTCCCTCTCCCTCTCCTCCCTGCTCCCTTACTCTCTCTCTCTCTCAAATAAATAAAGAAGTAATCTTAAAAATAAAGAATCTACATTGGCAGCTATGAGGATTAATGAGTTACACCCTTGCTACTTATTGGAGCTCCACTGCAGACACACAACATCAGTACCCCAGTGGGGCAGGGGACCAGGAAGTTGGATAGAAATGCATTTTAACAAGATCCTCGGGGGAATGTGTGTGCACATTAAAGCCTGAGAAGTACTGACTTAACACGTGTCAGGTGCTTAGAGCAGACCCAGACAGGCTGGAAATGCCCTATCCATTTTTGCTATCATCATTTCCACTAATGAGACACTTCCCCAGGAAAGCCTTTAGTAATCTCCAAGAATAAGGTAAGTACTTCTATAACACTATTCTTTCATGGGAAAGGCCCTGGTCATACTTTTGCATTCTTTCGCATAGTTACTTGATACATGTCTTTCTCCCAGGTTTAATATACATGGTGTCACAGATCCCATGTCCTAGATGCGTACTGGTGAGGGAAAGGTAGATAAACATGCGACCTGCTAACACAGCGTTCATAGGAGAATCGGAGAGCGGAGAGGCAGAAACCAAATGGAATAGGGAAGAGAAAGAAGACAGGTATGTTTATGATCTCAGGCAAAGCTCTAGTCTCAACTGATCCTGTAGAGAACTCCATAGCTCAAACTATATTAGTGTCTCCAGCCTTAAGGCAAAGGAGCTGGACATTCATTAGTGGGTCCCAGTCACTCACTGTCTAGAGACTTCCCCAGGAGGAAACTCCAAGGCACTCCTGGCACCTTTGGAAGGGTAGCCTAAGGAAGGCCTTCTGAAGAAAAGAGCAGGAATTAAAGCGTGAAGCTCACAAAGCTGCAGGATGGGAACCCAGGACCAAGAAGCAGGGATCTAAGGCCATCTGGGCACATCACTGAAAGTGTCCACTACAGCTTGGCACTATATAGATGGTCCCAAATGGGTCTCTTTGCCATCCTACCCCACTGCACCCCCAATCACTCATGTCTTCCATAAATTATGTCCTGAGTACCTGCTATGCACCAGACACTGCTGGTGATACAGTACTGATGAAATATGGAGCTTATGAAACCTAGCCGAGAAGAAGCTGATAATAAGCAGTAAACATATAAATATGTCAGAGATTTCCAGTTGATGGTAAGTGCTATGATTATATAAAACAGACTAATAGAAAGAATGACTGCAGAGGGCAGGGACAAGAAAGTGAAGTTGGTAACTGGAGTTGATGCTTCCATGCCCCAGTCAGGTCCCCTGCACTGGGCTGGGGCCCCCATTCCAGATGTTGCAGGTGCTAACAGCTCCAATCTGTAACCTCAGGAGAATGGCCCTTGGCTGAGGAGTACCACTTCATCTGGAGGTGGCTGGAAAGTGATGTACCCATCCCTGAGAAGGGGAAGGTGCTGGTGGCCAAAGACTGCTGGCACACTTTGTTGCAACTCATACTCTAGAACTTCCTATGGGACCAGGTTAAGGCAAGACCTCTCTCACTCCACCTTTACTCACCTTCTATCTCTCCACCATTCTGATTCTCTCACTCTCTTTCTTCTGAGATCACTCCCTCAATAAATCACTTGCTTGAGAAGCCTTATCTCTGGCTCGGCTTCTACAGAACCTGACATAAGATAGTAAATTTTCTTTCCAGAATTTTTTTTCCCTGCCAGGATCCCAGGGACAGTGTTCCAGATCTCTAGCTAGATGGGCAGCCGCTTTCCATTTCCTTGTAGCCTCTGAACCCGCCAGGTAAGGAAGCAGGGTAGCAAAAGGCCACTTTCACATTTGCATTGGCCTCCTGACAGACCTAAAACACAGATGTCAAGATCTGCTGGAAATTCCCTATGTATTGGTTGGGAAGGTCCCTTGCTGTTCAGCTGGCACTATCTTGAATCATGGAGAGACACATGGTTGAGTTATATCTTGAATAAAGAAGTCTTCTAGTTATTGTGCACTTACTGATCTGTCACCAACCATGAGAATCAAAATGGCCAAATCCACCACACATCTTTTTCCTTTTCTCTTTTTTTTTTTTTTTGTCTTTTTCCTTTTCTCAATGAAAACATCTAAAATCTTTCTTAAGGGTGACATCAGCAAAAGCAACCCAAACCCTCACTGCTCATTTCATTGGTTATAAATAGGGTTTTACTGCCCAGTTGTTTCGGAGGCAGTAGTGAAGCAAAGATCATTGTCACATGTTAATGCCATAAAATCCTTGAGCAGTTACTAGTCTGTGTAGGTGACATCGAGGTGACGAACAAGCCAAGAGGGTCCATGCTGATTCTTTGTACATCGATCAGGAGGATGCTATGATTTTGTTGGCTTAATTATTACAACTTGTAGAGATGAATGCAAGGAACATGCTTGCCTTGTCGGCAGCCTCCCAGGGGACTGGTACTGAGTAATTGCTTTCCATCCCTGTAGGAATCATTGACATGGAACCACAGGCACCATCTGGCTCTCTGTCCCTCCCCCTCATGACTAGTAAGCCTCCTAGGGACAGAACGAAGTGTTTGGGGTGGCAGTTCTCATCAATACGCCGATGACATCTTGTCTCCTTCTTTATTCTAATCACAAACTCTTGCAGTTTTAAACATTCTTGACACTTGAAAAACGATGCTAAACACAAATATAAAAGATATATAAATTTATATTCACATATCAAGTAAGATATAAATAATATATACCAGCAATTATGAAGAATTATACAAATATATCTATACATAAATGGAAATAAATATTACATATATAAAAATATAATATTGAAGTGGGAGCCTCTGGGGTAAAGGGTAAAGAAACTCATATGTGAACATGTAAGAAATATTTAATACACAGTACTATAAAAATTGGCTGGTGATTTCTGAAAAAGATGTAGTCATTTAGGTCTCACCAATCACCAAAAATGAAACTAAATTCTTGGATTAAAATAAAAGGTAAGTACTAAAATATGAGATAAAAAGTATGGATTCGAGTATCTAACAGCTTAATGGATGACTTGAATGACTTTTTTTTGTTGTTCATAAAACAAACGGAAGAAATATAGAAAATCTTACTGGTAATTTCAACAGGACAAGACTTTTCAACTTTTTCAGACCAAAACCATCATACATAGTTACAAGGAAAACAGAAAACTAGGAAACTATTTTATTACATATATAACAGATTAAGGGATAATGGCCTAATTATAAAGAGATTGCTTAATATAAAAAGTTCTGAGAAATGAATCTCTTTAATTCATTAAAAGAAATCTTTTAAAAGTATTCAAGAGCTCTAACATATAAAAGGCATTCAATAACTATTTGCTCAATAATTAGCAATTAATAAACAATTGACAAAGGGGGAAATGTGCAAAGAATACACACATACAATTCACATGGAAGAAAATGGACAGATTCATACATGGGATGCTTTGAATGATGGCCCATTCTCTAGCTCCTGGGAGTATTGGCTGCTAACAGCTCATAATTGTCCCTTCTAAATATTGCTTTCATCCAAATAGGAGTCATCTCACCTGGGAACCTACAGGTTTATCCTGGGGCCAACCTCAGCAAATCATTGACTCTCATGAGTGGGAAGGAGCCAGAAAACAAAAGGAAGTAGGACAATAATATATGATACTTCTATGGAAATCACTAAAACAATTTTTGCCAGAACATCAAATAATAAAACCAGATCATCGTATACTATGGGGATTATAAAAGTAGATATAGTCTAAGTTAATGGCATTAATATAAACTTGGCATTTGCACATAAGATGGCAGCCTGAAAAACCTACCTTTCCATTTTGTGCTATGCCTCTCAGACACCTTCTTAAAAGGCCGATGGACTACAAAATAGACTACAAGTGCAGGGAATCAGCCCTGACACAACACCAGCAATATTCAACATCAAACTTCTGCTACATATAATTGAGAAGGGAAACACTAAGGACTACCTTGCTGCCTTCATCTTGAGAAAGAACCATAACATGACTGAAAGTAATCCTTGCAGGATCATAGGAACCCTGCCACCCCCAGTTGGTAGGTATAGGTTATCAGGCCATGGGAGTAGCAAACCCCAATAAAGAATCTTGTGAAGAAGCTATTCAAGCAAACATTTGATCATCTTTGTGACCCAGAATGTATGTTGATGATATAGCAAGTAGAAGAAAGTCATACGTGTTCACACTTTGTACTTGATAAGGAGGATATGCTAACAAGAAAGTTAAATACATAAAGCCACCATGCCCTTCAAGCAGGTAGGTCACTAACTAACAATATAAATATATTAATACAACATCCAGAGAAGGATTTCTAAACAAACAAACAAACAAACAAAAAAACCTTTTTAAATATAGACTCATGAAAAGATCCAACCATCATTATTTCATACAATGGTCAGGTCAACATCAGAGATGAGTCTTTGTTCAAGAATGAATAAATAGGGATCCCTGGGTGGCGCAGCGGTTTGGCGCCTGCCTTTGGCCCAGGGCGCGATCCTGGAGACCCGGGATCGAATCCCACATCGGGCTCCCGGTGCATGGAGCCTGCTTCTCCCTCTGCCTGTGTCTCTGCCTCTCTCTCTCTCTCTGTAACTATCATAAATAAATAAATAAAAAAAAAAAAAAAAAAAAAAGAATGAATAAATACTAAAATGAATAAAAAATTTTAATAAAAAAATTTAAAAGCTTGACCCCTAAAGATATTTTTTAAAGGAAAAAAAAATGAGGAGAAGGAGCATACATTTGAAGAGCAAAACAAGTGAAGCATTTGCTTTATAGGATCAATAAAATTCCTGAAAACAAGAACTATATAAACAATGAAAAGATAAGGCCAGAGAATGAGATAAAACAGGAGTTAAGACATCGGCAGAAACAAAACAAGAGCTAGATAGGCTAGAAACACAATGTCAAGAAAGAAAATTACCATAGTAAAAGTAAAATCTTTGTTAGAAACAGGACACATAATTGTCAGAGCAGAAAAATCAAACCACTGGTGCAGGAGCAAGCCTTTCAAACTCCCAGAATGAGGAGGAAAGATGAGATAAAGACAATGAAAAGAAGATAACACCTATAAAAGCAAAGGTAAACCCAAATAATTCAAACTGAAACACCAGAGAATGAGGCTAGATATATCCAAGAAAAGTGAGAATTAAGAACAGAATGGTAGGGAATATTTCCAAATCTGTCTGTCTAACTTAACTTCTGATATTCCAGGAGAAAATTATGAAATATCATTAATGTCCATACATGTTATAATAAGTTGATTTCTTTTTTTTTAATATTTTAAGAAAGAAAAAATCCTTAAGGTTTTGGAAAGATAAAACAAAACAGCAATATCTTAAGAAAAAAATAAAAATCACCTCTCCTAGCACATACCAGAAGGTGACAGGAAAGGTCTAGAGAGTTGTGAATAAAAACAGCCATAATGAAGGATTCTATACAATCACCCAAGTACTTCGGTAAAGTCAATAGAAAGATATTTTGATAGGCTTGAGCACCTCAAACATAACTCTTTCTCAAAAGTATCATTAAAGTATTTACTCAACTATGACACAAATCAAAATAAAGTTTCACAATGGGGGGTCCTAATTAAAGAAGAAAAAACTAGCAATAAGTATTAAATACAGTAAAATGTGGGAGTAAATCTTAATTGTTTACTCCTTGACTTTCTCATTAAATGAACATTTAGTGATCACTGACTAAATATAAATAAAATCTTTGTTGTAAATACAGTAACAGAACAAATTTTCAAGAATACATATACTTACTGAAAGAGAAGAGTAACTCCAAAGTGGGAAAATATTTAAGCTTATTTAAAGAACTATAAATTATATATCTGTGAATAAACTATATATACTATCTGTATCATACAAAAAGCTTTCACAAATTAGCAAGTAGGAAAAGAGAAAAAGATCACTTAGAGAAAATTTATTTATTTATTTTTAACAGATGTTATTTATTTATTCTTAAGAGATACAGAGAAAGGCAGGGACACACGCAGAGGGAGAAGCAGGCTCCCTGTGGGGAGCCTGATGTGGGACTCGATCCCAGAACCCCAGGACCATGACCTGAGCCGAAGACAGATTGTCAACCACTGAGCCACCCAGGCATCCCCATTTACAAGAAATTTAAACTAAATGCCCAAATTATCAGGAAAAAAATTTAAGGTTTCACTGTTGTTCATTATCAAGGAAATTGAAACTAAAACAATAATATGAGGCAGCTTATTAACTCTCAAGTCTTAAAACATCTACTATTTAGTGGGAAAAACTTTGTGCAGTAAATCTTTTAGACTTAACTGAAGGAGTATAATTTTGTATCACCATTATGAAATTATTAATAACCTTAAGATGTTCATTGTATCTCTAAGTTAAGGATCTTAACCACAAAAATATTTATAAATACGGGTGCCTTCAGAAAAATTTCTAAATATTCAGAAGTATGAACTCAGTTAATTATATTGTGATATGTACGTAGTATGTAATATTATTCAACCACTAAAATAATGTTTTGGAGGTTGTTGAATATTGGAGGAAATATTCAGGGTATGTTATTACAGTAAATAAAAACAGCATATTTTAACATATAGTGTGATTCTGTTTTACAGTATTGAATGCATTAAAGAAATGGAAGGAAATATGCCAAAAGTTAAAGATGAAATTATCCTTGGACTGTGAGTTTATGGATGATACTTATTTTCTTATATTTTTATGTATTTTAGCTAAGATTGCCAGCTAACCCCAATATTCAATCTTCTTCTCTTCCTATAGCAATAAAACTACTAATATGACCTGAGCATATAACTATAAGAAATCAAGGCTAAGTTATGCAGTTTTCCTTGTGTGACTGAGCACAGAATACAATTTAAATGGAAGTGAATACAGGACTTCTGAGAATGTCCAGAATATTCATTTCTCATTTCTACTTCTTGTTACAAGGCTGGAGTTGAAGCCTGTCAGACCATGACTTGCAAGAGGTCGGCAGCATGGTAATAGGAAAGAGTCCCAGGCCCAGACACCATGAAACAAACACCACAATAGCTTTGACTATTATCACACAGTAAGTAATATGGGATAGAAATAAAATGTAACCATAAGACACTTGGATCTTTGTTGCAGCAGCTAGACTCATATTCTAACATACACACCTTCCAAAATGTCTACCTTGTTCCCTTATTATTTTATGGTAGAAAATAGTATTTAAAAAAAAAGAAAAAAATGGAGTTTTTAATTAAAAACAGTTGGGGAAAGAAAAAGAAAGAAAGCAGTTGGGACAAGACTTAACTTGGACACATACAGTCAAAAAACAAAACAAAATAAAATGAACTACTAATGAATGCTTGTGATTGATTATTTTCTCTCATTTTATTTGTTTTTTAAACAAGTAGATTTAAGGCAATAAAATCTATAAAATGCTGCCTCCATATTACTGCTGTCATTTTTCCCCACTTGATATCACACAAAATTAAAATTACTTTATTATTGACCAGAAATCTTTAAACAGCTTCCTTCCGAAGATCTAGAGGAACAGAGAATGTTGATTATATCCCTTCAATTTCCAATGCAAATTCAAAATACCAGATGACATAAAAACAGAGAGCTAAAGAGCTGTCTTTCACCCAACATGACCAGCTGACCTAGCCTAGGTTTAATAGTTTGCGTATATATAACCTTGTTCCTCCAAGAGGCAATAAAGATTGGTCATAACAATAGAAAGCACAATTTCCGCACCTTAGATTGCTTCTGTTTCATCTTTATACTATTTCTCTTTTTATTAAAAATTAAAACCTGCAGGAAGTAGAACACTAATGCTTAGCATACAGCTGATCCCCATGGTGGATATTTATCTGTGTTGTCAGAGAAACTGCACTACAAAGAAATAGTATATTCTAATAGATCACACTGACCTGTAGTAGATGAAAATCAATGTATATAATAGTTAAAAGGTCTGAAATATGAAATTACATATTGAGTGTTGAGTGTTTTAGCATTAGATATATGTATGTGTGTATATATTTATATGTATGTATATTTATATGTATATATATATATATATATATATATATATATATATATATATATATAAAATTTGGTGTTTTTGAAATGTTCCAGGTCAGATCTTCCCATGATAACTTATCCAAAGTTTCCCCCATTTTTTAAAAAATATTTTATTTACTTATACAGGAGAGACACAGAAAGAGAGGCAGAGACATAGGCAGAGGGAGAAGCAGGCTCCCTCTGAGGAGCCTGATGCCAGACTTGATCCCAGGACCCTGGGATCACAACCCGAGCCAAAGGCAGGTGCTCAACCATTGAGCGACCCAGATGCCTCCAAAGTTTTCCTTTTAATGAAATAATATGTAGCTGCAAAATATACTAGTTATACTAGGAAGACCCAACAAAACAGTGAAAATTCAAGCATCCCTTAATTTCTGAATTACTAGGCAGATAGCAATTAGGATAGTGCCTGTTGTTGTAACAGCTATGCTATATCTTCTCAACTAGAATTCTAAAGGATAAAAGAAAGGCACACTTTCAAATTTGTTCAAATTTATTTGTTCAATGATAAGCATATCAGTTATTATCTGTTAATTTTTAAAGCAAATTTGGAAAAAAGTAAACGGCCAAAGTTAAAACACAACCATACCAAAATAATAATAATAATAATAATAATAATAATAATAATAATAACGCTATGAGACATCTTCATACAAGTTCTACACATGCTTTTGAGATTTTTTTTTTAGGCCAAAGTCATAAAACCAGTTTGGAAATGAATTAAGAAGAGTTACTGTGTTGAACTATCCGTGTAGATCTCTATTGGTGTAAAGATTTATCGGTAAAATGGGTCTAAAAGTTTAAATAGATCTAGTAAATGAACATCTTTATCTTCTATGTAGCTTTAAAAATCTGCTCTTTGCTGCTAAATTATTACTGAAGAGAATTTACAGTAAGGTTTTAAAAATAATTTAATCAAACAGTACAGGAAAAATATTTTCAAAAGAATAGTAGGTTGAGTTACATGACTTTTTTTTGTATACAAATAAAAAGTCCCAGTAATTTTAAGTGAAAATGGATGCCTGGATATAAACCACGAGTCCTCTAAAACCTGTCTTTTCTTAAGCTCACTATGCTTGATACATTGTTCTGGACTATGCTTAATATGCTGTCCTACAGATTCCCAACATCATACTGCTTTGACAGTGAAATGCGAAGTTTCTAAGAAGCAGGCTGACATTGTTTACCTTAATTCTTATTCAATTTCCAATCCCATGTTACCCAAAATAAAATTTCTACTCTTAGGAGGGGTTATTAACTTTTTGTGCAGCCATGAAGAGAGACCTCAACAAAGCCTCACAGACCAGGGAAGAAATAGCCACCGAATGAGCCAAGGGTAACAGGTGATATTCTCACAGAGGAAGCTTAATCTTCTTGCCCACAAATGCTTCCTGAATCTCTGTGGGGAAACGGCTTTATTCAGAAATTTGATGCATGATCCAAACAAGGAAGTTAATTTGGCTTGCTGCGAGACTTCTCTGTGGGAAGAACTGCTACCGTGATTCAAGCCTTGGCCAAGCAGAGTTCAGTCTCAAAAAGGAACAAATGAATCCATCTTACTTCATATTTTTCTTCTTATTTATAATATTTAAAGGCCTGATGTTTCATGATCTAGGTTGGATTTTGAAGACAAATTAAATTTAATAATTGTATTTAAGAGATACTTGTTTTCATATTTACACAAATCAAGTCTTCACATGTTCTGGAAGGCTCTATAAGTTAAACATGTAAAATCAACATTTTTTCCAGTTATCTAATTCAAGTCATTTGATAGCTTACTAGTATAGTATTTTAGATTAAAAAAATAAATGTAATAACATCAGTTAAAATATCAAATAGAAATGGTATAAAATTAAGATAATCATGCCCACTACATCCAGTTCTCCCACAAACATACTCATGACCTCTAACCACTTTTAGTATTTTTTGAACATTCTATTGTGAAATGTAACACCTATGAAAAAATGCATTTAAAATATATACATAAACAGGGATGCCCATGTGGCTCAGTCAGTTGGGCAGCAGGCTCTTGATTTTGGTTCAGGTTGCAATGTGATCTTGAGATCATGAGATTGAGCCCTGCCTTGGGCTCCACAGCAGGCATGGAGCCTGTTCAGGATTCTCTCCCTCTCCCTCTATGCCTTCCCCTGCTTGTACTCTCTCTCACTATCTCTCTCTAAAATAAATAAATCTTTAAAAAAATTGGTGAACACCTAGATAAAGAAATGGATCACTGTGAGCATCCCAGGAGACCCCTGTGATCTATATCCTCCTTTCTATGGCAATGCCTTCAGTGCTTTCATTCCTACACTCTATAGTCTAATTTCACCTAGTTTGCCATTGTTATATACGAACCTACATATGTTTAATGTTAGGCATTATTTTGTGTATAGCTTTCATCATTATATTTAAAGGATTCATCATGTTGAGTGTAGCTGTAGCATGTTTTCATCACTATATGATATTCTTTTCTATGAATACACTATAATTTATTTTATTTTTATTATGAGAAAACATACATAACATAAAATTTACCTTTATAACCATTTAATGTGTACAACCTGGTGACATTAAGTACATTCACCATGTTGCAACCATCACTACTGTTTACAGAACTTTTTCAACATCCCAATGTAAAGTACTATATTCATTAAGCAATAACTCTCTATCCTCTTTTTGTTCCAATCCCTGGAAACCTCTATTCTACTTTTTGTGTCTACAGACTTGCCTATTCTAGATAACTCATGTAAGTGGAACCATACAGTATTTGTCCTTCTGTGACTGGCTTATTTCATTTAGCATAATGTTTTCAAGATCCATCCACGTTGTAGGATGTGTGGGTACTTTATGTTTAAAGTTGAATAATATTCCATTGTATGGATACACCATACAATGTTTAAGGTTGAATAATATTCCATTGTATGGATACACTATATTTTGCTTATGCATTCTTCTGTGTGAATCTTTGGGTTATTTCCACCTTTTGGCTCTTGTGAATAATGCTGTGAACAATGGCATATAAGGACCTATTAGAATCTTTGCTTACAATCCTTTTGTGTGAATACTTAGGAGTGGAATTGATGGATTATATAATATTTTTTTTAAGATTTATTTATTTGAGACAGAGTGACAGCATGGCTGAGGGGGAGGAGTAGAGGGAGAGAGAGAGAAAGTCAGACTCCAAACTGAGTGTGGAGCTTAATGTGGGGCTCAATCTCACAACGTTGAGATCATGACCTGAACCAAAACCAAGAGTCAGACACTTAACCAACTGCATCCAGGCACCCCAGGATTACATAATAATTCTATGTTTAACTTTTTAACAAACTGCTACATTGTTTTCTACAGATTCTGCACCATTTTACATTTTCACTATCAGTACACAAAAGTTCGAATTTCTACACATCCTCTTTTATGCTTATTATTTTGTGTTTTGGTTTCTGTTTTTTTTTTTTTTTTTTTTTAAAGAGCCATGTTTATTTGTCTGTCATTGGTATTTGGGTTGTTTCCAGTCTGGGGCTATTGCAAATAATGCTTGTGCCTCTTTCCTAGAGTATTTGAGAATACATTTCCATTGGGCATATACTTGGAACTGGGATTGCTCATAGGAATGCATAGGCTCAATTTCAGTAGAAAATGTCAAATAGTTTTTCAAACTTCTCAATTTATGCTGCACTGGCACATATCTGATTCCTGGTAACTTGCTGCTGTGAAATTTTTAAATTTTGGCCATCTAGTAGGTGGACAGTGATAGCTCCTCTTGGCTTGAATTTTCATTTTTATTAATGAGATTGAGCAGTTTTTCATACATTTATTGGCTATTTAATATCCTCTTATATGAATATCCTATTCAATAATGAAAGCCTGTTCAATAATCATGTCCATTTTTTCACTAGTGTGTCATCTGTCCATTTTTTACAGTTTTAGAAGTTCCATATATGTCCTAGCAAGCTCTTCAACAATTACGTGTTAAAAAAAATTACACATGTTGGAAACACATAATTTGTTGCTTATGTGTGCTTGCAGAGTTGTGTGTGTCTGTGTTTTTTTTTTTTTTTAAATGCCCATACTGGCTAGTTCAGATATTTATTTTGGTTTTGTTCCTTTATTCACACAAAAGATAATAAATACCATATTCATTTTTTTGCTCCTTGCTCTCTTCCCACCCAATACCCAATTTCCAGCAATGCCAGAGCCAGTTTCTCCACAGCCCAGAAATATATTGTCATCCCTTTGCAATTTTGCCTGTCTATAGGACTATGTAGTTGTAGTTTTAAATTGCAATTTTTAAATTATGAGTAGGGAGCTTCTGCTTCATATGTTTAAAGGCTTTTTATGTTCATGTTTCTTTTGAGTGTTACAGCTTCCCCTATCAAGGGATGTCCCAGCTATACCTGTACAGTGACATTAAACATTAATGCAAATTTCTGGGGGACCTTGGCAAAATTATAATTCTAATTCAGTGGGTCTGGGTTGAGGCCTGAGA
This sequence comes from Canis aureus, assembly GCF_053574225.1. NCBI lineage: Eukaryota > Metazoa > Chordata > Mammalia > Carnivora > Canidae > Canis > Canis aureus. Next base: position 19,339,817 of record NC_135636.1, read on the forward strand.
TTCTTCATTTATAACAAACATTCAGATGGCACCAAACATACAGGTCCAAGGAATATTCTTAAGTACTATGAATGGTATGAAACTTTCACAGCAACTTAAAGAGAAAATTCAAAGCAAACCATCAAGTAAAATATTTGCTGAAAATAATCCAGATTTAGAATGCTATGCTCGAAATACCTTCTCTATTGCGGGTAGCTCAAGATGATGGCATCTTCATATAAAAATGACTCAACATCTAATTTTCATGTGTGCAAAGGAAATAAAACTCTCAGACAAATGCAACATAATGCATAATGAGCTACATAGGAGCTCATGGAAAGGCTATGGATGTGTTCCTTAATGCCCTGGGCCTTCAGACACAGACTCAAAGAACCATAATGGGAACTGTTATGAAGGCACATCTAAGGCCTGTCCCCATCACAGTCCAGTGACTTCACTCAGCATTTACCAAGTGCTTTCTCTATATTGGTTCATTTAATCCTCACAACCTCAGTATGAGGCAGGTTTCTTTTTTTTTATTATTATTTTTTAAAGATTTTATTTATTTATTCATGAGAGACACAGAGAGGGAGAGAGAGGGGCAAGACACAGGCAGAGGGAGAAGCAGGCTCCATGCAGGGAGCCTGATGTGGGATTCAATCCCAGGGTCCCAGGATCAGGCCCTGGGCCAAAGGCAGGTGCTAAACCACTGAGCCACCCAGGGATCCCGAGGCAGGTTTCTTAAGCAGCACTCCACACACAATGAAGAATACAGCAGGAAAATCTAGTTACACTCTGTTATTCTCGCATGTGAACAGGATGTATGTTCAGAAAAAATATATTTTTTCAGTATTTTCAACTAATAGCATTTCAAAGCAAAACACAGAGAGCTAGGTCTTCATCTGCAAATGTTAATCCGATGTAATTTTACCTTTGAAATCAGTGAGAATGCCTGCAGAAACACACACCTGAAAGGAAAAGACCTTCCAAACTTAAGCACGTTTTATTTAAAACTACTGTTTTTTGTTTAAGTTTTTTCTTTCAAAACACTAAAGATGCAAGAGTTTTAAAACAATCTTGATAATGATTCTTATCTGAATGTTCCCCTCTCCCTTCTAATTTGTAAATCTTCTCAGAGCAAGTTAAAATAAATCAAGAGGGAAATTAGAATTTCCCAACAACCAGAAAGTCCGTGAGGTGTGAATCTTCTTATTTGGCTTGTTAACAACAGCAATGACAACAACAAAAAGCTTGGTGAAAATACAGGACCCTTGACACTAACAAGGGCTAAGAGTAAAAAAATAAAAGCCAGCATGTTCAGTTAAATATCTTTCTGAGAAGCTTAGTTCACACAGGCGGTTCTACTCCTCTGGACAGCTTCCCCACAGGGACAATACACCATCTTCAAAGGCCAAAGGAGCAACTTTCTGGGCTTAGGTCAAAATCCTGCACTGATTTTCAGGTTAAGACAGGGGATGAAACTGCCTTGCAGAGAACATTTTTAAAAGAGCAAAAAGAGTTAAACAAGAAATTTTTAAAAACCACACACAAACAAGAAATGAGGCTTGACCCGATGCAATAACTCTGACAGCTAAGAAAATAACAGAAGTTTCTGGGGCAGAGAGTTGCTGTGAGTCACTGACTTCAAACACCAATCCCTCCCTGAAGCCAATGGTTGATTACAAACTTACTAAGAATTCTCATCTACAGCCGTGAAGTAGAGAGAAACAAGTTGAAGAGCTGTCCTTATCTTTTTCTTATCTGAGGAAAAGCAGAGATGATTCTGAGTGAGGAAAATGGAAGAGAATGATTCTCTTTGAAGTAAGGCAGGAATCCATCAATGCTTCATATGAATTGAGAAAGTTCACTGAAGTCTGAGGATGCCTCCCTATGGGAATGGGAGGCACTCCTTCTCCCCTACACACACACACACACACACACACACACACACACACACACAGTGTAAACTGTATAAACTGTGTATAAACCTGGTAAACCCAGTACAGGACGTTTAGCAAAATGGCAGAAGAGAAAATAGACCCTGGTATTTTAAGAAAGAATATACATGATATCAATATTCCCACCAGCCTTCCTTTCTAAACAGAAAAAAATCAAAACATTCAGGTCTCAAAGCATCACTTGAGAAGCGAAAACACTCTAGGCTCAGATAAAGGGAGAAAGTCAAGAAGTCACCAATACTTTATTAGAAAAATCAGGATGTTTGAAAAGGGTCATACAGGCAAGATGGAAAAAAAAAAGGTGAAGCAACTGTGCAAAATATCCCAATCTAGAGGAAAATGAAGAAAATAATTTTTAAAGCAGCCAGGCATAAAAACAAATAACTCATTTCAGGGAAAGATTAAGTTCTCCTCAGACTTCTGTACAACATCACTTAGTGCTAGAAGACCATGGAGCAGTGGCTACTAATGTGACCTAAGAATTTTGCATTGAACTAAAGTATTATTCATACTCAAGGTAAAAGAGTGACACTGGCAAAAATGGAAGACCTCGTCCTCTGTCAACCTCTTTCTAAAAATATCTTTTTAAATAGATTGTGACAATGAAATACAGCCAATTTAGAGAAGAAGCAAGATAAACATTGTGAGCATGCAATACCATGGTAAATGGTGAATGGATAACATTGATTTCATTGAAATGTAGTGCTAATACCAATTGAATATGGAAATTGTGGTTCTAGGACAATGTGAATGTGTTAAGCAAACAATGTAAAACACAAACAACAAAAATTAAGGCATGGAAGCAAGTAGAGAGGGGGTGATATACTAGGAAGTGAATGTTCTTGTGTTCATAAGGAGGCAATTAATGTAAAAATCTAAAATCTAAGGCTTCATCCTAAAATAATATCTGCAGAATGATCCTATTTTTATAAAACTATGTTTTAATCCTTCTACCTATATTTATATCTGCATATATGCTTAGGAGTATATTTGGAATGACATTAACTGAATGTTAATGATAGTTTTTTTCTGGGTGGTAGCATTTCAGATGACATTTTTAAAAAACCTTGATTTCTGTGTTTTTTTTATTATCTGACACATAAACAATGCATATATACATAAGTATATGTGTTACAAAAACAGTGCCATGCTTTAAAATAATACTGAAAGCAAATATAGACAGTTGCTAATACTAATTATTCATCATTTCAAATAAGTTCTTAAATTGAAAGTCCCAATCCGCTCTTCTTACCCTCACTGTTGATATCTATGTTACTAATACCAATATGATGGGTTAGTTTTTCCTGTATTTCCTTTTCTATAGTTTTCAACAGTGTTTATGTATATGTTTTCATCTTCTAGATTATTACCTCTATGAACTACTGTTATCTGGACATTACAGATCAGGAAACAGCTTTGCCCAAGTACACCTTATGCGGAAGAGGTGCGATCAGAACCCAGATCCGTCTCACACCAGTGCCTATGGTATTTACACCATAACATTTTAGGAACAATTTTCATGCTTTATTTTTAAAAATTAATCCATGTAGAAAGTCAGACGTCTGAAGTCTACCGGGAATCAACTTCTTGAAATACATGAAAATTGTCACCATCCCTAAAATCCAGTATTTGAAAAAAATCCCTATCTAAGGGAGGACACAAGACACAATTCTTCACCTTGGTTAAGCCATTGGGAAAGCTGCCTGCTTAAGAACATTCTCAGCCTAGGTGCTTTGAAACAGCACATCAGTAACAATTAATTGATCTAGTGCCTGCCTAAGTTACGACCAAATTGGTGATTTATTTTCCACTGTAAAAGTTTACTGTTCCCAAATGATGTGTATGTAAAATATAGTCTCTACCCTAAAACAAGTAAAATTAACAATCAGAAATGAGTTTAAAAAGTGATCCAATGTTGCCAACTTCAATTTTGAGACACTTAGATTTAAGTCTATCTGAGCCAAAAGTAAGTAGTCGTTGGTTAATATTATTGAAATAAAAAGCTAAGTAGTAAAATGAGAGACAAATACTATGAAATGATTAAATTACCCACCAAATGTCTTTAAATATGGACTTGGGTTATTTGTCAGCCTCTCCTGTTAAAATTTAGTTCATCCAACATTAATGATGGTAACTTCTACAGGGCAGAATTTGAGGCAATCTTTTATCATCTGTTGGGCAATCTTTTTTTCCCCATTTATTGCTACCTCTTTAACTGGAATCAGCCCATGTTTCAGGAACTGTTCCTACATGTCTATCGTCACTACTTACCTCTTGTTTGTTCTCCTTTGAGTTTCAAAATTCTATCCCTGAGTGAATAATTACAATGAAAACAAAGAAGTTACACAGACATTGTATCTTCATCACTAGATGTTGGCACTCAGAGCACAGATGCAAATGGTGGCAGGATAGCTGTATGTTGATTATAATGTTGGCAGTTTCCGCAATTACATTTAACTTAGCAGGGACTTTAAATTTTTTTTTTTCTTGAACTAAAAGTTGTCACCTTAAATTTGAGACAAGCAAAAGGTATTAAACTTTTGGTGCCTGAAACAGATAGAATTCTGATGTGGACATATTTCTAGCTGGTTCACCACAGTCAATAAACTCCAACCTTGGGGAAAAGAGTAGAAAACAATCCGGAAAATTGGTTCAGAATTTAATTTTCCAATTTGGGTGTACTCAAGGAAAATCAAAAAAATACACTTCTTCATCAAGAATAACTGCTGTTTCAGGTTTAATAGCACAGGAGTAAGTAAAGTGTTACAGAGACTATTGCTGAATAAGAAAAAGAAACAACCGTAAGATTAGTGGTTGGAATGATTCTGCTACATTGATTGCTGGGATACTAACCATTGTTACCACAATAAAGCCCCTTGCTGCCATCTTTCTTTTCTTTATCTCTTTTGTATCTTCCCATGACATTGTTGGTAACAAAACATATCACATTATCTGAAACCGTGATGATATTGCAAAGTCCAATCTTCTGGCTCACGCATCTGAAGGTGCAAATGATGTGCTCTCTATACACGTAAAAACACTGTTTCCCAATACTGAAAACAATCTATCCAAATAAATAAATGTTCTTAGTTATTGGCTCTTGCCCTCTTTCTTCAGACTGAGTGCTTAAAGGACAAGCATTGGCTGTTTCCCAAATAGCTGAGCTCATATTTTTGCCCCAAAGACTGGCTTGACCAAGGCTTTAAAAAAAAACAAAAAACTCTAAGGTCATAGGCACCTAAATTATATTATGCATGATAATATAAAAAACGTTTAAAAGGATGATACCAATGCATATATCAAACTGTTCTTACTCATTATTCCTTAGAAATCTTTCCCTGCCCACCTCCTCTCTCTTTCTTCAGAGCTTGTGTAGGTGGAATGTGCTACTTGATAAATGCAGTCTAATTATATAACTTCACTTCTTCTTTTACAAGATGTTATAACAGGGTTACCTTATTTTGTCCCTGTTATGTAATTGGCTTGTAGGATGCTTAAGCCCATACACCTACATAAATATTAATTTTATTTCTGTCTTGTTTGATTCCAAGATATTCAAGCTCTAATTTTACACTTTTAAGGACAACTGTATCTTTGAATACAAGACACTCTGCCTCACCTCTTTTACCTATTAGTCAAGCAATTTATAAGTCAAACTCTATTATGACCCAGCTCTTAGATGTGATATATATCTTGGATCATCTTATACAGAAATCTCCCAACTTCTGACCAAAAGAGAGTCAGAAAGTAATTACAATGTAGGAAACAAAAAATAACCATAAATTTAAAGTGATATAATGTGTTTTCCTTAAACTAACTTTAATCTGATTTTAAGGATTTTATTAATTTTAAAACCTGGGCTTCAATCTGCCAAGGATGCAAAGGAAACAATGGGATTGGTGCACCTAGGTAGCTCAGTTTGTTGAGCGTCTGCCTTCAGCTCAGGGTGTGGTCCCAAGGTCCTAGGATAAGTCTTACATCCGGCTCCCCACAGGGAGCCTGCTTTTCCCTCTGCCTATATCTCTGCCTCTCTCTGTGTCTCCCATGAATAAATAAACTCTTAAAAAAAGAAAAAGAAACAATGGGATTTTTGTTATTATACTGGGGAAGGGTGTGAAACAAACTTTCATAAGTGCACAGAGGCAGATGGCCAGCAGTTTCAGTCATATAACCTACTACGGAATGCCTTAAATGTTAATATAATAAAATCAACCACAAAAAGATGAAGAGAATAGATTAAAACCTCGGGGAGGGGTGGGGGGCTGCTGCGCAGCCTGGGTGGCTCAATGGTTTAGCGCCGCCTGCAGCCCAGGGCTTGATCCTGGAGACCCGGAATCGAGTCCCATATCCCTGCATGGAGCCTGCTTCTCCCTCTGCCTGTGTCTCTGCCTCTCTCTCTCTCCTCCCTGTGTTTCTCACGAATAATAAAAAACAAAAACAAAAACAAACAAGCAAGCAAAAAAACCTCAGGGGGGAAGCATGGGAAGACGTATAATGTAATATGTGTGTAATCTCCCTATCTTTTTTATTCTGACATTTATTCTAGGCAAACCAAAAGTGTGACAGGGAATGATGCTTACCCCTGTCAGTGAAACTTACTGTAGAAGTAAAATTTTAAAATAGCAGACAAAACACAATGGTATAGCAACAAGCATGCAGCCCTGGTTAAGGAATGTTCAGAATTTTCATCTTGAGTTTAGGTGCAACAATGCATTCCACTGTGTGACAAGGGGGTTGGTATCTGCTTTGGATAATTTCTTCCATATTTGTGTAGGTTTGTTTTGCTCTATCAGCAGAAGGGGTACAACATGGGACTGAGGCGGCAGCTCTATTATTTTTAAATGCTGGTCTAAGATTGAGGTGCTTAATCAAAAGATAAAGATAGATCACTTATTCCAAACATTATCGACAAAAATAAGAAAGTCTTCCACCAGTTTTCACTTTCAAAGAGCAGAAAAGCAAAAATTGGATTTTAACCCTAGATAGCAGGATTAGCACACATCAGAGGGCAAATGTAAGGAAAGAGGAATTTAAGAAACTGAAGCTTAAGAATTTCTTTCTTTTTTTTTTTTTTATCACTGGGTTTTCTTTGCAGAATTCCATCCTCTTGTTTTTCCTCAGATTAATCAATCTGTTGGCTGATCAGTTTGCTTAAAAACATTTTTCCCTCATTAAATGAGGACACAGTAATGTATGTGGACATCTGTGTCCAAAGTTCTCCAAACATTGGCAGTATCAGCAATCTTGGACATTTTCATCCCCATTTACTACACACTCAGTATTACACTATAACCAGTGTCAACCTTCACTGAAATGTAAGTGTGCTAGCATTTTTCCATTTTCCTGACTTATTCAAATTCCTGAAGAAAATATGTCTAACAAAAAATTCTTTAAGGAAGGAAACACAGTGCATATTTCAGCAAGTAGAGGAGCAGAGAAAGATAGTAGTGAAAGTCAATACAATGTGATTAGATAGGTGATTTGAAGAGAAAATCTGTACACGCTACCATTCTGAACCTATGGGTGTGAATTAGTTCACAGTGCTTCACAAAATCTCCAACAGCATTTTATTTTCATTAAATGGTTATTTTGGTAGAGGCTGGTTAGTAATCACTCTGGCCATGACCCTAAAGAGCATTACTTTCAACGTGAACCTGGACTGACCCACAATACAGGTAAATTTTATCACTGACGTGATACCAAAGCAAGTGTCATTTTCAACTTGAATCCACAATCATGATATCCAAGAATTCTATAGTTCAGCAGAATTAAGCTAGCTGAATTTTTTTCAGAAAAATATTTCTCAAAGAATGTTTAAACCATTATTTATTCCTCAGAGCTTACTAATTTTGAAGATTTATTTTGCCATATGCCTGGAGTAGCATTCAGAAGAGAAAGTCAAAATATAATGTTAAAATGAAGTGAACATTCCTTGATCTTATTGAGCTGATGTGATGAAAGCCAAAAATATGTCTTCATTATCCTCTGGATAGAAATACAAAACATGTTTCAATTTTGACTAAATGATAGAAATAGTAAGCAACAAAATCAGTTTTTGAAAAAAATAGTAAGCAACTAAATTATTTCTGAAAAAAAAAAGTAGTAAGCAGAAGATCATTTTTCTTTATTACTCCTGTTCTAATTTAGTCAGTCTACAAATAAAAATAACATCTCTTTAGCCCCTAAACAAAGCCCTTTGACATGCCTTGTCACATTTAATTTAATTTAATTTAATTCTCAATATTATCTTACACAATAGGAAGTATTATTCCCATTTTGCATGGATATTTATTTATTTATTTTTTAATTTTTATTTATTTATGATAGAGAGAGAGAGGCAGAGACACAGGCAGAGGGAGAAGCAGGCTCCATGCACCGGGAGCCCGACGTGGGATTCGATCCCGGGTCTCCAGGATCGCGCCCTGGGCCAAAGGCAGGCGCTAAACCGCTGCACCACCCAGGGATCCCTGCATGAAGATATTTAAAGTCAAGTTGAATGATCCACCTAAGTTCTCAGAACCAGTAAGTGGTAGAGCTAGACCTGAACATTTCTACTTCCTCTTTTACTACTATGTGGTTGCCATGAAAATATGACTGGGCTGGCCAGGAGGCACAGGCCATGTGAGAGCCCAGCCATGTTCAAGGACACCACCTAGCTAACCCACAGCTGACTGCAGATGCATGAAAGAGCCTTGCAGAGACATGTTCAGATCAGCAGAGCCACCACAACTGTATTGCAAAAAACCAGTAAGTGGTTGTTTTAAGCCACGAAGTTTGGGAGTGGCTTGTTACACAGCATTATTGTAGTGATAGTCAACTGATACACAATTCAAAATTGTCAACACAAAAAAGCTTCAGCATTGGCAATAACTGAGCCAAAAGAATCCAGAGGTTCAGCAGCACTTTAACACAGCATTTGATACTTAAAATAAGAGACTCAAAAAGTTAGGCAATCTTACATAGATTCTGCATAAATATTCAGGCCAATATGGTTAATTTTACAATTAAAAAAAGTAATTCTCCACAGTACTCCAATGATTTATTTCCATGACACTTGGATGACTTCTTAATTGTGATTGTAGAAAATAATAAAAATTATAAAATAATAGTTCAAAGATCACTAAGTACTATTCTTGTCATCTTGGTACATACTTTTATTTTTAAGTAACTATTGTCAATGAAAAGGTTATGATTTTGATAATATTGTGATAACTTAGCAAATGTGACTGGAAATCGAGACATGTATTTATGCTCAAAATTTTCCATTTTAGAAATGACTTAAGTGTATATGGTACAGAATCAGAAGCAAGATTAAGCAGAGGACAACATTAAGATACACACTTGGGATATACCCAGTGAATAGTAGTGCTCCAAAAAGATTTTTTAAAGGCACACATGAAACAATGAAAATGCTTATGAAAGTCTGGCTTCTACATTCCAAAGTTTCTTTCTAGCTAAAAATGTGTAATGACCTCAACTTAGAAATTATCAGTGATATCATTATTTGGATATTAAATAGCTCCCCACCCTTTGGCATGTCTTAAATGGTATTTTGTCATTCCTTTGTAAAAATTAAAGTTTTTGAGTTAGACAATTTCAGCAGTAATAATTACCCTAGTGCT